>NC_057387.1:53154354-53526854 GCF_019320065.1 Cervus canadensis
TTAGTATATAGGAATGCAAGGGATTTCTGTGTGTTAATTTTATATCCTGCAACTTTACTATATTCATTGATCAGCTCTAGTAATTTTCTGGTAGAGTCTTTAGGGTTTTCTATGTAGAGGATCATGTCATCTGCAAACAGTGAGAGTTTCACTTCTTCTTTTCCTATGTGGATTCCTTTTACTTCTTTTTCTGCTCTGATTGCTATGGCCAAAACTTCCAACACTATGTTGAATAGTAGTGGTGAGAGTGGGCACCCTTGTCTTGTTCCTGATTTCAGGGGAAATGCTTTCAATTTTTCACCATTGAGGGTGATGCTTGCTGTGGGTTTGTCATATATAGCTTTTATTATGTTGAGGTATGTTCCTTCTATTCCTGCTTTTTGGAGAGTTTTAATCATAAATGAGTGTTGAATTTTGTCAAAGGCTTTCTCTGCATCTATTGAGATAATCATATGGTTTTTATCTTTCAATTTGTTAATATGGTGTATTATATTGATTGATTTGCGGATATTAAAGAATCCTTGCATTCCTGGGATAAAGCCCACTTGGTCATGGTGTATGATTTTTTTTAATATGTTGTTGGATTCTGTTTGCTAGAATTTTGTTAAGGATTTTTGCATCTATGTTCATCAGTGATATTGGCTTTCTTATCTCTCCTTGTATTCTTTGGAACTCTGCATTCAAATGGATATATATTTCCTTTTCTCCTTTGCATTTCACTTCTCTTCTTTTCATAGCTATTTGTAAGGCCTCCTCAGACAACTATTTTGCCTTTCTTTTTCTTGGGGATGGTCTTGATTACTGCCTCCTGTACAATGTCACGAACCTCCATCAACAGCTCTTCAGGCACTCTTTCTATCAGATCCAATCCTTTGAATCTATTTGTCACTTCCACTGTGTACTCATAACAAATTTGATTTAGGTCATACCTGAAAGGTCTAGTGGTTTTCCCTACTTTCTTCAATTTAAGTCTGAATTTGGCAATAAGGAGTTCATGATCTGAGCCACAGTCAGCTCCCAGTCTTATTTTTTGCTGCCTGTATAGAGTTTCTCTATCTTTGGTTGCAAAGGATGTAATCAATCTGATTTCGGTGTTGACCATCTGGTGACGTCCATGTATCTACCATGTGTAGAGTCTTTTCTTGTGCTGTTGGAAGAGGGTGTTTGTTATGACCAGTGCGTTCTCTTGGCAAAACTCTATTAGCCTTGGCCCTGCTTCATTCTGTACTGCAAGGCCAAATTTACCTGTTACTTCAGGTAAATTTGACTTGCTACTTTTGCATTCCAGTCCCCTATAATGAAAAGGACATCTTTTTTGGGTGTTAGTCTTAGAAGGTCTTGTAGGTCTTCATAGAACCCTTCAACTTCAGCTTCTTCAGAATTATTAGTTGGGGTACAGACTTGGATTACTGTGATATTGAATGGTTTGCCTTGGAAACGAACAGAGATCATTCTGTCATTTTTGAGATTGCATCCAAGTACTGCATTTCGGACTCTTTTGTTGACTATGATGGATACTCCATTTTTTTCTAAGGGATTCTCAGCCACAGTAGCAGGTATAGTGGTCATCTGAGTTAAATTCACCCATCCAGTCCATTTTGGTTGCTAATTCCTAAAATGCCAATGTTCACTTTTGCCATCTCCTGTTTGACCACTTCCAATTTGCCTTTGTTCATGGACCTAACATTACAGATTCCTATGCAGTATTGCTCTTTGCAGCAATAGACTTTACTTCCACCACCAGTCACATCCACAACTAGGTGTTGTTTTTGCTTTGGCTCCATCTCTTCATTCTTTCTGGAGTTATTTCTCCACTGATCTCCAGTAGAATATTGGGCACCTACTGACCTGGGGAGCTTATCTTTCAGTGTAAGCTTAAAAATATTCATTAGTTAGTCTAGAAATACAGAAGGTTAACATTGGAATAGAATCTAAATCCAATCTAGATTTAGATCCATAGAGATGAAGGAAATGACACCAACTTGGGTTAACGACCCATTCAGGATATGGGTGGAAGTGGTGGGGAAGAATTTAAGCTCAGTTCTCCTGCCCTAAATTCCATCCTCTTTCTAAAACTCACTTTTCATGCCTCTCTTGCAATGTGCATAACCAGTTAAGACTGGGAAAATATTATTACTTAGAGAAAAATACAGTCACCCTCTCCCATGTTTATTGAAGTCAAATCAATAAAAACTGTTCTTTCGTTTGTTTGATTGGTTGGTTTGTTCTTTGTTTTAATGAAAAGAGAGGTGTTGTACTGGGTTGTTTTTGATAAGCATAGATCCTATCAGAGTCGTGGCATAGTAGGTACATAATAAGAATTCTGGTTTTGGCACATTGAGTTGAAAATGTCCTTTTCAAGGTCACCAGTGGCCTCCATATTTTCAAATCCACTGATGCATTTTTCTTTATCTCTCATAACTGTATTTCCATCCTTGAAACATATTATTTAAGTGGCTGCTAGGACACCATGTGGATAGGCATCTCTCTTTGCCATGCCTTTCTGCCTCCTTTGGGGATCTGCCTCTCTAGCTTACTTCTGATCCACGAGAGCTACAGGCTCACCACTCACAGCTGTTCCCCTCCTTCTCAATCCTCACTCCCACTGTCAGCTTATCCAGTCAGCTCCACAGCTTTAAATATCATTTACGTGCCAACAGTGACTGGTATGTATCTTCAGACATAACCTCTTCTCTGATAAGTGAAGTCAGGTGATAAGTCAACTTTTGTACACATTATCTCCACTTACATATTTAAAACACATTTGTATGAGTTAGCATTTGTATCTGTTACTTTCTTCTCTAAGTAACAGAAAGTTTAATTGACATGGTTTAACCAGACAGGTGTATTTATGTCATATGGTCCAGGGTAGACATTGGTGCTCTGGTTTACATTAAGAATCCATTCTCCATCTATCTTACAGCTCTACCATCTTTTTGGATATGTTTGGTTTTATCATCACAGATGGTTGCTGCAATTCAAGTGTCCTTCCTGTATTTCAGGAAGAAGGTGGAAAAGCTAAAAAGTATGCAGGAAAAAAGCCTCTCTTCTCTCTTGTTTTAATCTTCTTTTTCTCTTGGGAATTTAGCTAAGTACTTTTACCTACATCTTACTAGCCAGAACTCTATCACAAGGAGGCTAGTATTTCATTTTTCAGTTTCTATTCTAAAGGAAAGGAAAGAGGAGGGATTGAAAGGGTGTTGACTGAGACAAAGCACTTTCATCTGCAACAGCACTTCACACTCAAGATGTACCCTATGTGTAAGTAAACAGCCCTGTATTTTTCATACTCAGACTAAAAACTTTGTCATCACTGGCATCTCTCTTCCTTTCCTATCACACATCAAACTCAATAGCAAATTCTTGTAGGTCTACCTTCAAAATTTATCCAGACTCTGACCATTTTGCACCACCTCTTCCCTTCTCTCCTTAATCCATGGCTCCATCTTCACCTGCTTGAATCATTATAAAATCCTTCTAACCAACTTCCTGCATCCTACCTTCCTTCTTACAGTTTATGTTCTACTTAGAGACCATATGATCTTTTTAACACCTGTGGGTTCATGTCTCTTTTCGCTTAGAAACTTCTTGTGACTTCTGCTTCATTCAATATCAAATTCTAGCTCCGTGTAAACAACTACCATGACTGCCTTGTTTTTGCCCCAGCTCATTTTGGATCTCCTTTTTCTCCACCCACACTGGTCTTCCTGTGTTTCTTCCAGCATCTCTCTGCTTTCTTCTGCTTTGGAGCCTTTTTAGGGCTCCATCTGCATGACTCCTATGCGTCTGCCCTCTTTACTACTCCATTTCCTGTGTTGTTGTTCAATCGCTCAGTTGTGCCCAACTCTTTGTGACCCCATGGACTGCAGCATGCCAGGCTTCCCTGTCCTTCACCATCTCCCATAGCTTGCTCAAATGCCTTGTCTGTTGAGTCAGTGATGCCGTCCAACCATCTCATCTCTATTGTTCTCTTCTTCTCCTGCCTTCTATCTTTCCAAGCATCAGGGTCTTTTTCAGTGAGTCAGCTATTCACATCAGGTGTCTGAAGTATTGGACCTTCAGCTTCAGAATCAGTCCTTCCAATGAATATTCAGGACTGATTTCCTTTAGGATTGACTGGTTTGATCTCCCCAGTCTTCCCCAACACCATGGTTTGAAAGCATCAATTCTTTGGTGCTCAGCTTTCCTTATGGTCCGGCTCTCACATCCATACATGACTACTGGAAAAATCATACCTTTGACTATATGGATCTTTGTTGGCAAAGTAATGTTTCTGCTTTTTAATATGCTATCTAGGAGCAAGTGTCTTTTAATTTCATGGCTGCAGTCACCATCCACAGTGATTTTGGAGCCCAAGAAAATAAAGTCTGTCACTATTTCCATTGTTCCCCCATCTATTTGTCATGAAGTGATGGGGCCAGTTGCCATCACCTTTGTTTTATGAATGTTGAGTTTAATGCTGGCTTTTTCACTCTCCTTTTTTACCTTCACGATTCCTTTGGGTTCCTAATATTAAGTTACATGTAACGTTATCACAGAAGCTTTTCCTGATCTCCTTCTGTGAAGCAGCAACTTCATCCAACTCCATCACTTTTTGTCTCTATATTGCTTTGATTTTCTTTGGGATCACAGGATATATATTTTTGTCAATTTCTTGTTCCCTCAACTAGAATATGTCTCCAAGATTCTGGGGGCTTTATTTCATTAATTGCTTGCACATAGTAATCCCTCTGTATGCAGAAGCAAATTAATTCTTACTGGGTATCAAAATAGTGATAGGTATACAGTATGGATTACTTGATTTAACCTTTATAGTTCTGTGAGGTAGGTACCATGGTATATCCTCATTTTAAAATAGATCAACAGGAGATTCAGCGAAGGTTGCAAATTACCCAAAATCTCACAATTAATAAGTGGCAGAACCAGGATTGTTTGTGTATACATCTGACTCCAAAGCCAATCTTATAGCCCACCCTTCATTGCCTTTCAATAAATATTGAAAGAATGATTGATATATTTACAGAAAAACAAAGCTTAACTGAATTTTCCTTGTTCCCCAGAGCTTTTCACAGTTTAATTCCATTTGGATTGGAAACTCAATTGTAGTCTTTTGTTTTCTCTGTTTTATAAATTTTAGAGGAGTATTTCACAAGCTTCAGAAATCCTCTAAAAGGAGCCTCTAGAATGAACCTACCCCTTACCTCCCATGGAGGATTGGTCTTATTAAAATAAAGGAAAATAGTGTTAGCATTGTCTAATCAAATAGACTAGGGTAGAAGGAATGGAGATATATTGTAAGACTGCCTATTTATTTCAAATTCTCATTTTGTAATTTAGCCGGTTGCCTGGCATTTCTTGTGAGAAACTTAAAGGGAATTCTAAGCAATGTGGAAGAGTCTACTCCTCAGGAAAGTTTAAGAATAGAATTGATAAATTTGCAAATTGGCATGGGATCTGGACTTCAGAGTAATTAGGCTAGATTTATTTTAAAAATGCTTTTATTAAAATAGAAAGTCTTAATTCTACTGGACTTAGATACATATTTTCTGGGACGGTAGCTGATGGAGAAAATTTGTGAAGAAATTTGGCATGCATGAATTAAATCTGTCTGCAGCATGGGCTAGGAAAGTTAATAATCCAAACTGCTGCGTTCATTTGTGTGTATAAATGTGTGCATGTCTAGCCTATATTTTAAGTGGTGGTTTTTCTGGGTCAGCCAAACAGGGCTGTTCTGAGTCAGACCTTCAATACTTTAAGACTAAAAAAAAAAAATCTGGTCTAACGAATAAACCAGACTAATGAACATGATTGGGTTCACCCCATTATGGTGTCTTAACAATGTCTGAGTTAATTTTTAACTCAACACTTTAAAAGGGAAATGAAGGGTGAGAGAAAAACCTTGAAGAAACTACAAATTTATGAACTCGTCAACTTAAATAGATAAATACATAGAGTAAATCCCCTAGAAAGAAAGCATATAGCTCCTAGGTGCCTTTAACATTATCTAACCAACCCCCAAGCTGTCATTTGATGCAGATAGTTTCTCTACACAACTCTCACTGCCTAGGTTTTAGTCTCTGATATTATTGACTTGCTGACTCCTTACTCTTTCATATTGGAATGGCTGGAGAGATTACTATAAGCAAAAGTACATGCATGTTAAGTCACTTCAGTTGTGTCCGACTCTTAGCGACCTTATGGACTGTAGCCCACCAGGCTCCTCCGTCCAAGGGATTTTCCAGGCAAGAATACTAGAGTGGGTTGCCATGCCCTTCCCTGGGGCATCTTCCCAATCCAGGGATGGAACCCTCATCTCTTGCGTCTCCTGCATTGGTAGGTGGATTCCTAACCACTAGCACCACCTGGGAAGCCCCCTGAGGCAAAGTAGTTTATATAAGTATTAGCTAAATTTGGACCGTCTGAAATAGGGATATTATTATCTTCTGGCACTTGGTAAGCACTCAGAAATGATGGAGGAAATTGAAACACAGAGATATTAGGCAGGTGCCCAGGAATACTCAGCTAGGAAATGGAGAGTCTCACTACAACCCGGGTAGTCTGGCTCCAGAGCTTGGGTTCATCACCACCACGCAATTCCATGCTCTGCAGGGCTGCTGGGTGATGAAAGTGTACGAATTTGCTTCATGAACACAGAGTTCATCCCCTGGTATGTTTGCTGAACTACCATTTAGAAAGAGATTTTAGACCTGAATCCAGAGACCTGGTTTCAAGTAACAACTCTGCCACAGACTAGACGCATGACAAGGGACATGTTATCACCTCTCAACTCTTCAGTTTCCTCAACTATAAAATGAGAGAGAGGGATGCTAGATGATTTTAAGATCCCTTTCAGAGGAAACATTTTATGAATTTGTTTCTTCTATTATCTGTTCCTGTTTCTAGCGCCTTTTAAAGGGTTTCAGTAATTGGCTTCTGAACCGATTTGTGCACTGCAAAAGCAGTAGATGATACTTTGCAGGGGTATTGAAGTGACTGCCTGTGTCACTGAGCATGACCACTTCCAGGGACGCAGTGTCTAGAGTGGGAGCAAACATAAACAAATGATGCTCTAGCTCATGAGAGGACTAGCGCAGCCTCCTTACCCGAGGAGGATTTGTGCAAGAGGAAGCCACTTAAAGTGAATCCACTTTAAATGAGGCCAGATTTTCACAGGAATATTCTATCATAACTTCATAGCAAAAAAGAATCTAAAATGGATGAAAATAAGTATAGTATTTTGTCTTATAATAACACAGTTTCATGCCACTGCCAATGAAACCAAAATGTGTTATTTATCAATGTGAAGCCCAGTAACTTTAAAGACTGATGCTAAACATGTTTTTTTTTGTAAAGTTACAGTTTTGATTATATTTCCAACTAGTTTTAATTCTTAAAATAAACAAGGAATGAATCAAATATTTGCTCTTGAGGTAACGTTTTTCCAACAATTTTTATGGTAGCCAGATTAAACAACCTTTATTTCAAATGTGACCCTCTAAGTGATCATAAAATTTAAAAAAATATATGTAATACTCAGGAAGCTTCAGTTTTCCTAGACACATGTATTAATCCTTAAATACCAATATCATTCTCATTTAAGGTTTCATTTGCTGCTCTCTTCCATTTCTCTTGTTTAATTGCTAACATATATTTTTACATGATTCTCAACTCTCATAGTTTTTCTAGTCATTCAGAGAGTTATTCAACATCATCGTCAGCCACTTCAGTTTTTCAAGATTTTCTGTTTCACTGCATAAAGTATCTCTTATGTTTGCCTTCTGTGGAACAATGTTTGACATTCAGTGAAATGCTGACCAATGGAAACTTTGGCTTGTCTTGAAAGGGAGAGATCCTGGTCTAAACTTGGTAAGGATATTTGTGTCAGAATTAAATGCAAGTGGTCAGTACATTAGAGGATATTTTCATAATATGTCAAATTTTGCTTCCTATGCAGTTCCATAACTGCAAGTATTTTGGCATCAACACTTAGATATCAAAGATATTTAGTATAATGTAGTAATTATGGCAACCAAATTTAATTAGATATATAGACACATGCATTTCATTGATCTGCTTTTACTTGAACACTTAACTGTATTCAAACATATTCACAAGGCTGGACTCTCTTTAATCAATTAAGTGATTAGTTTAATGGCTAAATGTCTTGTATGTGCACCTTTTGGGGAACTACAAGAAGGGTAAGTCTTAGATGTCGCATGTTGCAAAGTAAACTTCAGAAAGCCTCTTTGCCATTCACTATCAACCTAAAAATGTCTACATATTTCTATTACATATTAAGTAAAGAGTATTTATTTAAAATATAATTAAGGTTAATGACATTTTTTTTCTTTCAAGGGGCAGATATTCCTTTATCTTCTTAGCAATGATATGAGTGCTAGATGTTTATCTACTGATCACTCTCCACCCTTCTCTTGTACTGACCTGTGCCAGAGGGAACTACATTTTCCAGGTTCCCTTCCCAACTATGAGGTAGTTTCAGCCAATGGAGGGACTTAAAGAAGCCTAGAGTGTGGGAAGAAGAGGCAAGGCGAGGGGAGAAGTTAGGGAATTTCTTCCTCTGATGCCTTCTAAAGAGGCATCTCTCACTGTGGCTATATTACCTCCATTTTTCCAGCTGCTGTCAGACCCTACCCCTGATTCCAGTCCTGCTGAGGTGCCCCTCCGCGATTCTAATCTCAACTGGTTTTCACTAGCTTTCAGTCTAAGAACACCAGATTTGTTGTTTCTCCAGCCCTCAGGGTGACTGTGTGGCTTCCTGCCACAATTGATATCCTCTGGGTTGACTCACTATTCCCTGGTTTCTCAGCTCTTCTATCACCTGAATAACCCATTCCTTGTATTAAATTCTCTCAAAACACCTACAGTGATTTTTATTTTCTTGACTTTATCCCTCACTAATATGATACATACACAATTAGATCCTAGTGAACTAATAGATAAAATATATTAACTCCTAACTCAAAAGCACTTCATGAAAATTTCCTATCCAAGATTGTTGTGCTTTGAATAGTTGTTCAAATATGCAAGGGTAATTTACAAATATTCTTTGAAGTGGGAATTATCTCTGGCATGTACTGTACAAGATGCAAATGTATTAAGGTGAAGAATCATTTCCTGATTTTTCTAGGAAATATGTTATCACTTCTTTCATTATGTCAGTTTTCCAATCCTCTGTTTCAGCTCCTATTTCATTGTACTAGAGCAACATTCCTCTACCTTTGCACCATTGACATTTTGGGTGGAATAATTGCTTGTTGAGGTAGGAGAAGGGACACTGTCCTATGTGTCGTAGTATGTTTAGCAACATCTTGACCTCTGTCTGCTAGACTCCAGTAGCAACCCCCCATTCCACTTAGTTGCAACAGCCAGAAATGTCTCCAGACATTCCTAAATGTCCCCTGGTGGGAGGGGAGGAGGCAAATCCATCCTTAGTTGAGAACCACTGTACAATAATTATTTGTTTACAAATAGATTTCTTGTCTAGATTAAAAGTTCCTTTACGATGAAATCATAAGTGGAACATATTCTTCATTTGAATATAGTAATTCAAAACTTTACTCAAAACTTTATATAACTGTGCACTCAAAACTTTAATCAATGCATGTGTGAATTAATAAAGTATTAATAGCTATATGGATTGATTTTATCATATCAGCTTTCCTCCCAGAAGTTATAAGGGAGATAAAATACACACTGTTATGTATATACTTAAGGTAAAACTAAGAACCTTAAGGGCAAATTTTATTAATGTTAGAATTAAATCAGTTCCAGCAGGAATGGTATAATAATGAACACATTGTTCACATGGTGAGTGTTTTATACTATATTCAAGATGGTCAAAAAAATTATTCTGACATGAGTCTTATAACATCCTCTGTGGTACATAGAAATTATCACTATTTAAAAAGTGAGAAAACCAGGGCTCAGAGGGTGATGTGATTTTCCTAAGCTTTCATACATGAGAATGTGATAGCTAAGATTTGAGAAAGTCTTCTGCCTTCAACCCCAACCCTTTCAGTGCTCTTTTTAAAAGGTAGAGCTACCTGGGGTCATGTCCTCTAGAAGCTCTCTCCTTCCTGGGCTTGAAGGACTTGCTGTCCTCTAGTTCTCTGTCATCTTCTCTACCTTTTCAGGCTCCATCCTTTACTGCCATCTCTGCCTGGGTCTGCACACGGCCTGCTTCTATGCTGACCGCACATGACTCTTTAGGTCTTCTTCTTATGTCAGCCACTAGGTGTACGCCTCCTGCACCCAGGAACTCTGTAGCCAAGGCCTGACTTCAAATCCTGCCTCCCCCACCACTTACTTTGCTGCTTTGGGAATTCTGTAACTTCTTTTTATAGCAGCTTCCTTACCTGTAAAATGATGACTGAAACTAAGACCCATCTGATAGTCCTAGGGGACTGCAAGGACCACAATAGTATAAGCTACATATAGTGCTTAGAAAAGTGCCTGGAACTTTGTAAAATTTGATACATATTAAGATATACTAACAAATTAAATAAAGCATATAGGCCTCCTTATCCCTGCGTTATCTCTCTTCTGGATTCTGAACCCAGAGCAGTAGAGGTGATAGAAAATGGAAGCAGCCCATAGGCAAGTGAGATAGAGACATCAGGAGACAGATAATAAATGATGAAGAAAAAACTCCAGAAATTTCTTCAGTGACTCATCTAGAAACAGTATTTCTCTCTCCCTCTGTTTGCTTCTGTCTCTAACAAGCCACTATTGTTTTACTTAGCACCCTACATTGTAATTTGTGTTTAGATGTGTCTTTTCCTTCCAGCCTGTGAAACCCTTTATTCAGTGCATAGGTCATGGTCACCTCTTTATCCTTGGCACCTAGCAAAGTGCTTGACATGTCATTAGTACTTAATAAATCAATACTGAATGAAAGAATGAATGATCCAATGAATGAGTATGGATAGCTTTAGAAATGCATCTCCAAGGGAAAGCAAGTAGTTGGCTATAAGGCCAGGCTTGGGTCAGTACATGTGATTGTCAGAATTCTGTAGCCATGCCTTAAAGAATCACTCAACAACCAGTTCTTGCCCCTTGGAAACACTCATACACTAGCTACTGCTTTAGAGCTTTAGCAAACCTGTAGCCTGGGTCACAGCCTTTTTATCTCCAACTCTTTCAGAAACCTTTATTAATTTTTTCTAAGTTTTACTTTCTTTTACACATCAGTTTTCTATCTCTGCTCCTGATGTTTCCTAGTATTTCACAACCATACTGTGATGTCTTGTCTAGGTGTGGCATAAAAGGCTTTGTAATGGCATTGGCTAAATGTAGTGATGCCCAGAGGCAGGAAGCTGGACCCAGATGCCCTCAGAGAATTCCTTTTAGCATTAAAAGTCCCCGAGGTAGATCCTGACAGCAGTACTTCCGTATTTGCTACACTTCTGTTAACCAGAGTTTAGTGGTTACGATCATATCTAAAGAAGGACTGCAGAGAGAAAAATCAGGGCCAGGTAATAATTGGTGTATGTCATACCAAGTGACAAGGAACTGGAAGAAAAAAAAAAAAAAAAGTCTGTTTGTGTCTTGGCTGGATGAAAAACAAGGACAGAAGGGAAGGGAAGGGGCCCAGAACAGATATTTCAATCAATTTTCTCCACAAATAAACAATTCCACTCTTAATAAAGAGACTTCTTTTGATGATGGCCAGCTAAAGTGAACATTCTTTGCAGTAAAGTAGCTTTTAAAGCAAATTTAAGGGGTTGGAAGTGCCTAGGAGAGTTTATAACTAGCTGTCTTCTGTTTTTATGCCTCTCTAGAATCAACATCCTCCAAATTATCCGTTTTCCCCAACCCAAGGGAAGAGCAAATTTTCAATGGTCTAGATTAGTGTTGAGTGAAGACTTTTTTGGCGTCCAAACCAGAGCTCACTCTACCAGTTCAATTTCAGGTTCACAGATCTGGGGGTGATGTTTTGGCTACTGACTTAAATGTGTTAATTTTTTAACACTCACCAGGTCGCCTTTTGAAGTTAACACCTTTTTAGGGAAAGTAAGGGAAATTCACACCTCTTCAGAAGCAACTGTTTTCAGAAGATTTATAAGAGTGTAATGTATGTTGATCCATGTTGAAACTCATCACTTGGAAAAAGCATAGAAGTTCGCTCTGGAAATTTTTTTTTTGAAGATCACATATATAAAGAATGAGTTTATTTATTTGTTAAAAATATTTATAAAAGGCACAGCAAAAGAAGTTCCTGTGCTGGAAATTGTGGGGATACAAAAGTTACTTCTCAAGGAACCTAAGGTCTCAATAGAGACCTTTTACACATACTGGCTGTCTTCTCCACCAGATCTCTGCAGGCAGACTCCTCTTAAACTCCTCTATTTTACTTATTTTTAAAAAATTTCTAGCCTTAGCCCACAGCATCTAAAGAATACCCTTAATAAATGTTATTGATTGCCATTCCAAGTCTTGAGAAATTCAGGAAATTTTTTTCTGTCTTGCCTTTGTACTTGTTCTGGTAAGTCAAAAGGTTTCATGCAGGCCAAGAAGCACATGAAAAGATGTCCAACATCATAATTATCAGGAAATGCAAGTCAAAACCACATGAGAAACCACTTCATATTCATTGGGATATCTACTATCAAAAAAGAAGAAAAAAAAACAGAAAATTACAATATTGGCAAGGATGTGAAGAACCTGGAACCCTTGTACCCTATTTGTAGAAATTCAAACTAGTACGACTTCTATGGAAAACAGTATGACAGTTCCTCAAAAAAATAAAAATATGATTACCATATAATGTATCTATTTAATGTCTGTGGATATACACAACAAACATGAAGGCAGAGACTCAGATATTTGTATACCTGTGTTCATAGCAGCATTATTTGTAATTGCCAAAAGTGAAAGCAACTCAACTATCCATCAGTATGAATGGTAAGCAAAATATGGTATATACATACAATGGAATATTATTCAGCCTTAAAGAGAGAAATTCTGACACATACTACAACATGGATGAACTTCAAACCTTATACTGAGTAAAAGAAGCCAGTCAGAAAAAGACAGTCTGTAATTCCATTTTTATGTGGTACCTGGAGTTGTCAAATTCATAGAGAATTCACAGGAATAGAATGGTAGTTGTCAAAGTCTGAGGTAAGAGGGGAGATGGTTAATGGGTACAAGCTTCAATTTTGCAAGACGAAAAGGATTCTGGGGATTGGTTCCACAAAAATATGTATATACTTAGCACTACTGAATTGTATACTTAAAAATGATGAGGATAGGAAATTTCATATTATATTTCTCTTACTACAACTGAAAAAAAGCTTTCATTCCAAATAATGAATGAAGCAGTTATGTCAATGCAATGCAGAAGGGTGTCCTAATTCCCTCTGGATTCTTATACGTGAATGATGCAGGTCACAAATATGATATCACTCTGATTTTTATGAGCTGCAATATTGGAATTGTATCAATTTCAGAGTCCATTAACTTTTGATAACCAGGGTGGTTAGTGATATATAGTAGATTCTTTGTGTAGATAGCGTTCAGGTGTATGGACCCCACCCCACCATGTGTACATTAAATATGATGATGCTTAAAGGAAGTCAAGGCACATATTAAACAGTAAGGGAGTAATAATGTCTGTTCTCTTACAGTAAAGAGCCAAGAACACTTGTGATTTACATGCATCACAGCAAACATGGCAAATGTTTAGTAGTAGAATGTTCATTTTGTCCATAATACTTATCTCTAAAGTGAGGCCTTGAGAAAATGTAGCTCTGTGTTTCTCCATTGCTCTCTTTATTGTGGATTTCTCAATTTGTTGTCAATTAGTCACTTCAATGCAGTGCTGTAACCCTTAAATAGGAGACATCACTGTAAATAATATAACTGGGAATTTGAAGGGTATACACTATTAGAGAAGAACTTTTTTCCTTCACATTCCCTTTTTTTATTTTTTAAGAAAAAAAAATCCTTAAACACTATGATGAAATGTTTTATGTCTGTACTGTCTGCAGTAGGAAAATGTGGAATTAAGGAGAGCTATAAAATATAAAGACTCTAGACCTGCATATGATTATCCATATTAAATTGAAGTAAATTTACTTTCTATTGCTCACTGTGCGTTTTTCACTTGCAAAACAAGATTATACCCCCATTGGTCTTTTCAGTTTTCACAAATCCAAATGACTGGGAAAATTTGGGATCTCAAAGCAAGTTCTGTTTGCTCTTATACACTCACTATGCTAGATTAGACTTTGTTATAAAGGTAATTAAATCAAAATAATTAAAATGGATTGGCTTTTAAACTCTGCATCTGCCAGCTGAAGGAAAAAGCAGACAGTCAAAATATCTGCAAATTTTGGGTCAAATCCTTTTTGGTCAAAAATTTGCAAAGAACAGGTTTTCTTGAAATATATACAAACACACATACATATACATGTATATTTATACTTATATATGTACATATATGTATATACACACATATATTAGTTTGTTTGCTGTCTATAGAAACCAAGATTAGACATTGATACTTATATCCCATCAGTTGCAGATATTTTTAGGCACTCCTATCAGTGACCTTAGGATTTTTCTTTTTCTTCAAACCATTTTCTTACCAATTTCCAAGTAGTCACCATCCCATCTGGCCATTTTGGGTCCATCACTATCTTAATTTAGGACTTATTATTTCTCCATTCAGATCAGTGTAGTCATATTTCTGACTCTAGGATTTCTTCAACCAATATATACTTTTTAGTGGTGCAAAATTAATCTATTTAATCACCTGGTTTTCAACATGCCCTTTTCTGGCTCATAAAATTCCAATGGTTTAAATATCCCATTACATTTAGTCCAGCTCCTGAGTCTTTGAAGTTTGCCTCAATCTGGACTTAGCCAGTCTCCCCCGGTTCACCTCCTAATGTCTTCCCTGAATTCTCACTTTGAGCCACACTTGGCTTTTTGCAGTTTTCAAAGTACTTTCTCCTGTGCTTCTGCTACCTCACCCACATGGAACTCAAGTCCTAGTTCATTGCCTACTAATTCTTTCTGCAGAAACCAAACCAAATGCTATCTCTGTAGCTCAGATGGTAAAGAATCTGCCTGCAATGCAGGAAACCTTGGTTTGATTCCTGGGTCAGGAAGATCCCCTGGAGAAAGGAATGGCAACTCACTGCAATGTACTTGCCTGGAGAATCCCATGGACAGAGAAGCCTGGCTGTCTACAGTCCAAGAGGTAGCAAAGTGTCAGACATGACTGAGAAACTAACACTACAACCTTCCTTATCATGTTGAATGAAAGTGATGCCTCCCTCTTCTGAATTTCTGAATCAAGACTCTCCTCTCACATGTTACTGACACTTAAGATGCTTTATACCTTAACTTTTTGTATATGCTCTCTTCATTCAGTTCAGTTCAGTCACTCAGTCGTGTCTGACTCTTTGCAACACTATGAATCGCAGCATGCCAGGCTTCCCTGTCCATCATCAACTCCCAGAGTCTACCCAAACCCGTGTCCATAGAGTCAGTGATGCCATCCAGCCATCTCATCCTCTGTCGTCCCCTTCTCCTCCTGCCCCCAATCCCTCCCAGCATCACGGTCTTTTCCAATGAGTCAACTCTTCGCATGAGGTGGCCAAAGTACTGGAGTTTCAGCTTCAGCATCAGGCCTTCCAATGAACACCCAGGACTGATCTCCTTCAGGATGGACTGGTTGGTTGGATCTCCTTGCAGTCCAAGGGACTCTCAAGAGTCTTCTCCAACACCACAGCTCAAAAGCATCAATTCTTCGGTGCTCAGCTTTATTCATAGTCCAACTCTCACATCCATACATGACCATTGGAAAAACCATAGCCTTGACTAGATGGACCTTTGTTGGCAAAGTAATGTCTCTGCTTTTTAATATGCTATCCAAGTTGGTCATAACTTTCCTTCCAAGGAGTAAGCGTCTTTTAACTTTATGGCTGCAATCACCATCTGCAGTGATTTTGGAGCCCCAAAAAATAAAGTCTGACACTGTTTCCACTGT
This sequence comes from Cervus canadensis, assembly GCF_019320065.1. Classification (NCBI taxonomy): domain Eukaryota; kingdom Metazoa; phylum Chordata; class Mammalia; order Artiodactyla; family Cervidae; genus Cervus; species Cervus canadensis. Next base: position 53,170,376 of record NC_057387.1, read on the forward strand.
TTCCCCATCTATTTGCCATGAAGTGATGGGACCAGATGCCATGACCTTCGTTTTCTGAATGTTGAGCTTTAAGCCAACTTTTTCACTCTCCTCTTTCACTTTCATCAAGAGGCTTTTTAGTTCCTCTTCACTTTCTGCCATAAGGGTGGTGTCATGTGCATATCTGAGGTTGTTGATATTTCTCCCGCCAATCTTGATTCCAGCTTGTGCTTCTTCCAGCCCAGCGTTTTTCATGATATACTCTGCATAGAAGTTAAATAAGCAGCGTGACAATAAACAGCCTTGACGTACTCCTTTTCCTATTTGGAACCAGTCTGTTGTTCCATGTCCAGTTCTAACTGTTCTTCCTGACCTGCATACAGGTTTCTCAAGAGACAGGTCAGATGGTCTGGTATTCCCATATCTTGACAAATTTTCCACAGTTTATTGTGATCCACACAGTCAAAGACTTTTGCATAGTCAATAAAGCAGAAATAGATGTTTTTCTGGAACTCTCTTGCTTTTTTGATGATCCAGCGGATGTTGGCAATTTGATCTCTGGTTCCTCTGCCTTTTCTAAAATCAGCTTGAACCGCTGGAAGTTCATGGTTCACATATTGCTGAAGCCTGGCTTGGAGAATTTTGAGCATTACTTTACTAGCGTGTGAGATGAGTGCAATTGTGCGGTAGTTTGAGCATTCTTTGGGATTGCCTTTCTTTGGGATTGGAATGAAAACTGACATTTTCCAGTCCTGTGGCCACTGCTGAGTTTTCCCAATTTGCTGGCATATTGAGTGGAGCACTTTCACAGCATCATCCTTTAGGATTTGAAATAGCTCAACTGGAATTCCATCACCTCCACTAGCTTTGTTTGTAGTGATGCTTCCTAAGGCCCACTTGACTTCACATTCCAAGATGTCTGGCTTTAGGTGAGTGATCACACCATCTTGATTATCTGGGTTGTGGAGATCTTTTTTGTACAGTTCTTCTGTGTATTCTTGCCACCTCTTCTTAATATCTTCTGCTTCTGTTAGGTCCATACCATTTCTATCCTTTATCGAGCCCATCTTTGCATGAAATCTTCCCTTGGTATCTCTAATTTTTTTGAAGAGATCTCTAGTCTTTCCCATTCTGTTGTTCTCTATTTCTTTGCATTGATCTCTGAGGAAGGCTTTTTTTTATCTCTCCTTGCTATTCTTTGGAATTCTACATTCAGATGGGAATATCTTTCCTTTTCTCCTTTGCTTTTGCTTCTCTTCTTTTCACAGCTATTTTTAAGGCCTCTTCAGACAGCTATTTTGCTTTTTCGCATTTCTTTTCAATGGGGATGGTCTTAATTCCTGTCTCCTGTACAATGTCATGAACCTCCGTCCATAGTTCATCAGGCACTCTGTCTATCAGATCTAGTCCCTTAAATCTATTTCTCACTTCCACTGTATAGTCATAAGTGATTTGATTTAGGTCATATCTGAATGGTCTAGTGGTTTTCCCTACTTTCTTCAATTTAAGTCTATTTTGGCAATAAGGAGTTCATGATCTGAGCCACAGTCAGCTCCCAGTCTTGTTTTTGTTGACTGTATAGAGCTTCTCCATCTTTGGCTGCAAAGAATATAATCAATCTGATTTTGGTGTTGACCATCTGGTGTTGTCCATGTGTATATGCTCTCTTAGCTCTCACATTTTTTCCAGGAACTCTGCTCCTGGACATTCTTATAGGACCTGGTGTTTTGTGCTTTATATAGTAAATATTTATTGATGAAATATGTTTGGTTTACTCAATTTCCATAGTTTATTGAATAAATTTTTTAAGTTAATCAAATTTACAGTAGATAAGAAATATCATGCATGGATTATTTAACCAGCATAGCAAATTCAAGAATCATGTATTGAAATTCTTGCTTTGTTCAAGCACACCCTAGGTGTTGGGAGATAAAGAAGCTCTGACCAAGTAACTCCGGGCCATTGGAGGAACTGAGTCAGGAAGCCGGTACCCAGGGACTAGCTGCCAGTATGGATCCTTGACTCCAGCTAAGACAGGCCCCCTGCCCTCATAGAGCCACATCGAAGAGGAGAGTAAATTGTAACTTTTGTGATTCCTTTGAACCTGGCAATGTCCATTAGATACAAAATATAAGCATTTTATGGTGATCTATTTTCCTGACTATTTCTTCTCTCTCTAGTGAAGTCTAATGTCCATCAAACTCTTCTTCCTTTCTACTTATCCATTCTTTTTCTCTTATAGGTTTTGAGATTTACTTTTTGTCTCTGATTCTCTTAAATATTATGATCACATGTCCAGGTGTAGGGATTTTCTCCCAGGAAATACATTCTTGTTTGGCAATCTATGAGTCTTTTCAATCAGATGTGTTTCATCTCTATTTCTTATAAATTCTCAGATATTTGGTCAACTACTTCCTCTTACATCTACTTTTACCTCTCCATCTGGGTCTTCTATCCATGTCTTAAAATCTCTTCTTCTATCCTCCATAACTTTTTTTAATGCTTCCCTTTTGTCTTCTGAGAGAAAGTCTTGACCTGATCTTTAAACACACTAATTGATTTTTGAGATGCATCTGTCTTTTAAATACTTAGGGAGTTCTTCTTTTGTTGGGTATATTTTCCCCAGATTTTGAGTTGATTTCTTTTTCTAATTTGTATTTGATGATGCTCATTATGTGTATTTTAAATTCTTGCTATATTTTGTCCATTGATTCTATTTCATATATAAAAAATACAGTTTCAGTTTTTGTTTTTTCGTATGCTTGTGCACTTCAAATAGTTGAAAGAGAATAATAGTCATATCTGTGGCCTTCTGCTCTCCAATTCACCAGACCTTTGCTCCACCCTAGTCACCCTAGCATATCAGGTGGTGCTGGACTGGAAGGGTACTAATGTATTCATGGTGCAATGGAAAATATGTACATCTAAGACACTCACCCTGAACCTTTACCATTATACAAATTTTTGTTTCCACTTTGGGTTTCTCATCTTTTTCTTCTTTACACACAGACCCCATGATCCAAACACTTTTGCCTCCCCCAGGGGTTTCTCACAGTTTTATTTTTCTTTTCTTCCTTCTCAGATCCAAGAACCTTTTTCTTCCTTCTGTGGTATCTCTAGGGTAGGTAGGCTTGTGGGACATCAAGTTATCAGATGTGTTCATCAGCCTCTCTCAGATATTTTTACATGATTTCCCAGTTTAAAAATTGTACCCATTTTTAAATGTCCATTTGCCAAATGAACTATTTTAAGAAGTTTTCCTTTGCTTTTGGCATGATATTCAAGGTTTAGCTTTTGCTGATGTGTACTTGGCTAGAAATATAAGGAGCAGATCCAACTTAAAAGGGACACGCCTGAAGCTTAGGCTACTGGAAAGCCTTAGTCAGGATTCAATCAGAGATGAGGAACCGCTAGAACATTATAGATAAGTAGCCAGACAGACATAGATATGTATAGTGGGTGTATATAGTACAAAGTTATGTGTGTAACTCAGTGAAATAGAGAAAAAAAATCCATAACAGGGATTTTTTTCTTACACAGTTATGGGAGTAAGCTAAACTGTCTCTGCAAGGCTCTTTATGTCTTATGCTAGAGCTTGAAGTCCTGGGGTCAGGGAGTTGAAAAAAGAGAACGAATGTAACATGTAGGAGAGCAAGAACAAGCCAGAAACCACCAACACATGTTCTATGCCATATGTCAGCTCCCTGAATGAGAACCCATGTTAGTTTTCAGTGCCTACAACCTTGAGGATAATCACATCATGCAGAAATTAGTACTGCTCATCACTGAGTTTAACACCTAGCCCAGGTGTTGGAAAAGCTGAAGGAGAATCCGTAGGAAGACAGAACAGTTGCAAGTCCAGTTGCTAGCCCACATCAATGCAGTAAGTCAATACATGAGGGACAAAATGCATTTCCTACAAAATTGCCTGGTGACCTTGCGCTGACCTTTTTAGAATGTAAAACAGCCTGCCTGCTGCTTTACTCCCATCCTCCAACAGTCATGCCAAAACATTTCTCTTGTAGTCCACATGGCGGGGGGCGGGGGGCGGGGGGGAGCGGATTCTGGGAAATGTAGTTCAGCCTAGTCAAATATTTATGGTTCCTCATTCTCTCATCCTATCTATGTTTGTCCCATTAAACTAAACATCATAATATTTTTCCCAGGATGAGAAAAATGGTTAAACTGTTATAGGAGTAAATATATCCTCCAACCCATCCTTAGAATTTCTACCTTGCATTGACTTTTCAAGATTTCAAAAATCAGTTTCAACCAGTTGACAAAAAATATATAGAGTATGAACCATAGGCCTGGCCAAAAACAGATTACACCTTCAAATTAGGTATATTCAAAGACAATTTATGAAGGAAATATTTAAAATCAGTGGGCAGGATCTAAGGAGACCACATGGATAGTGCAGTGACTAGTAACAGAGATGTTCTTGACCCGCCTTTGCCCAGAAGGGTGGGAGAGTTCAGTTATCAGGGCCCTGATGTGGAAATCTCATAGAGGGAGCTACCTTGAGAAATCCATAAACCTTCCAAAGGGAGACACAGCCAATCCAAGCCATCCCTGAAAATAGATGTGCCAGAAGAATAGGTATTTTGACCTCTCTCCACCTTCCCTCTGATCTGCCATAGGGATTTCCCATCAACTACACACAACAAAATCCAGAGGGCAAAAGAGTGTGTCCTCATTCTCCCAGGGCAGTGAAAGTATACAAAAAGGAATAAGTGAACAAGATTCAGCAAAACCATCAACATCATCATCTACACAAAAAGTAGAAAGACCTGAACATGGCTTGGGTCATCATTGCTATTTTAGAGATGAAGAAGGCAATGTGTTGAGTAATTGTGATTTATTAGAATTTAAGATCCTTTAAGGTCAGGAATATCTAAGTCATGTCACATCGCTAATACCTAGCACAATGTTTGGCTCAAACTAGGGGCTCGATAAGTGTTACATTAACTGACCTGAATGAATCAAATTGGATTATATAAAAAAGAGCCACAATTTAAACACTTCTGTCCTGAGTGCCACCTGTGTGTCATCATCTCCATATATCACTTTAATTTTCAAATATCATACATGCTAGATACTGAACAATTTAACTTCCTTTTTAAATCCCTACCCTACCATAAATGATAAAAATCAAAAAATAGGAAAGAAAAAAATGAAAGAACCTGTGTCATTTACCAGATGTGTAATTGTCCTCCAATTAGATACCTACAGGCTGCAGCATTCTTAGTCCTGTTGAATCTTTTAGTATTGGGCATGAGTTGAGTAAGTGCCTTCTCATGCCTTCACAATTGCACAATAGCCAGGCAAGTGCTGAAGCCTTCTTACACTTGGAAAATGACTCCATATTTCTAATACTAGTTTTTCTTTGAAACTATTTGTAAATGATTTATTGTTGTAGCAAATCAGATCATGATAACATAAAGCTTTTTAGAGGTCATTAAAGAGTTTGGGGGAAGTTCCTACAAAGATGCTAGCCTTACATTGTCTGAGTGATAAGGCAAGTTAACAATTTATGTCAAAGTTTGCAAAATGTGTTTGTCTGATAAACAGTTTGCTCTCCGGGCATCAATCATACTTGCTCTCCGTGGTGTGTTGTATTTTTCATGAAGTGAACTTTCGTGACTTTGCCCATCTACAGGTTTTTGAGATAGTGGCATGCTAAAAAGAGCTACCATCTCCCCCTGCACAGTTGCATTTCAAATCTCATAAGGCAGCTGCCATAATGCAGGTTGCCAACACGGGCAACAGCAGCAGGGTTGGTACAGAAGAAAGCTAGTGTCATTGGTAAGGGAAGTTTCAAACAGCCCTTGGATCAGAAAAAACAGATACACTAGGACAAAAAAGATAAAGTGTACATGTAAATGCACACTTTTTCAACAACAACATTTCTAGGTGGTATAAGGATCAAATGGATACAATATTGCTCTGTAAGACTGCAAATATTCAGAAATTTGAGGCGCTATATTGGGAGGCATTCTTAAGACATGAGGTAGTGCGCTGATGTCCAGTTTCAGCACTGGTCCTTGCTATGTCTCCTCTGGAAAATGAGGATAATAATACCTGCGCCATCCACCTGGTCAGGTCATTTGGAGATCAGACACACACAAGCATATGAGTCAACTTTTTGAACTAAATCACTATGCAAATATAAGCCATCACAATAAATGTTGGCTCAGGAGAGAGGATATTATTTGTTGTTCTTCCATGATTTTCAAAATAAAATAGAATAAAACATTCAAGACCACAGGACAACTTGGTGAACATACATTCAGCTTTCTGGAATCTTACCATTTTAGAAGCATTTGCAACTGCTTATAAATCACTTCTCAAAATTGCCCTGAGCTGCAATGATATTTCTGAGCGTGTGTTAAAAGCCTGTAAGTGCTTCTGTTCTTGAACAAAGTGAAATCAGGTTACGTTAATAGAAGTATTAATTAATTTTCTCTAATTTTATTCAGCAGAATTAGCATTATTGAAAAGTCTTTCCCATTCTTGAGTACCCTAAAGTGCAGGAGGCTTTTGAGATGGGGGCTCTGGCTGCAACCCCTACCAGTAAGTGTGCAGAAGATTATTCTCTAATTTGGAAACCTGAGACGTTACTAGGAAGTGCTGTGGGGTGTGTTATAATGAAAATACCAATCCACATTAACCATGGTTGCCATAAGCAAAAATCTTAATATCTTGGCCAAACCTACTTAAGGTTCATGTAATAACCCCGCATTCCTAATTTTATTAGTGATGTGCCAAGTTAAGCACTTTGCAGGCCTTTAGACAGATTTATAACTTGACTGTGCTGAATTAGTGGTGACTGACAAGAGGACATTGTTTTATAGGATGCTATTTAGATAAAAACCTGCAGGGTGTTTCTGTAATGTTGTCACTTCAAGTCCAAACAGGAAAAAAGAAATGTGTATTAAGGAGGCCTCTTCATTAGCTTTTATGAGTTTAATCTAGTGCAGTCAAATGCTTCCATATAAGGCAAGACATTTTAATGGACAGAGACAACCTTATCTCTGTTCCAGGTTTCAGAATAAAACAATCTCTTAGGCTTAAGTACTGCATCAAAAAAGAGTGTTCAGTGAATTCGTGTTTGTTAAGCACTTAGAACAGTGCCTGGCTCATAGCAAGCACACTCTGTTTGTTAAGTAAGTTAAATAAATTGAAATTTGTTTTTCTTGTTCTATGCTACTATCTACATGTTTACTCCCCGCTCTACCGCTCCCCACCTCCCCCAAATCATGCTTACTCACTCTTCCCTTCATTTTCTTGCTAGTGGGTTTTTCCAAATTGTTAGTCATTAATTCCCCCCACGGTTTTTAAAATTCACATACCTCTTGTTGCAAGGAGGAAGATCAGAACCTTCTATTTATTCATAGACATTAACGCGAACATTCCTGCTGGGTTTTCATCCTAACAGTGATATCCCTGTAAATTATGGGAGACTGTACTGGCCTCTGATGACTTTCATGAAGATGTGAAGTTCAGGTGCTCACTGTACCTCTCTATTAACATTCGAATAATTTCTATGAACGCAGTCCTTGGCAGCCATCTTGCTTTGGTTACTGGGAGAATAAGTCTTTTTTAGAAACTAAAGCTAAGGTCTATAAAAGTGTTTTCTTCATTACCAAACAGGTCATTGGCCTGAACATCAAGTTCATTAATCCAAATCCTTACCCCTTTCTTTTTTCATTAAAAAAAAAAAAACAAAAACAAACAAACAAACAAAAAAAACCACTCCTTGAACTCACTCTTCCCATCTAGACCAAAAGAAAAGATAACTCTATCCAAAGCTGATTTTATACAGTCTCACTATAAGACTTGACTTGAAACACAAACATTCAAATGAGAGATCTTAAAGGGTATGTTAGAATATGCATTATACTCTTTAAAAACAAGCCAAACAAAAAAAAAGACAGTCAATAATTGTGATATTGTTCTATCATTTAGCAAAAATATGTCCCTGTTGCTCCATATGCTTAGCAGAATTAGATAACAAGCAGATTCCAGCGCATTGGGAGGGAAACACTGAAATGTGTCTTTGGTTTCTCCTGAATATCCCTATGCACACTTTGGATCCAGGTGGAAATTTACCAGGAATGCTGTAATATCTTACACCAGCATTGTCATATTTTATTTAAGGAGCTCAAAATATCTAAAAATCATTTGTTATTTCTCCCAACTTTTGTCTAGCTGCAATTATCTTAATTTACACAAGTATAAACCCAGAAGTTAAATTACTCAAGCAAGGTCGTGGTGATGAAAACCTCTGCCTTTTATGGGGTTCATTTCCACAAAACATGGCCCCTCCCTGCGGGCTCTCAGCCATGTTGGTAATTCAGGTACAAGGACTACAAATTAGGCATCATCTGTTCCGGCTCTTGTTCCTAATGCTTGGGTCAAACGTCTGGTTACAAAGTGCAGGCTGCCTGGATTTGGATCCCTGCCTCCTCCACAAACTAACAGTATGATTACCTGAGGCTCACTTTTCTTGCCTGTAAAGCAAGGTTGATAATAGTATCTCTTCACTGAGTTATTTTGAGGATTGCATAGGCAAATAAATGCAAAGTTCTGTAAGCATTTGTTGGCACATAGAAAGTGTCTAATATATGCTAGCTTAAGCATTATCACTATTATTACCCTTATTATTCATCATTTTCTCTGAAATGAACAAAAATTCAAATTAGACCAGATCTGACTCCTGCTCTGTTTTCTCTGCATGGTTGCTTTCTAGGCATACACAAGGGTGAGTTTAGCTTGAGTATACTACAGGTACAGGGTACAGAGTCCCCTGTCACTTATCTGATATCCCAGGTTCGTCTAGATTCCTGCCTGCAGTCTGAATGTCTGCTCCAGCACACAGATTTAAATATATTTGTGCGTGTGTGGGAGGGGCGGTTTGCACATATGTCTCTGTGTATAACCATGTATGCATAAATATATGCATGTATATATTTCCTATGGTAAAATTACATGATGAATATGATTATGCATGGCAACCCAGCACTAAAATTTTGTTTCATAGGTACTATATTAAAATTCCTATAAGATTAACTTCATCTCACAATTTTTGGTTTTATGCAGGTTCATATACTTTGACTCCTAGGTAACCAGTTGTCTATTTGAATTCTGGTTTCAAGGGCAGTTCCCATCACTACACATGGATCTTATGGTTTCTCTTCTCTCCTCCTCTTCTCTACTCTTGGATGGCAGAATAAGCCTTTCTCTTCCCTCATCTGCACCATTAACTGTGCTACATGCTTTCTGGGGCCTGAATAAAGTCACATGGCTGAGATGCCATCTCTAATCCCATTTTCCATTTGTATACTGGATTTTGTTAACCACTTTTTAAATAAAAATACAGCATGATTCTAATGTACTAAGGAGTTCCACGGATAACCATATAATTTCAAAACGATACTGATTTTGTTTATATGCAGCATAATCTTTTACAGTCCTTAGTCTTTATTTGAAGCATTGCAAAGTGGATTTTTATGAAAGGTATTATAAAGGACTCCTTGTTTCTTCATAACAGATCTGAACGTTAACTGATCAGAGTTCAGATAAATAGTCTTTACTCTCCATTAAAATATTAAAAAGCCTTTGGTAAGAAACTGGCATAAAGATCCTTCATTCTTGTTTAATGAACACTTGTTGGCAAGTATAACACTTTAATAGCTTTGCAAAATGAATTTTGTGTGTGCATCCTCCATTTCCCTGTCAGACACTTGTCCAGGTGCTGGAAATTTATTGGGGGAAGCATATTTTTACTCATTAGTTTTGTATTTGATTACAGAACAGTAAAATATGAACCACCAAGTCCCCGAGGCATAGCTGTGTACATTGAGATTAGTAATTGCATGTCATCGTGTTTTCCATTGGAATTTATATGGACAGATAGGATAGGTGCTTCTTAAGTAGGTTTAAAAGCAAAGCAAATTTGTATTTAATCTTTTTTGCAGCTATAGTTTCCCTAATGGAGAAAAGGTTAGCCTATATCATATATTTTAAACATAGTTTTAATTTATTTTTTTCTCTTCTCTGTTTTTTTTTTCCTTCACAGTTGAAGCATATCAGATTTTCATGCCAACCACTACTAAAAAAAATCAGTGCCTATAAGGACGATATGATATAAAACCTGTCAACATACACCAGTTTTGCCCACATTCCAGCAAGCACAAAGAAGAAGGATGATTATAGGTGTAGACAAGCTTTGCCATTCAAGCAAGGAACTTAAATACAAAACAGAAATTACAGGTTGATTTTCAAGATACATTTTTTTTGAATCTACAAAGTTGTGTTTATATATGTGTGTGTGAAGACTGTAGTTTTCCTCTTAAGCAAGTTATGTGTTTGGAATCTGAAGTTGTATGTTTTTTAGTTATGCTTGCAAAGAAAAATTATCATTTTATTGTTTGGCAGTATAATAATAATAATAAGTGCATTAAAAAAGTGATATTGCTTTAGACTGTGTTATGGTTAAATAGTGCCAATCATGCTGTGCTCTTTTCTATAAAGATGCTCATAAACACAACTTCCAAAACAGAATCTAATGAGGTACTTAATGGTCACAAAAATGGCACGTTTGATAATTAATGTTCCTTACTGATTTTTTGCTGATGCAGCATAGTGATAAATAGGAACACAAGTTAACTAAACATATTCTTGACCCACTAGTTAAAACGAGAGCACAAAAAGATCTTTAGTAACATCATTTACTATAGACTAAAACAACATTTGATAGCCTCCTTCTAAGATGAGCAGGAAAAGTCTAGGCAGACAACCACAAAGCTTTTCTGTTCTGAGAAGCAGAAACCCCTTTTCACACGGAAGAGTATGAGACAGTTGATCTGACTTTGCTTATAGTATATTTCATTGACAAAAATTAGGAGACTTTGCTTGCAAGATTCCCAGCTACCAAGAAATAAATACAATTTTTTGAACACTTACTATGTGCCAGGCAATTCTGTACAGAAATTATATTATACAAATCATTGTTCTCATTTTAAAGATTAGGTTACTGAGGTTTAGCAAAGGTAAGTCTTTAACATAGCAATTAGTAAGAGGCCATTTACAAGAAAGGCAGTGATGAATAAAGAAAAGATTGCAGTTCTTACTGAGCAATGAAACCCGAGTTTGAATTCATGAGCTACTATTTTTTGCAGCTATGTGAAACAGCTTCTTTCAGCCTTAGTTTTTTATCTATAAGAAGAGGATAATAATACTTTATAGTGTTTAAGGATTAGAAATCATATCTGTAATGCAGGTTGGATATGACTTGAAGATACTAAATGATTGTGAAATGGTCCTTTCACGATCCTCTCAGTCCTTTCTTGGTAAAATACACACACACACACACACACACACACACACACACACACACACAAAATACTTCCAAAGAATTCAGCAGGAGTGAAATTGGAAAAGAGGTACCCCTACCTCCAAAACTCAGGACCTTACCAATATACCACTCTATCTTCCTTAAACATGTGCTAAAGGGAAATTCCTTGTCTCATAGCATACAAAGCAAGTTTAATTGTATTAGATACCTGAGTCTTCAAATGTGACACATGACTTTATAATTATCTTTAATAAAAGTATATTAAAGACTAGTCAACTTCATGACTCCAAATCTAGCTTTGTGTGACCTTTGGAAACTATTTGTAATAATACTCAATGAAATTCTGTTGCTCAAAACACATGCAGAGATTGATTCTCTGTATCCCCAGTTACTAGTTATGGAATCTGATTTGAGGTGTGGCGTGTGTGTTATTATTGACATTACATTGAGTGGTTGACTTGAGACTCCTTATTAATGGAGAACAATCTAAATAAAAATTAAAATGTAGAAAAAAAATGACCTAAAATCTTTATTAGACACTAGTCTTTCAAAAAGAAGAAAAGATTACTGTAGTTAAAAAACCACCACTTCCAGTTTGTTTTTTTTCTTAAATTGCATCAGTGTTTTATGGCAGATGGATCTTGTTTATTCTTTATTGTTGTTGTTTGTAAATTCCCATTGACTTCAAAAGGGGCATGCCTACTAAGAATAGTGTGTGTTTCACAGCTGAGATTTAAGGGATTTGAGGGACTCAGAAAAGCTGAGAGATAATTGAAGACTCACAGGGGAGGCATAGAAGAGATCAGAACAGCAAAGAGAGGCTCAAGGAGGATTTTAGGAGCTCCAAAGCCTATGAGGGGATCAGCGTAACAAGCAGAAGGCAAAGGAGCTCCTAACGGTAGAGGAATGATGAGAGGGACTTAGAATGTCATGGGGGACATCAACAAAGAGGATATAAGGATGGATAACTATCCCCAGAATGCTCCATTCATCCTGGGCAGCCTCACCTATCCCCATGGACTAGAGCTAACCTATATGCTAATAAATCATTCCTTAGTGTCAGGCCACAAACCCACTGTCTGCTGAACATCTTCACTGGGTTGGCCAATAAACCCTTCACTCTCAGCGTGTCCCAGATTGAAGTCATCATCTCTCATCCCTGACCCGCATCTTAGGTGTCAGAATAGCTCAGAGAACCTGTCTGACTTGTACCCTCCATTTATAATCTTCTGGTGCTCAACGGGAATTCTTGCACTTGGCTTCTCTCTCTGCTTAATTACTCTAGGTTGATGTTTTGATTTCAGTGCCTGCCTGACTTTCAGCTTTACCTTTGCTCTATGCTTTGTAGTCCCACTGGTCATACCTGGGTCTTACAAGCCCATATCCCTGAAGAGATCCAGTGTCTATCTTTGTACTTGTCTAAGAGAGGGATTTATTTTTTATCTAATCTAGGTATTGTAACTTGCTCTAGATTCCTCCCTTTTCCTTACCTTCTTTGTCTGATAAGCCACCAGGTCTTAGCAATTCTTTTTTTATTGCCCCATTAAAAAAAAGGCTGACTGCCTAAGAATTGATGCCTTCAAACTGTGGTGCTGGAGAAGACTCTTGAGAGTCCCTTGGACAGCAAGAAGATCAAACCAGTTCATCCTAAAGGAAATCAACTTTGAACATTCACTGGAAGGACTGATGCTGAAGCTGAAACTCCAATACTTTGGCCACGTGATGTGAAGAGCTGACTCACTGTAAAAGACCCTGATGCTGCAAAAGATTGAGGGCGGGAGGCGAAGGGGACAACAGAGGATGAGATGGTTGGATGGCATCACTGACTCAGTGGACATGAGTTTGAGCAAACTCCGGGAGATGGTGAAAGACAGGGAAGCCTGGTGTGCTGCATTCTAGGAGGGCGCAAAGAGTCAGACATGACCGAGCGACAGAACAACAAAAACTTAGCAATTCTATCTCAAAAAGATTTCTCCCAATCCTTTATGCAATTCTTACCTTTTCTTCCACTGTCATTTCCTTGAATTCATTATTTTATCAACCTTCTCCTGGAACAAAGCAATAGTCTCCTACACATCTCCCTGTCTGCACTGGTGGTGGTTAGTGATTTAGTCGCTAACTCATATCCGATCTTGTAGCCCACCATCCATGGATTTTCCAGGCAAGAATACTGGAGTGGGTAGCCATATATTTGCCTAAATCATGGTTCTGAAATATATATATATAAAATTCAGTGAAGTTCAGTTGCTCAGTCGTTTCTGACTCTTTGCAACACCATGAACGGCAGCACGCCAAGCCTCCCTGTCCATCACCAACACCTGCAGTCGACCCAAACTCCTGTCCATTGAGTCAGTGATGCCATCCAACCATCTCATCCTCTTCCGTCCCCTTCTCCTCCTGCCTTCAATCTTTCCCAGCATCAGGGTCTTTTCCAATGAGTCAGCTCTTTGCATCAGGTGGCAAAAGTATTGATGCTTCAGCTTCAGCATCAGTCCTTCCAGTGAACACCCAGGACTGATCTCCTTTAGGATGGACTGGTTGGATCTTCTTGTAATCCAAGGGACTCTCAAGAGTCTTCTCCAACACCACAGTTCAAAAGCATCAATTCTTTGGTGCTCAGCTTTCTTTATAGTCCAACTCTCACATCCATACATGACTACTGGAAAAATCATAGCCTTGACTAGATGGACCTTTCCTGACAAAGTAATGTCTCTGCTTTTTAATATGCTGTCTGGGTTGGTCATAACTTTCCTTCCACGGAGCAAGTGTCTTTTAATTTCATGGCTGCAATCACCATCTGCAATGATTTTGGAGCCCCCAAAAATAAAGTCTGTCGCTGTTTCCCCATCTATTTGCCATGAAGTGATGGGACCAGATGCCATGATCTTAGTTTTCTGAATGTTGAGCTTTAGGCCAACTTTTTCACTCTCCTCTTTCACTTTCATCAAGGGGCTTTTTATTTCCTCTTCACTTTCTGCCATAAGGGTGGTGTCATCTGCATATCTGAGGTTATTGATATTTCTCCCAGCAATCTTGATTCCAGCCTGTGCTTCCTCCAGCCCAGCGTTTCTCATAATGTACTATCCATATAAGTTAAATAAGCAGGGTGACAATATACAGCCTTGGGGTACTCCTTTTCCTATTTGGAACCAGTCTGTTGTTCCATGTCCAGTTCTAATTGTTGCTTCCTGACCTGCATACAGATTTCTCAAGAGGCAGGTCAGGTGGTCTGGTATTCCCATCTCTTTCAGGAGTTTCCATAGTTTGTTGTGATCCACACAATCAAAGGCTTTGGCATAGCCAATAAAGCAGCAATAGATGGTTTTCTGGAACTCTCTTGCTTTTTCTATGATTCAGCAGATGTTGGGAATTTGATCTCTGGCTCCTCTGCCTTTTCCAAATCCACTTTGAACATCTGGAAGTTCATGTTTCATGTATTGTCGAAGCCTGGCTTGCAGAATTTTGAGCCTTACTTTACTGACGTGTGAGATGAGTGCAATTGTGCAGTAGCTGAACATTCTTTGGCATTGCCTTTCTTTGGGATTGGGATTGGATTAATATATATAATTAATCTAGTTAAAATCTTTCAGTGTCTCCCCACTGCCTTCCAAACACGTCCACTTTAACGTGGATAGAAACTCATTCTACTGTCATTCCCATTACTTCTTCAACATCACTTTCTGCCATGCCTCATCTCATGTCACCCTCCAGGCTGTCCTGTCTTGCTTCCACACCTTTGCTGTTCCCTATATTTGAAAGTCCTTCCCTCAGCCCATTCTCCTCCCACTGTCAACCTGGTGAACAATTCATTCTTTGCAACTCAGCTCCAGTGTCACCCCATTGAGGTCCACATCCAGTCTCTACAGTCACGGCCAGACACACCCGAACAGCACTACCATGGAAGGAAAAGGGCCAAGCCTGTCCTGTGCTTACAGGTAGACACACACCATACAATGGGAACAGTCTGGCCCATACCCCAGTCAAGACACTGGGAGGAGGTCTAGCCCAGCATATGCAGCATGGAATCTTTGGGACAAGTCAATATGCTACAGAGGAAAACTCAAATCTGGAGAAAGTCAGATGAAATCCATGGGTTTCCTAACAGGAAGATAAAGCTTGACAAAGGGAATCCAATAGCAGTCAGTTAACTTGAGTAGGCAGATAGTTACCAGACACATGGGAATTTTGTTAGAAAGTGTCGAACGACAGGCTCTATGCTTAGGGATAGCTGGATGGCTTAATAAAATAGTTTCAGGCACAGAAAAAACACAGGACAAGGTTAAAAAGAAGAAACTTAGAAAACAAATCAGTTGTGAGAAATGGAGGCATGCATTAAAAGAGTCTATGCAGCAGAAGGTGATTTGATGTGGTAGGGAAGCACCTCCACACTGGACTGGGGCCTCAGCCCTCAGCCCTCGGCTTAAAACTGAGTGGAGCTGGACCCTAGTAAGAAAGTGTGGCCACAGCCTTGCCGTGAAGGGACTGTGCAGCGGAGCCAGGGAGGGCCTAACACCCTCCACATGCTAGCTGACATCAATTCTGTCAGGGGGACAACTTTTCTTGCCATTTGGCCTAATTTTTTTCCTTAATTGAATTCAATGAAATTTGAAGAGCAATCATTAAACCATTATGCCTTACTCTTGTTACACTTTCTCATATTCTCCTTCAGAAAAATCTCTCTCTGATATTTGCAGATTGCCAGTGTTTGTACACTGTCAACACATCTCTGTTACTTGTCGCTTAGTAAGCCCTCTTTCTAATTTACATCCTTAACCTTCCTGTATACTCCAGGTCTTTTGTTACACAAGCGTGTCCCCAGCGCAGGTTTGCCCTCTTTCTAACATGGAAACACCCCTTTCAAATGGGGAATCCAGGAGGCAACACTCTCAGTGCTGTATACACACTGTCGACCAGGCAAATGGTGCAAAACCATAGCTCCTCATTCTCCCCGGTGGCCCAGAAGGTAAAGAATCAGCCTGCAGTGCGGGAGACCTGGGCTCAATCCCTGGGTCAGGAAGATCCCCTGGAGAGGGAAATGGCGACCCACTCCAGCTCCAGTGTTCTTGCCTGGAGAATTCCATGGACAGAGGAGCCTGGCAGGCTACAGTCCATGGAGTCACAGAGTCGGACACGACTGAGCATAGCACACCCTCCCTGAAGGAGGCCCAGATTTGCCTGCTCCTCCGGGAAAAACTTCAGTTTCCTTTCTCAAATTATAATGATCTCCTTGTCTGAGCTGGTAGTAAGCAGTCAAATCACATCCATATACCTGAAGGATTTAGTTTGATTTTTTTGCTTAGTAGTTACCTGCAGCAGCTTTAAAGACAACCCAGCTTTGTGATTGGGTGTTTGCTATACAAACCTAGGCAAGTTCCTTCACTTCTATGTGCCTCAGTTTCCCTGTCTGTAAAATGCAAGTGATCTATAGTTCAAAAAGCTGCTGTAAGGAGAAAATATATGTGATCACTTCATACAGTGTCATCTAGTAATTGCTCAACAAACCGGTTAGTCATTGTTCTGTATGTGGAACATTCTGGGATCCAGATTCTTCATCAGAGCATTTTTTCCAGTTATAAAAACTGACATTCTCTGAGACTGTAGGAATTGACGGAACATGTTTTCCAGGCTTTGGGGGTTTCATTCCACCCCTATTGAGGGAATTGTGTTCTCCTCTCTCCATATCAACAAGGGTAGATGTCTCTACCATTTCATTCACTCTTTATAAAATTGCCTGATGGGAAATTCTAGGACATTCCTGTCACCTAAAAATTAATTTGTGTTAATTTATATCCTCTCTGGTTGGAGATTCATGCTTAAATGTATTTAATAAGTACTATCCCTTCTCCTTCCCAATGCATATCAAAAAAAAAAAAAAAAAATGCTGACAGCATGTTACAGATAAAACTTAGAGGAGAATTCTGATTGCCCAGAAGTGCTTTGATTATTGACGGCCTGCATGGTTCATATACATCCATCATCTTCTTCCTTTTCATCTTCACACCAAATCTACAAGGTAGCTATTACTATCCCCATATTACATAAGAGGGAACTGAGGTTCATTGTTTTTAAGTACATTAGAACCAATTACCTGCAAAATCTAGATCTCTTCATCCCATCTCTCAAGCTTATTGCACTCTCTCAGGTCATTGGCTCTAAAGCCAGTGGATTTTCAGGTCCTCCTCGGCCACTATACGGCTCTTAGCAACTTTAAATTTGAAGCCAACATTTCTGGATTTGAATCCTGTTTTTATCTTTTGTGAAATGTGCAATCCTGAGCAAGATTTTGCTCCTAGAAGCCTGATTTCCACCTGTAAAATAGGTAGTATAATCTTTTCATGAGCTAGATGAGCAAACTTCCTACTACATAACATGAATGGTAGCTCTTTTCTTTTCCTCCCATTCTTTTCTTTCTCTTTCAATTCCTTGGCAAACATCCTCAGCTCTCTTTTTCTCTTCCTGAACAAAGCTCCTTTGTCCATGTAATCATTAATAATTTTCATGTATATTCAAAGTCAAGGCCAAAACTTTGACTTTTATGTTAAGGATCCAAAATCTTGAGATATACCTCATCAATTTCCACCTGAAACACTTTATGATTGAAATAGGCATAGTTCTACTTTGTCTTATTTGAAAAAGCCACCACCTGTTGTATAGGAAGAAGTGAAAGTAATATGGTGTTAGCTGGAGTGCGAAGAGGGGAATTAATGTTTTTATTTTAAATATCACAGAAAGGAGTCCCTACCCTGCCCCTGCCCCCAGCAGAAAATGTCACAGCAATTGAAATTTGTAGTGTGACATCACACTAGTCATTAAATTATTTCTGAAACTTCAGAATAGTTTGTCAGAAGTTGTTTGGGGAATAACCAAATGCTTTAATTTTCTACCCAACTTTGATGACTTTGTTTTTAATCTAGAACATTCAAACCAATTTCTGGAAACCAGCAAATATCACCAAATTTCTCTTTCCTGATTTTGACCTACCCTCAAATTAATAAAGCTGATCTTTGTCAGTTCTTGGATACACATATAACCTCTGTTTTGAAGGTAGTGTATCTCAATGCAGAGAGACTGGGCCACCCTCAGGCTTGGGTTCAAAGGGCAGTTCCTTCTCTTAATGTCCTGTGTGACTTTGGGCAAGATCCTCTGAGTCTTCATCACCTCACCTCTAAAAGCAGAGTGTTCATTCATCCTCCCATAAACAATCATGACACGGGAGCACTGCTCTAAACTCTAAGGTTACATCCAACACAAAACCTCCTGCTTTCATAAACTTGTGTTCTAGCTGAGAAGGTGGATACTAACAAGTAAACACATAAATAATACCTAATCTGTAACATGTCATATGGTGAAAAATAATCCAGAAAAACATAAAGCAGGCTCAGGACAGCTCAAAGTGCCAATGAGAATGGGGATGGACTGCTGTTGACCCCAGAACACCAGCGAATTCACATTGCCTGCCTGCTATGAGGGGTTTGAAAATAGATTGCCTAAAAGAGTGTGGACAAGAGTTCTTGTGAACTTTTGGTTGAATATGATGGTTGGAAGCAAAAATGACAAACGTAAACACAACAGACAATGAAACAAATATCTAAAGTATACTAACACACGTCCTAGGAGACATGCAATGTCAGGCTTTCCTGTGTGATTAGTTAGTGTATTGGAATTCTGTTTCTGACATGTAACATGGGGAAATTAGCCACTTTGTCCCTCTGCACCTCAACTATCTTCTCTGTCAAATGAACTGAATAAAATATCTCCCCCAAGGAATGGTCCCTAAGGATTGTCATATAGTAACTTTATGAAATGGCTATTACTTGTAGAAATAGCCCACATTTTGGAACCATGTGATAAAAGTCAGTCTAATCAAGCACAGGGTTCTGCCCCGACCCTTTAAGTATCAAAAGTAGAATTCATTGTTCAAATTCTGATAGTCAAATTTCTTCAGTAAATGTTAAAAGCAGCGGCCCTCTTCACCAGTTTGCCATGACTATTTTAAACTCAAGTGAATGCAAATGTTTTTAGTGGGATGTCAGTTGTGTCAGTGAATGAAACTGAAGTCACTCCAGCAAATGATACAAACAGATTGTTGTAGCCTGGATGAGCGTCATAGAGCCAAACAGAGGAACAGCATACAAAATCCCTAGATATGTCCTTCCTTTTGTGACCCAGTCCCCCCGACTGTTGTCGCGGGCGATATTCAGCTGGCAGGTGCTGTCACCTGCTGCTTATGATTACCCCTTGGAGAGCTCTTAGAAGAATATTGTCATTCTGAGATTCCATACTCACCTCTTGTCTGATTTCAGCTCCACTTGAAACTGAACGGAATCCCATTAATTATCACTTCAGGTAGTAAGTCAGTTTCTCATATGTGAAAAGAATGCGGCAACTCAAGTCCTTCTTTTTGTTTGGGATCGCCAAAGAGTTATTACAGATGGTATTGAACTCATAAGAATAATTTTAGCATTACCACAGCAACAAAGCATTTTGTAAATGTATAACCTTGTTTTTTCTTAAAAAGCCCTGAATAACTGGGAAGTCATATCGCTGGCTTAAGTGCGATAGCTCTTCTCTCTCTCTCCCCCCTCCGACTTTAAAAGCATGCATTCAGTCCCCTGCTTTAAAGTCAAGGCAACGTGCTGATTGACTGTGCTGACATAATTGTGTTAATGACAAGACACGACGGCTACATTGTTAGATGGGTCGCTTATCATCACTATTTATTTAGTTCGCTCTGCCAAGTCTGAATTATACTTTTATACATTGTGGTTAGAGTCAGTCATTTAAAGTGCTTCACTGTTGAAACAACATTTTTTTACAAGTCTTTTAGCTGTAGTTCAAGAGAAAAAAAAAGTCCTCTACAGCATCATTAAACAGGGTTCAAAGTAAGTCCTTGCTGAAAGATGTGAAGTTTGAGCTCTTAGGAAATGAAATCTTTGATCTCCAAAATGATTAGTGAAAACATTTTTGTCCACAGGCCCATTTTTATCTCATGGTAAAGAAAATAATACAATTTAATCTACATAATACTCATTCTGAGGCCTCCAGTCAGCCTCTGGCCCCAGGGTCTGCAAGTTCTCCCTGATCTTTGCTGGAGGAAGAAACGAGACAGGCCTATCTCTCAAGGCATCAGCTCTCTTTGGCTGAATGGAGAGGGACCTCACTTACATGGTGCCACCACCATATTTCAAGGCTGTGACATTCCCAGGGCTTTATTTTTCAGGCGAAAGCTAATTTAAAAGTTAATATAAAAATGAATAACTCTGAGTCATTAGAGCTGTTGAAGCAATGCGTCTTCCACAAGCCATCCTGTGACCATAAGAAGTGCATTCTTAGGGATAAGTGAAAGTGAAAGCATTAGTTGCTTAGTCTGATCCAACTCCTTGCGACCCTACAGACTGTAGCCCGCCAGGCTCCTCTGTCCATGGAAATCTCCAGGCAAGATTCTGGAAGGTTGCCATTCCCTTCTCCAGGGGATCATCCAATCCAGAGATTGAACCCAGGTCTCCCACATTGCAGGCAGATTCTTTACCATCTGAGCCACCTAAGAAAGGAGAATAAATGCTAGTGCAGTTAGCACACAGGCTGAAGAACTCCAGATTGGCTTGTCAGAAAAGGATGTAAAAAAGGAATGGTTAAACCAAATGCTCAGATTGTCCTTCAAGTTCATAGATCTGACTTCCATTCCAATCTCATCTTTAATTTTGCTTTAGATGTATTTTAATGCCATTTTTATTTACCAGGTACCAGATCCTACTTTAGTCTCTGAGCTATACTAATGAACAAAACCAAGCTCCATCCTCATGCAGCTTCCATTCTACAAGAGAGACACCAGAGCAATCTTGTATATGAATGTTAAACACTTGAACTAGAATTTCTCTAGAATATATATAAGGATGTGGTTGCTGGGCAAATGATATGCTTACCTTCAGTTTTATTGATATTACCAAACTGGTTTCCAACATGTTTGTGTCAATGTATGTGCATGAGAGCTCACCTTCATCTCACCAACATTTGATAGTTCATACTTTTAGATTTTGCAAATCTAATGGATAATAAATTTTATGCTATTATAAGTTAGACTTGTTTTTCATGCCTGTTAAGGAGGTTCACATGTTCGTTGTTCAGTCACTTAAGCTTGTTGTTGGGTGTTAGCCATTCTGTCTCTTCTTTTGCCTGTCCATGTTGCCTGCTCATTTATTTTTGTCACTTGCTTATTTTCAAATGAAAATGCTTTTCTTTTCCTCATTGATTTGTTGGGAGTTTTTATATGTCCAGATAATAATGCTTGTTGGTTTATAAACTACAAATAATTTCACCCAGTTTATTCTCTTTATAGTATCATTTTCAGGACAGAAGTTTCTAGTGTTGACAAATTTTTCCACTTTTTTCCTTATGACTTTATTATTGAATTGACTTGTTTGTCATTTGTATCATAAAGATATGTTCTAATTTCTTCTGGATTTTTTAAGTTTTTCTTTCATCTTTAGATCATTAATTCACCAGGAATGAATTTGTGTGTTTTGTATGAGGCAGGAGTTCAGCGTTTTCTCATATGATTAATAGGTATTAACATGACAGACCATGGATTTGTAGTGCCACCTGAGTCACACATTATATTTCTGTATTTCCATGGATCTCTTCTGGACAACTGGTCCGGTTGCTTTTCTATTCTACTGGTCTAACATGTCTACTGTGTCTGCAAGATCACTGACTCAGTCATGTTTAACTTTTTGAGACTGCGTGGACTGAAGCCTTCCAGGTTCCTCTCCCCATGGAATTTTTCAGACAAGAATACTGGAGCAGATTGCCATCTTCCACTCCAGGCAATGTGTCTACTACTGACCCAGTATTACACTGTCTTAATTCCTGTAAGTACAATTATAATGATAATGTTCCTTGTATATAATACGATACGTGTGCTCAGTTGTGTCCAACCCTTTTGCGACCTCAGGGACCATAGCCAGGCAGGCTCCTCTGTCCATGGGATTTTCCAGGCAAGAATATTGGAGTGGGTTGCCATTTCCTTTTCCAGGCGATCTTTCTGACCCAGAGATCGAACCCACATTTCCTGCATCTCATGCATTACAGGCTCATTCTTTACCACTGCGCCACCTGGGAAGCCCTCTATATAATATGATCTGCCCCATCTTATTCTTATCCTTCTAAATCAATCTATTTCTTTGAATTTCTATATTATTTTTATAATAATTTGTCATATAAGATTTTAAGTGCTATTTACATTTGATTACCCTTCATAGATTAATTGGGAAAAAATTATATCATTATAATAATGTCTTCTTATGGACATTATAATAATGTCCATAAACATGGTTTCTCCATTTATTTACATCTCCTTGAAAGTTTAAATCTTTCTGTTTTAAACTTTTCACTTCTTAAAACTTTTTTTGGAATCTCTTTTCTAAATATATATCTGATTGTTTCCTAACTTACAGGCATGCATTGCATTTTTTATATTGATCATTTAGCAAAAAATTTGAAGGTTTCTTTGAAATCTTAAAATTTATCAGTACATGATCTTTGTTTTCTTTTTAATAAGTTAATGATAAATTATAAATTTTTATCTCTTTATTTTTATTTTTAAAAATTTCTTTATCTTATGTAATAGGTACAGAATCTCCAACACAAAAGTGAGTGCATATTTATATTGTCTCTGAAATTTTTTAAATGTTTCACTATTAAGTATGATGTTGGCTGCAGATTTAGTCATTATTTTATTCATTTTGAAGAATTTTCTCTTTACTGGTTGTTATGGGGCTTCCCAGGTGGCGCTAGTGGTAAAGAACTCACCTACCAAAATAGGAGATGTAACAGACACAGGTTTGATTCCTGAATCAGGAAGATCCCCTGGAGGATGGCATGGCAACCCACTCAAGTATTCTTGCCTGGAGAATCCCATGGACAGAGGAGCCTGGCAGGCTACAGTTCATAGGGTTGCAAAGAGTCGGACACAACTGATGTGACTTAGCATGCACGCACAGAAGTTGTTATGAGTTTTTATCAGAAAGTATTAAGTTTCTTCAGTTTTTCCACATGTAGTAAGTGGTCTCATGCCATTTTTTTTTTCTTTAATTTGTTAATGTAGTAAGTTGTTTCCATAGATTTTAATATTAAGAAAAACTCACATTTTTAAAATATATTTAATCTGGACATGATGCATTTATTTTAATACAGTAACATATTATTGGATATATTTTATTCATAATTTATTTTGTTTCATTTTAATTATAGTAAAATACACATAACATAAAATGTTCTTTCTTAACCGTTTTAAAGTATACAGTTCAGTATTGCTAAGTATATCCACATTGTTGTGCAATCTCCAGAGCTTTTCATCTTGTAAAACTCAAACTTTACACCTATTAAAAAAACAAGTCCCCGTTTTTTCCTCCTCCCAGCCCTCAACAATTACCGTTCTACTCTCTCTATTTGTTTGACTACTCTAGGCACGTTATAGAAGTAGAATCACAGATAAAAATGTGTTTTATTTGTGGTTGCCTTATTTCATTTAGCATGTCCTCAAGATTCATAGGTTCATCTGATATATTGTAGCATGTGTCAAAATTTCCTTCTTTTTTAAGGCTGAATAATATTCCATTGTACATTTCATTGTTTTATAGCCTCCACCTTTTAGCTATTGTGAATAATGCTGCTATGAACATAGTATACAAATATCTCCTTTGTTTTATGATTTTTAATCTATATTTCACAAATGAGATATGGTCTCAATATTTTTTCTCACAATGTCCTTATCTGGTTCACATTATGATACCTAATAAAATTAATCATAAACAATTTACTTTTTTCCTTCCTAGAACAGTTTATTTTTTATTGAGATTTTCTGTTCCTTAAATGTTTGAAAGTGTTAGTTGCTCAGTCATGTCTGACTCTTTGCAACCCTACAGCTTATAGCCTGCCAGACTCCTCTGTCCATGGGATTCTCTAGGCAAGAATACTGGAGTGGGTTGCCATACCCTCCTCCAGGGGATTTTCTCAACCCAGGGATTGAACCCAGGTCTCCTGCATTGCAGATAAATTCTTTACTGTCTGAGCCACCAGGGAAACCCCTGGTGTTTAGTAGAGACAATCTTTAAAAACCATTTGGGTCTAATATTTTTATTGTGGTATAATCTTAACTATTTTACAATTTATTTATTATTCCAAAGCCCATTCAGAGTTTCTATTACTTTTTTAGTCAATTGTGATAAATTAGTTTTTTAGAAATTTGTCTACATCATCTATTTTTTTCAGATGTATTCACAAAACATGTCTCACACCATTTTTTTCTTAATTTGTACTTGTTATAATTATTCCTTAGTTTTTATTCTTAATATTTTTATTTCTTTTCCCTTATATCTTACTTTTTTTCAACCAACTTGCCCCATGTTTGACAATAGTTTAGTAACCAAGATTTTAAAGTTCTTTTTCTTGTATTTTTTAAAAATTTTATTAATTGTGGCTCTACTTTTTAATGTTTCCTTTCTTCATCTTTGTCTGGCTTTATTCTTGTGATTTTTTATAACTTTCTGAGTTTAATAATAATTCAATAACATTTAGTCTTTCTTCTCTTATGAGAATTTAAGACTGCAATTTTTCTTCTTCTATATATCACTTTAGCTTCACTCATGGATGGATGAATCACAAGCTGGAATCAAGATTACCAGGAGAAAAATCAACAACCTCTGATATGCAGATGATACCACCCTAATGGCAGTAAGCGAAAAGGAACTTAAAAGCCTCTTGACAAGGGTGAAAGAGGAGAGTGAAAAAGCTGGCTTAAAACTCAACATTCAAAAAACTAACATCATGGCATCTCCCATCACTTCATGGCAAGTAGATGGGGAGAAATGGAAACAGTGGCAGATTTTATTTTCTTGGGCACCTAAATCACTGTGGAGGGTAACTGCAGCCTTGAAACTAAAATTTAATGCTTAGTCCTTGGAAGAAAAGCTATGACAAACCTAGACAGCATATTGAAAAATCAGAGATATCACTTTGCTGACAAAGATCCGTATAGTCAGAGCTATGGTTTTTCCAGAGGTCACGTACAGGTGTGAGATTTGGACCATAAAGAAGGCTGAGAACTGAAGAATTGATGCTTCCAAACATGGTGCTGGAGAAGACTCTTGAGAGTCCCTTGGACAGCAAGAAGATCAAAACAGTTGAATATTCATTGCGAGGACTGATGCTGGAGCTGAAGGGCCAATACATTGACCACCTAATGTGAAGAACCTACTTCATTTGAAAAGACCCTGATGCTAGGAAGGATTCAGAGCAGGAGGAGAAGAGGGCAACAGAGGATGAGATGGTTGGATGACATCACCAACTCAGTGGGCATGTGTATAGCAAACTCTGGGAGATAGTGAAGGACAGGGAAGCCTGGCTTGTTGCAGTCCATGGAGTCACAATAGTTGGACACAACTTAGTGACTGAACAACAACAACAAATTTTATGTAGTATTTTTATTAAACTTTAAATATTTTCACATCTGTTATAACTTCTTTTGACACATTTTTTTTTCTTTTGACACATTATTTTTTAAAATTTTAAATTTAAAATAAGGAGTTTTTAAAATATTTTTCTTTCTTTTGGATTGTTAAATTATTCACCATCTTTAACTTTACAAATTGTTAACTTGAACTAACAAATTTTTAATTTTCTAAGTGACTTTTTAATAATTGAATTTTAAAATATATCTCCATCACCAGTAGCAGCAGCAGACATTTTGCGTTTTGTCAACTTCATAGTAAACAAAATAAAGTTCTATAATATAAAACTCAAGTAAATTGTTGACTCTTGAAAATTTCTCTTTTTGTGCAATTTTTAAAAAATGTATCTTCTTTTGATGAAATTTTGGTAGTTATTTCTAATAGTATACATGCTGGAGCAGAATATCTTAATGATTAAATCTTGTTAACCCTATCATTTTACCACATTCCTAAATAATATAATCATGAAAAAATATTGAAGGCAGAGACAATGTAGGGCTGAAGCCTATAACCCATATGGTGATCTAGTGTACTGACCTCTCTTATCCCATAGAAGAATCAAGGGCTTCTATTGCCAACTCGGCAAACCCAGAAGTGGAAGATGCCCAAGCATCTCTCAATATTCACATCCCAGGGACCAACTCTGCTATCTCTTGCGATCTTCTAAAGGTAAGAAGGGTTCCTTTATCAAGATAAGTCTTTGGAACTGGCCCTACAATATCAGTACCATGGAAGAAAAGTCAGAGAAGAGAAAACATAAGGGGGAACCAAAAAGAAAGAAGTGAAGTTGTTCAGTTGCATCCGACTCTTTGTGACCCCATGGACTGTAGCCCACCAGGCTCCTCCATCCATGGAATTCTCTAGGCAAGAGTACTGGAGTGGGTTAACATTTCCTTCTCCAGGGGATCTTCCCAACCCAGGGATCGAACCCAGGTATCCCACATTGTGGGCAGAGGGGAACCAAAAAGAGGAATGTGTTTAACCCAAGTAGATTCATTTTATCATATTATTTATTCCTTTCAATAAAAGCACCACATTCTAGAAAAGGAGGGACACTTTGCATGCATAAGGACTTCATTTTTGTCTCTGACCCACTTCAGAATTCCTTTTTCTTGAGGAGGAGAGATAGAAGCAAAAGCATTGATCTCCTGCCCCACACCTCAGTCCTCAATAGTCAAACTGATGACTGCCGGCAAGAGCACTTGCCGCATCCAAATAGGGTTGCACCAGGACTGAAAGATCGAAAGCTTCCTACAGCCAGATTTTAGCCTTGACCTTGTGATTAATTCAAGATGGAAGTGGAAAAATGAGTTCATAAGAGAACTCAGGTGCTTGGGATTTTAAAAAGTGACATGAATGGAGGAAGGATATGAGTCTGGGAAGAAAAATGAGGATGGTATCTCTAGTGAGAGGGGGATGTCTAGCACAAATTAGGCAAATGTGATACTGAGGTTGGTTGATGGATCATTCATTATTACTGAATATTTATAATAATAATAGCAAGTATTTACATAGGTACTAAGTTCTTGATATTTATTAAATTATTTAACATTTATAAAAACTCTATGATGTTATTGCCATCTCTAGTTTATACATGCTACAACTGCAGCATGGAAAAATTAAAGATCACATCACTAGTAGGTGACAGAACTGAGATTCTAACCTAGGCAGACTAGTCATAGAGCCCATGCTCTCCTTAACCACTATGCTACATATGGTCTTTTAATATATTATTATATATAGATATTTATATTAGAATATAAACACATACAGGGGCTTCCCAGGTAGCTCAGTGGTAAAGAATCTGTCTACCACAGGAGCTGCAGGAGATGCGGGTTCAATCCCCAGTTTGGGAAGATCCCCTGGAGGAGGGCATGGCAACCCACTCCAGTATTCTTGTCTACAGAACCCCATGGACAGAGGAGCCTGACAGGCTACAGTCTATAGGGTCACAATGAGTGGAACATGACTGAGCATGCACACATGCACATGTACATACAGCAGAAGGTACATCGACACAAAGATGGCACATAAGCTTGAACAAAATATAGACCCTATTCTCTGCCCTCAGTGAGCTTCAAGTCTGACTGGAATAATGCTCAAGTAATGATAGTTGAAATACAGCATTGAATTGTAATATACCTAAGAAAAAGGAGCTACCAAAGAATTTAAGAGAAGAACACAATGATTCTTATAGATTCATCCCAAATGGATAAAATTATATCTGAGACCTAAAAAAATAAATAGTAATTGTTCAAGAATACAGTCAGAGGTGGAGTCCAGGCAGAAGAAAGAAGAATATGAAAAGGACCCCAGGCTTGAAATATGTGTATTTAAAAGGTTCATTGAATACACTATGCGGAGAAGCAATACGAAAAGGCGCTGCAGTAAACTGTGGCATAACCCTACCAGAGAGGTATTACCAGAGTTGTATCCAACTAGATAAGAAATAAAATAGACAATAAAATAAAATAAAATAAAACCCAAGGGAAGCCATCTTCCTCATGGGTAAGAAAACAAATGCTTGAAGGGTAAGGAAAACAAAGACAAAGCCATAAATTGTTTTCTTGACTTCTGGCAAGTTGATAGACTGAAACATATCAGATACATAAATTATAGTGTTCAATAATTTTTCATGTGTTTCCCTTCATAATCTTTCTACAAGACTTTAAGTTACTTAAAGTAACAGAAATCATGTTGAAATTATGTCTAAATTCCATTTTAAAATAACCCAAAGAAAACATCATAGATGTGTTAACATTATTTTTGACTGATGAACAGTAAGTCTCCACTATGATTATTTACATCTTCATAAATATGCTTTGTTAACATTCTTCTCGACCTTGGTGTAGTTGACTTCTAAGGAAGTAAATAATAAAAATTTTAAGACCACATGAGGTAGTATACTATCTTTGAAACAATCTGCTGAGGGTGAATTTTATCCCTCAGAATATAATAGCTCCTTATGATCACTAAGGTGTGAGTAAGCATGGATTTCCATGGAGGGAACGTGAAAGTTGCTCAGCCGTGTCCAGTTCTTTGCGACTCCATGGAATGTAGCCTGCCAGGCACCTCTGTCCACGGGTTTCTCTAGGCATGAATACTGGAGAAGGTAGCCATTCCCTTCTCTAGTGGATCTTTCCAACCCAAGGATCAAACCCTGGCTTCCTGCATCACAGTCAGATCCTTTACTGCCTGAGCTACCAGGAATGGATACTAAATTGACATTATTTTTCCTATATTTTACTCTGTCACAAGAATAAATGGGCAACATAGTTTTGTTGCACACTTTTTTTCTTGTTCCTTCAGACAAATTCTAAGCCATTAGAGAAATCAGCATTTTTGATACTTGTTAAAAACAATAGACATACTTTACATTGTAGGCTAAAGATGGAGTTTTTCTCAGATTTTTTGGGTACTTTTGAGACCGCAAGGTCATTCTGGCCATGCTACCTGAGTTTGAAAGTTAAGCACTCTTAATTTTCTTTAATACAGTGGGGACACATAGGCAAAAAAGATTTCTGTTGTCCTCATTTAGCTCTGTTTTTAGAACATGGTGGGTGGTTGTATGACACGGGGTGACTTTCCTGGAAACCACTGTAAAAATTATTCACATATACATATCTGTGAATACAAATATGTACTCTTTCTCCCCTCTTTCTCTTTTCTTCTTTCCCCCTATATATAAATATGCATATCCACAAATTAGCATCAGAATATCAGGAGTTTATTAACTATGAAGATAAAAAGTCATCAGAGGAAAAAAGATACTTTTAAGGAAAGTTTTATTTTTAATTAATAAGACAGATCCAACTATTGCCACTATTTACTAATCTCAGGTATCATTTATTCCAAGTAGTTACTGAGCTCTTACAAGGCTTCAGGCACTGTATTAGGCCTTGGGAATATAGTAGTATGTAAGACAAACACACCTACTGCTAAAGAGCCAGGCCTTACTGCAGAATAAATAGTCCCTTTAGGGTAAGTCTGCGAGTAGGTCATGTATATGACAGATATACCTCCTGTGGGAAGCCAATTAGTAAATAGCTTCTGTCATTACCTTTGTCTGAAGCAGACACTGGGAGCTAAAACAATTGTCTCCTAAATTCATTTTGTTCAATCCTTAACTCATTCAAACAGGACAAACACCAAATAAAATCTCTACATACAAGTAAATATTCAGCAAGTTTGACAATGCTCTTTAAAACTGCTCCATGCTAAATTTCCTTATGTGCCCATGTCTAAATGTCTCCTGCTTACCTGCATGCAGTAAAGAAACTAACATCTGGTTTTTGTTAATTTGACTCCCACATCAGACCATATCATTTAACCAACTCCAGAGCTAAAAAAATTCTTCCTTATCATATGTCAAGTTTAGTAACTACTACAAGGAAAACATGACCATGCTTCCAAAATGTAGTCCACTTCACACTTGGTTACACGTCAGCTGATGTGTAACTCAAGGTTTGGTTTCAAGGGAGTTAAAAAAAAAAGTCCTGTAGCCTACCATGAAATTAAAGATCAGCCTAAGTGGGTATTGTGGCATTGTTTGCCTTATTATAATTTTTTTTTTAAAGGTTTGCGTGTTTATTTATAATTTTTTTTAAAGGTTTGCGTGTTTATTTATAATTTTTTTAAAGGTTTGCGTGTTTATTTATAATTTTTTTTAAAGGTTTGCGTGTTTATTTATAATTTTTTTTTTTAAAGGTTTGCGTGTTCATTATCTAATTATAATTAAGGAATGTTAGTAGAATTTTGTTTTCAAGTTTCTTAGGAACAGTTTTTTTGTTCAAGCTCATTTCTTGTTTTTAATATTTTTTTAAGCAATAGATTTCTTCAAGAGTATTATCTGTCTTTCAAAATAGAAACTATGAAATTTTAAGTGATTTATCCATTCTGAACTCATTCCCTCATGAAGGCTGCCATATGTCTTTTCTTTTCCTCATACTTGGAATTATATTTTGTTTATTTGAGTGGTATTGCTTCTTTTTTTATCATTGATGAAAAGTTTGGCATATTTCTAAAAGTTTGCATATTATATTTTACTATCATTTTGATCAAAATAAATGGAATATATCCTGTTAATATTTTTACAGAACAAGAAAGAGAGGTAAATTCTTTAAAGTAACTTGAGAAGTTTCCTAGACAAAATGTAAGGATTTGCAAAATTCTAATCTGGGAAAGATGACCATACAAATCAGTCCTGGGGAATTAGTACTTGACTCGGACTATTGTTACCCCATTTCAAAATTCTTAACTGGCAATTCCTGGTGATTCATAACTTCCCAGAAAAATTTCAGGGTGATCAGCATTTTTTAAAGAAAGTCAAATACTTTTGCAGCCATTGGTGTCATACAGTCAATGATTTTTTTAAACAATCTGTATGAAATTGAGTAAATTCTCTTTTATTCTCAGTTTTTGAAGAACTTCTTTATGATCATGAATGGATATAATTTTTTATCCATTCTTTAATATTCATTGAAGTGACCATATTATTTTTCTCATTTATTTTATTAAAATGGGTGACTCACTAATTGATTTTTGAATGTTAACTTTGCATTCTTGGGATAAATTTGACTTCATTATGATGAATTTATTATATTTATATATTACTAGTTTCCATTTTCTAATGTATTGTTTAGGATTATTGAAGCAATATTTGTATAAGAAATTAGCCTGTACTTATTTATCCTTTCTTTAAAAGTCCTTGACAGGTTTTAATATTAAGGCTATCTTAGTCTTTTAAAATGAATTTGAAAGTGTTTTCAGTTTGATTGTCTAGGAGAATTATAAAATTGGTGTAATTTTTCTAAACTGTTTGGAATAATTCACAGGTGAAGCCATCTTGAGTTAAAGACTTTTTGTAGTAAGTTTTTTATTAAGGATTCAATATTTAATGGATGTTAGAACTATGCAAATTTTCTATTTATTATTTTATTAGTTTTGAAAATTTGTGTTTTTCTAGAAATTTATCTATTTCATCTAAATTTTCAAGTATAACAGCATAAAGTTTTTTCACATTATGCTCTTAGTATCATTTCAATGTTTCTAGTATAGTAGTAATATCCTATTTTTTTAGTTCTTACATTAGTAATTTGTGTCTTTTTATAAGCCTATCTGTTGGAAAGTCTTTTCAAAGAACAAACTTTCGGCTTTGTTGATTTCTTATAAATACTTGTCTCTTTCATTACTTTTTGCTTTTGTCTTTAATAGTTTCTTGATTGTACTTTTTTTGTGTTAATTTGTTGTGGGTTCTTCTCACACATTTCTTCAGATGAATTATCACAATATTGATTTTCAGCCCTTGTTATTTTCTAGTATATCTATTTAAGGTCATAAACTTCCCTCTGATCAGAAATCTGGGAAATTCCTAAAAGTTTTGATATGTTATCGTTTCATCATCATTTAGATCAAAATATTTTCAATTTTCCTAACAATCTTTTATTTTCTACAGAGATGATTTATAAATATGTTGGTTGACTTCCAATCATTTGGATTTTTTTAAAATACTACATTCTATTGATCTCTAGCTTAATTCCACTGAGGTCAAAAAACATACTCTAATTGAATTATCTTCTAAAATTTGAGACTTCCTTGATTATCCAGGGTATGCTCAATTTGGGTAAATATTATACTTTAATATAATAAATAGTTTTAGGTTTAGATTTATTGTCTGCTTTATCCATTAATGTGATGTATTATACTCTGTTACTGTGATTATGCCTATTTATACTTTTGGGCTTCCGTGGTGACTCAGCTGGTAAAGAATCCACCTGCAATTCAGGAGAACTGGATTCTATCCCCAGATTGGGACGATCCCCTGGAGAAGGGAATAGCTACCCACTCCAGTGTTCTGACCTGGAGAATTCCGTGGAGTGTATAGACCATGGGGTCACAAACAGTTGGAAATGGCAGAGCAACTTTCACTTTCCATTTATACTTTCATTTCTGTCAGTTTTTAACATGTATAATTTTAAACTATATTTTCAAGAGTTCATGAATTTAGATTATATAAACCTCACAGTTGGATCATTCTATCATTTTGAAAAGTCATTACTTGTCTCTAAAAATACTTATTTCTTTGATATTATTATAAATACATTAGTTTTCTTATGGTTATGATTTGCATTATTCCTTTGTCCATTTTTCACTTTTGAATTTTATATTTACATATATTTAAAATGAGTCTCATGTAAGCAACATACAGTTGACTTTTGTTTTTTGTCTAAGCTGACAATCCAGCTTTGAATTGGAGTTCTGGGGCCTTTAACATTAAACATAACTAGTAATATTTACAGTTATGTAGCTATAATATTCCTACTTCTTTTCTATTTGTTCCTTCTGACTTACACAGATTTTTTTTCTCTCCTTTTTTTTCCCCTCATTTAAACTAGTTAGTTCCTGGAAGAGAAAATGGCAACCCACTCCAGTATCCTTGCTGGGAAAATCTCATGGACTGAGGAGCTTGGCAAGATACAGTCCAAAGGGTTATAAAGAGTTGGACAGGACTGAGCACACACACACACACAGACTAGATAGTTTCAAGTGCTTAATTTTCTATTAGTTTGTTACTATTTTATAATTATTTTAAATGTTTACACTAAAGTATGAATTTTTGCTTTCTTACAGTCCAACATAAATTAATGTTTTCATCCTTTCCCAAATAATGATGTTATAACATCTTTACTGACTTTACCCTTTCTCCCATTCACTGTTATTTCCATGTATTTTAACTTTAGATATACGCTATACTACACAAGAAATTATATTATCATTTTGAAAGCAATCCCTATGAGGTTGGAAATAAAATATAAAGAAAAACTAATATTTCTTGTTTCTTTATCAGTTCGGTTCAGTTCAGTTCAGTCTCTCAGTCATGTCTGAACTTTGTGACCCCATGAATCACAACACGCCAGGCCTCCCTGTCCATCACCAACTCCTGGAGTTTACTCAAACTCATGCCCATCGAGTCGGTGATGCCATCCAGTCATCTCATCCTCTGTCGTCCCCTTCTCCTCCTGCCCCCAATCCCTCCCAGCATCAGGGTCTTTTCCAACGAGTTAACTCTTCACATGAGGCGGCCAAAGTACTGGAATTTCAGCTTCAGCATCAGTCCTTCCAATGAACACCCAGGACTGATCTCCTTCAGGGTGGACTGGTTGGATCTCCTTGCAGTCCAAGGGACTCTCAAGAGTCTTCTCCACACCATAGTTCAAAAGCATCAATTTTTTGGTGCTCAGCTTTCTTCACAGTCCAACTCTCACATCCATACATGACCATTGGAAAAACCATAGCCTTGACCAGACGGACCTTTGTTGGAAAAATAATGTCTCTGCTTTTTATTTATTTATTTTTTTTATGTCTCTGCTTTTTTAATATGCTATCCAGGTTGGTCATAACTTTCCTTCCAAGGAGTAAGCATCTTTTAATTTCATGGCTGCAATCACCATCTGTAGTGATTTTGGAGTCCAAAAAAATAAAGTCTGGCACTGTCTCCACTGTCTCCCCATCTATTTCCCATGAGGTGATGGGACCAGATGCCATGACCTTCGTTTTCTGAATGTTAAGCTTTAAGCCAATTTTTTCACTCTCCTCCTTCACTTTTATCAAGAGGCTTTTTAGTTTCTCTTCACTTTCTGCCATAAAGGTGGTGTCATCTGCATATCTGAGGTTATTGATATTTCTCCCAGCAATCTTGATTCCAGCTTGTGCTTCCTCCAACCCAGCGTTTCTCATGATGTACTTTGCATAGAAGTTAAATAAGCAGGGTGACAATATACAGCCTTGATGTACTCCTTTTCCTATTTGGAACCAGTCTGTTGTTCCATGTCCGGTTCTAACTGTTCTTCCTGACCTGCATACAGGTTTCTCAAGAGGCAGGTCAGGTGGTCTGGTATTATCATCTCTTTCAGAATTTTCCACAGTTTATTGTGATCCACACAGTCAAAGGCTTTCGCGTAGTCAATAAAGCAGAAATAGATGTTTTTCTGGAACTCTCTTGCTTTTTCGATGACCCAGCAGATATTGGCAATTTGATCTCTGGTTCCTCTGCCTTTTCTAAATCCCGTTTGAACATCTGGAAGTTTTTGATTCACATATTGCTGAAGCCTGGCTTGGAGAATTTTGAGCATTACTTTACTAGCATGTGAGATGAGTGCAATTGTGTGGTAGTTTGAGCATTCTTTGGGATTGCCTTTCTTTGGGATTGGAATGAAAACTGACCTTTTCCAGTCCTGTGGCCACTGCTGAGTTTTCCAAATTTGCTGGCATATTGAGTGCAGCACTTTCTCAGCATCATCTTTCAGGATTTGAAATAGCTCAAGTGGAATTCTATCACCTCCACTAGCTTTGTTCATAGTGATGCTTCCTAAGGCCCACTAGACTTCACATTCCAGGATGTCTGGCTCTAGGTGAGTGATCACATCATTGTGATTATCTGGGTTGTGAAGATCTTTTTTGTACAGTTCTTCTGTGTATTCTTGCCACCTCTTCTTAATATCTTCTGCTTCTGTTAGGTCCATACCATTTCTGTCCTTTATCAAACCCATCTTTGTTTGAAATGTTCCCTTGGTATCTCTAGTTTTCTTGAAGAGATCTCTAGTCTTTCCCATTCTGTTGTTTTCCTCTATTTCTTTGCATTGATTGCTGAGGAAAGCTTTCTTATCTCTCCTGGCTATTCTTTGAAACTCTGCATTCAAATAGGAATATGTTTCCTTTTCTCCTTTGCTTTTCACTTCTCTTCTTTTCACAGCTATTTGTAAGGCCTCCTCAGACAACCATTTGCCTTTTTGCATTTCTTTTCCATGGGGATGGTCTTGATCCCTGTCTCCTGTACAATGTCATGAACCTCTCTCCATAGTTCATCAGGTTCTCTGTCTATCAGATCTAGTCCCTTAAATCTATTTCTCACTTCCACTGTAAAGTCATAAGGGATTTGATTTATGCCATACCTGAATGGTCTAGTGGTTTTCCCTACTATTTTCAGTGTAAGTCTTAATTTGGCAATAAGGGGTTCATGATCTGAGCCACAGTCAGCTCCTGGTCTTGTTTTTGCTGACTGTATAGAGCTTCTCCATCTTTGGCTGCAAAGAATATAATCAATTTGATTTCAGTGTTGACCATCTGGTGACGTCCATGTGTAGAGTCTTCTCTTGTGTTGTTGGAAGAGGGTGTTTGCTATGACCAGTGCGTTCTCTTGGCAAAACTCTATTAGCCTTTGCCCTGCTTCATTCCGTACTCCAAGGCCAAATTTGCCTGTTACTCCAGGTGTTTCTTGGCTTCCTATTTTTGCATTCCAGTCCTCCCCCTAATGAAAAGGACATCTTTTTTGGGTGTTAGTTCTGAAAGATCTTGTAGGTCTTCATAGAACTGTTCAACTTCGGCTTCTTCAGCATTACTGGTTGGGGCATAGGCTTGGATTACCATGATACTGAGTGGTGTGCTTTGGAAATAAACAGAGATCATTCTGTCATTTTTGAGATTGCATCCAAGTACTGCATTTTGGACTCTTGTTGACCATGGTGGCTACTCCATTTCTTCTAAGGGATTCCTGCCCACAGTAGTCGATATAATGGTCATCTGAGTTAAATTCACCTATTCCAGTCCATTTTAGTTCGCTGATTCCTAGAATGTTAACATTGACTCTTGCCATCTCCTGTTTGACCACTTCCAATTTGCCTTGATTCATGGACCTAACATTCCAGGTTCCTCTGCAATATTGCTCTTTATAGCATCGGACCCTCCTTCTATCACCAGTCACATCCACAGCTGGGTATTGTTTTTGCTTTGGCTCCATCCCTTCATTCTTTCTGGAGTTATTTCTCCACTGATCTCCAGTAGCATATTGGGCACCTACCGACCTGGGGAGTTCCTCTTTCAGTATCCTATCATTTTGCCTTCTCATACTGTTCATGGGGTTCTCAAGGCAAGAATACTGACGTGGTTTGCCATTCCCTTCTCCAGCGGACCATTCTGTCAGACCTCTCCACCATGACCTGACCGTCTTGGGTGGCCCCACACTCATGGCTTAGTTTCATTGAGTTAGACTAGGCTGTGGTCCTGTGATCAGATTGACTAGTTTTCTGTGATTATGGTTTTAGTGTGCCTGCCCTCTGATGCCCTCTCGCAACACCTACCATCTTACTCGGGTTTCTCTTACCTTGGACGTGGGGCATCTCTTCACGGCTGCTCCAGCAAAGCGCAGCCGCTGCTCCTTACCTTGGATGAGGTTTCTTTATACATAATAGCAATTTGGTAAACACTGAATAAATGAAAGAATGAATGTGAAAATAAGGGAATTAAATTTTACAGAATTTAAATTTAAGCAGGGACATAATTGTGACTGA
Source organism: Cervus canadensis (assembly GCF_019320065.1). NCBI lineage: Eukaryota > Metazoa > Chordata > Mammalia > Artiodactyla > Cervidae > Cervus > Cervus canadensis. Next base: position 53,207,566 of record NC_057387.1, read on the forward strand.
ATGAAACACATCTTGGCAATATCTGGGACCATCAGAGTTACTTGATTCATATGTTTAAAAAGAATCTTTTCCTGAATGGGCCAGCAATTTTGTCATCACAGGCTCATGCTATAGTAATTAGTATCTGCCAGCACTATTCTATTGTAACCATGTAGAAATGAATACTTATCTAGGGAAGTTCAAGGCTAGGAATGTCCGTGTCTGCTTTAAACACTGCTCCTTCTCATTTCCTCTTATCTTGAAAACTTCATGCTGAAATCTATCTGTAATATTTGACTTTACTAAAGTTACACATTATCACTCACAAAGTTTTTACAAAGAAAAGAGCATTCTATATTGTATACCTGTGTCCACTGTCCAAAATTCAACTCACTCATGGAACAATTAGTCTTATTTGACTTAGGCAGGAAGAAAATGTTCAGTTTTCTAACAAGTTCTCACAATCAACTTATTTTTTGTCTTGGAAATAGATTCCAAATACTAATTTCTTTTCCATGGTTTTCTAATGGCTCTTCTTTCACATCTCATCATAAAACATTGCCTCTCCTAGAATTTACTATGGGAGGGTGAGGAAAAGACATCACTAGCTTCAACAATTGGGAATGGACATTGGGATCAAAAGGGATAAGTCTTGTTCCCCTTCTCCTGGGCTGTGCTGTGCTGTGTTTAGTTGCTCAGTCATGCCACACTCTTTGGGACCAAATGGACTGCAACCCAATAGGCTCCTCTATCCATGGGAATTCCCCAGGCAAGAATACTGGAGGTGGTTGCCATGCCTGCCTCCAGGGGATCTTCCCAACCCAGAGATAGAACCCAGGCCTCCAGCATTGCAGGTGGATTCTTTATTGTCTGAGCTACCAGGGAGCCCCAAGAATAGTGGGGTGGGTAGCTTATCCCTTTTCCAGGGGATCTTTCCAACCCAGGAATCGAACTGGGGTCTCCTGGATTGCTGGCTGATTCTTTATCAGCTGAGCTGCCAGGGAAGCCCTACCTTCTCCTAGTAACTATAAAAACAACACATTTTCATGGCATGGAGCTTGGAAAAATAGTGTATGAAGAGGAAAACTTTAAAAGCATGAGTAATTTTGCCACACAGAATATTTGCTAATTCTGTGATGATTTTTTTCATCCTAAATCAATATTGTATGTGCAATTTCGTATCCAGTATTTTTTTATTATAATTTATAGATGTACTAAAATGTATTTATTAATGTCCCTATTGATGAGCATTTATACTATTTTTACATTTTAAATTTTTAAATAATTTTAGATGTACATCATTGTCCACAAATATTTATATTCATAGTTAATTATTTTCATATGATGAATTACTAGTCATGGAATTAGGTATACTTTGGGCATAGCATTTTATAGCTCTAAAATTTCCAAATTACCAAGAAGACAATTTTTTTTTTATACTCCAAGCAGTGATGAACAAGAATGGTCATTTTTAGCAACCTCAACAAACAAGATATGATAGCTTTCTTTGTTCTTTGCCAATTTTTAGAAGAATAAATGTATCTGTTAGTTTCATATGCATTTGTTTTACTTTTTCTTTGAAACAAAGAAGTTTAGCTGTATTGTAGAAAAAGGGTTTAATCAGAGGCTGAAGCTAGTGAAATGCAGATACTTGCATCAGCTGAACACATTTGGTTTCCTCACTTCTCCAATTGTGCAGGTATCTGTATGTGGGTCATTGCTAACATATTACACACGGTGCCACTGTTTTTCTCTCCCTAGCTGGCCCACCAGCTGCCTATAATCTATGCAATTGAAAGGTTCTTTTGTGCAGAGATGATCAAGCTATTGATCATCTTTGAACTAGGTGTCAATGACTTTTCTCTGACAGGGTAAGTTTGTTCTGCATTTAATACAGGACACCAACGGTTTGAGACTCAGGTCCATAGAACCTGAGATTACTGTATACATGTGTATCACTACATTGTGTAATGAGAAGGAAAGGATAAATGCTGGACCTGAGGCCAAGAGCAATGAGGTTATGTATTCATCAAACATTATAAATTTATTTCAAAAACTATCAGTGTAAGTCAGTACCTTCTTATTTGATCCACAACCTCAAGGTTTTCCAGAGAATAAATATGTTGTGGACAAGTTTGACTTTCGGGCAGAGGTTAATCGTTTAATCATAAACTTATTTTTATGCATTCTGACGATTTTTGTTTTGTTTCCTGAGCTAAGTGTTCTTAAATTCTGCAGTGGTAAATGAAATCACATTATAACTGCTAAAAATCTCCTCCTGGCTTTTTCAATGTTCAAACAACATTTATTAACCACAGGCAGTTAGAGTGTATGGGCGAAGAATGTAGTCTCTGTGGTCTGACCAGACTACCCAGCTCCAATCCAGCTTCTCCGCTTAGTAACTGTGACTTTGGACAATTTAGCTAGCCTCTCAGTGCCTCAGTTTCCTCTGTAAAATGGGGAGAATTTGGATCCTACTTCAAGAGGTGCTATGATTAAATAACCTGTGCTTATAACAATCTCTGAAACATGTAGCTGTTTATAGACGGTATTGATGTATGTAATGCATCTACGCACCAAACATTTTGCTCAACATAAAAATATATATAAACACAAACTAGATGTAGTGGCTAATCTCAACTAATTTACAGCATAGTAGTGAAGATAGAACATGCACACAAAGATTACAAATTCTTCAATGCTCATATTAAATGAATTAAAGTGTTCATTAATTCCATCTTGTTCAATGTAATCTTTCCCACTGCACCTTAAATGGACTTCTCCTTAACAGGTTCTACAGTTTTATAATTAACTATGTACCTGTCTGTTCTTTCCTACCAGATTTTGATCTCCTTGAAACTCATGTATTTCATCCTCTCCTTCCATGCTTGGTTCCGTGGCTGGCACACACTAAGTGTGCAATAAATGAAGAATACAAGGCAGTCTATGGCAATTGCCTCAGGATCAGCACAATCAACCCAGGTGGTGCTAGTGGTAAAGAACCTACCTGCCAATGCAGGTTAGACGTAAGAGACATGGGTTCGATCTCTGGATCAGGAAGATCCCCTGAAGGAGGGCATGGCAACTCATTCCAGTATTTCTGCCTGGAGAACCCCATGGACAGAGGCGCCTGCCAGGCTACAGTCCATAGGGTCGCAGAGAGTCAGACATAATGGCAGCGACTGAGCGCACATGCATCACAGTCAGAACACTGCAGACACTCACCTTCATCTCTTGCCCCGAAAGCTGGAGAGTCCAGAAGTACTAGCTCTGATCTGCACGACTAGAGAAAGTTTTATGAAAAACATGGCACTGGAGGAGATTCTTAAACAACTTAGTAAGGTGCTCAGTCCCACTGAGTTTTGTCTTCTTTAATCAGCCTTTTTTGACTGTCTCTGTTTATGTGAAATTCAAGAAATATGCATTTCTTTACTGAGCACATGCATCCTCAAATTTACAGAAATAATCCAAGCATTCATTTTGAAGATGAGGTTCACCCCTAGTGCACACGTCCTGGGAAATGGAGAGATATATGACAGAGATACACATCATGCATCCAAAGATAACTTCATAATGGTTTCTGGGTTGTTAACATTGGAGGAAACCATCGCCTTTTAGAGGAAAGTTACAGTAAATGTCACCATATGAATAAACATTGTAGTGACATGCTTAAGCCTGGTTTTACTTGTTATGATTATGTTGCCTGCCTCTTACCACCAGAAGCAACTCCCTCATATTTTCCTTCACATTAACATTTACGATGAAGGGGCAGCATTCCCTTGGCACACATGGGCCAAAATGAGCCCCATTACACCCAGCAGTATTTCAACAGTCACAGACCAGTGAGAGACCAGCCTAAACCCAGCTTGCTCCAAACCTTAGCGTGTTCCACCAGCTTTACCCCAGCCAACAGAACTGCCATTTGAAATCCATCTGCTACATTTCATGGACCTCAGTTCTGATGTAGCAGGTAGTTGTTGAGCTCAAACTGAGCAGAAAGGACCAGAGGTTCTAAGGGGAAACGTTCTTCAGCTCTGCTACATGTTCCCAAAGACATGAAACACCTAAGACAGCGCCGTGAGGCATATTTTTCAGTGCAGAAGCAGCAGAAAACAGAACGTGACTCCCCCTTCTTTATATACCAATGAGATTTGCTGGTTTAACCAGGGCTGCAGTACAAAAGCACTCGTGGTTCATGTTATATTAATAGTGTGGCCTGATTATCAAAACCCATTACTCTTAGTTATCTAGCAGCAGCTGTATGAAGCTGCTATAAGTCAGAGTGACTGCCCACACAGCATTTGCTCCCTGGTTATGATAACAGTATTCTTAATGCAAAAGTGCATTTGTAAAATTATTGCCATTTAAAGATCAGGTTTGTTATAAATGAGATGTGATCACACAATTGCTTTTCCTTGTATAAAAAAAATTAAATGCATAAATTGCACATCAGTATCCACCACTGTCATGGCTTCACAAGGGTCAGTTTCCTTGTGGTCAAACTCCGAGGTATGGCTTTCAAAGCAGACGCGTTGTTAGCTGAATCCTGGCCAGGGGCACAAGCAGTGGCTTTTCTTCTCCTGTTCTTTGATGTTGTCTTCTGTAGTACTGATTGAAGGCCTTGTGGATCCAACCCTTTTTTATGCTGGTTGAGGGGTGCTTTGTTTAGTTTAGTTTTGTTTTTTAAAAGCAGTAATGATAATGGATCGGAAGCCATACCATTTCCCCATAGATTCAGATCATTGTTTCCGGCTCTTTGCAGAATTCCATGTGGCTCGGAGTGGCTGCATTCACTGCTCCTTTGAGCTAATGCCACTGGTTGACTTTTTAATTCCACCTCCCTTACTGTGACACTTTCACAGGCTCAGGGTTTGTATGGAAGAAGAGACAAAGACAGGAAGGAAAGCAACTCTAATAAAGTAAAAGAACTCAGTTATAATGCTCACTAATCTCCTTCTCTGGGTTATATGTTTCATTATACATGTTACCCCAACTGGGAATAAGAGAGATATGGCTTTACTTGTGAAAACGCAAGGGATGCTTACTGTGCATCTTTCCAAGCTCCTGAGTCTCCTTGTAAACAAACATATAAGGGGTAAATATACAGGACTCTCTCTCCCCTTATGCTTTTCCTATTTGAACAGCATTTTAGAATCCTTGATTGTTATAGACAGTTAAGCTTTTCAGCCCTAATTCATTAAAAAAAATATATTCATGACAAGTTGTTTGAAATGTGGTCCCTTAAGCTTTTTCTGTCTTTTAGAAACTGTTTCATATCACTATCTAAGAAGAAAAGCCAGCCAAGATTTACATTTTAATTTAGTTAACCAAATAGTTCAGACTGTGTTCTCCAAAGACAAAGACTGGTCTGTAAGTGGGCCGGATTTTCCTGTATTTTATTGCTGTAATTTGCATGAGAAACACCAGATCCTGTATAATTGTTGCTTTGTTGTTGTGATCCGAGTAGCTGTTTCCAATGTCAATAATTATAACTTGAAATGAAATTTAGTAGCAGTTAGGGGGTGGGGAGTGGAGGCGACTGCCAGCCAGTCAGAATTTCACATCAAACTAACCACAGTCTAGGCTCCTAATGTGCTGCGTGCAGCCACCAGGCTTCCAGCAGAACTCCACATAAAGTCCCTGGAAAGAGCCAGCCACTTGAGCCTGGCCGCACTCAGCATCTTGTGCTTTGCCATTTTGTTTGTTGTCTAATGAAAAATGAGCATGTTTTATATATGATGGTTGCTAATTGCTTCATTACCCATGCAAATCATAAAGGCAAACTGTGTCTTATCATAAAATTGGTAACTAGGCCATTGAAAACCAAAGCTTAGGAAAGCATCATGATGTCCATGCTTCTTTTGCTCCTGTATTCTCTTTCTCTCTCTTTTTTTAATGACTTTGTATTAAGTTGGAGCACTTTCTCTGTGGTCATTTACTCCTTTAGATTATTCTTCAATTATGATAAGTTTGTAATGGATGGAGCAAGGGGCTGTGTCAGATTGCCACTGTTGCTGAGGCTCAGCAGCATCAGCGGACCTACCCATTGCTTTGCCCCGATGCTCCCAACATATCCAAGAGGAAGGACATTTCAAGGGAGGCAGCAACATGCTAGAGCCACGTGCCTACATTGGCCCTTTGTCAACATGGGGAGACTCTACAGCTGGCCCTCACTCACTGCTATACCCGTCATATTCAAAGTAACATGAAGTCAACAGTGTGGAAAAGTAGAATGAGAGGGTAAGCCAGCTGGGAAACGGAATGCCTCCTAAGACCTCCAGGAAGAGTTGGGTGTCATGACAGACACTCATCTACTCATTGCTTGAAATTTGGGATCTCCTAAGCCCCTTTCAGCCTTGACTCAGGCTACTTTCCAATTTTCCTGATAATCAGCCCAGAGCTAACAGACAGTCCTTTGTTGCCTTTCACGTTGTAAAAAGAAAGGTCTTCACTGAAGGAATTCCAAAAAACCAATAAATATATAACATAAAACCAAGATCTCAAAAAAAAAAAACAAAAAACCAAGATCTCATAATACAGTTTTCATGGGGGTCCCCAACTCAAGGATGGCAGGGGTATAAATGAGAGGAAGGAAGAGTCTTTTACACTCCACAGAATTCCCGACTACCTAGCAGAAGTAGTGTCAAGGTAACAAAGAAATTCTGCCTGTGCACTAATTCCTCACCACAGCTGCTGGGGTGTTAGACTAGGAGGCTGTCCACCTTGCCCAGGAATATTAAAGCAGACTGTCTCACCGCCTGTGTTTGTCCTCGTAGCCTCATTCTTGCTGCTAGCAGAGCATGTCCCAACTGTTGTCAATTTATCAATGTAACCTGCACTGGTGGGCACAGTGTGAGCAGCCATTAGGACAGGTGCCTCTATCCATCACAGCCAGTCACTTATTCCACCTTGTCAAGGAAACTAAATGGAGCTTTTGGAGAAATGTAAACAACTCTCTAATGGACAATCAAAGCACCACTTTCTGAAGCAAACAAGAGGAAGAAATCTGACAAGACATTTTTAGAGGGGGGTTGGATAATATTTAAGTGTTTTCTGAAAGAACTTTTTAATGGTTGTGGTTTGAAAACACTGGGGCAGTGTGGGCAGGAGAGGAAGTAAATGGGAAAAGTCAAAGAATTCAAGCAAAGTCCTTCTTGTGGCCAAGACTGAGAAAAAGGCTTGTGAAGTGGTGATGTGCTGAGTGAAGGAAGCGTCGACTGTTCCGGGGGAAGAACCATAAAACTGACAAGAAATCAACTTCAAAAAAATCAAGAAACTTCTAGTGGAAATTAAAGGCTTGCAATTGATCTTTTTTTTTTTTTTTATTAATGTGTTGTTAAAGTTCCAAATGCATATGAGGAGAGCAGAAAAACACTAATTAAATATCCACTACCCAAGACCACCCTTCATGGCAGAAGCCTAACTAAACAGATGGCCTTTTCAGTATGTCCCAGAACACAGAAACTTCTGGCTTTCTCAAACCAGAAGGGGAAGCAAATTCCTCAGAAAATTCCCTGACTTTAACCCCCTGCTTGGGACCATTCTTAGCAGATCAGCGTCCCCCTGCTGTGGTGGTGGTGAGGGGGCGGGGACAACCTCCAAAGTAGTGATTTCAAGCTAGGGCATTCAGGGTTACACCTTGAATGTCACTCCAGAGTGACGAGGTGGCTAGGGCAAAGCAATAGACCAGGTGTTCCTGGCACCGCAAGCCCAGTGCTTTTTGGCAGATGGACAGAACCACACTAAGCTGGTTGAAGCTTCTGGGTGGCCTTCCAGCGTTGCTTTTTGCTTATCCATTCTGGAGGCAACAAAGCCTGAGGTAGGTGCCAATGGTTGCATCATGGGAGAGGAGAGGTGGCTGATCTCAGAGCAGGACATAAATAAAGAGAAAAGAGAGATGCTATGGGGAGAGGTGACTTGCTGGGATCAGGTAGACGCTAAGGGCCAAGAGGTCACTGCAACCTTATCACCTGATGTGTCTGGGAATAAAGGAGCCTGAGTCAGAAGCACTGAAATTAGCCCTGACACTTTCTCACAAGAGAATGCAGGCCTGAGACTACTTGGTTTTCCCTGGTAGGGGTGAGCTACTTTGTTCTTATCGCTGTCCCTAATTTATGGTGCCCTGGGATCCAGAAGTCAACATCCTAATCACGTAAGGTGAGCAAGCATTGGCTATTATCAGCCGTCTAGCGGCACTATGACCCCAGCTGCCCAGCCATGTCGTCCTAACAGTCACGACCAAACAAGAGGGTGGTGGTGACTAACCACCCCACTGGGAAGAATGCACATCTTTGCTTCAGGTGAACCATTTTCCAAGCCAGTGTTGTCCATTAGAACGTTGTGTGGGAATGGAAATTTTCTGTGACACCCAACATAAAAGTCATCAGCTGTAACTGGCTTTTGAGCACTTGAAATGTGGTAAGCATGATTGAGAAAATAAATATTTAATGTGTATTTTATTTCAATTAATTCAAACTTTGAAATAGTCCCGCTTGACTAGTGGCTACTATTGTGAAAGACAGTTCTTGACCCATTTCTTGAAAAAAAGTTTGACTGCATATGAATCTAATGAAGTTCTTTTGGAAATGTGCTGTCCAGTATAGCTATCCATGTGTAGCTATTTAAATTTAAATTGATATAATTAAAAATAAGCAAAAATTTATTCCTAGGGTCACCAGTCACATTTCCAGTGTTCAACGGCCACCCATGCCTAGGGGTGCTGGATTAGCCAAATACGGATACAGAATCATTCCATCATCATGGCAAGTCCAACTGGACAGAGATGCACTCGGTGTCAGTGGAGACATCAACCCAAGGAGCACTGAAATCACTAAAAAACAGCCATTTAACAAAATGTTTACTATGTATCTACTTTTTGCCTTTCTTTTTTAGCCAAATTTTATGCTACAGTGGTAAAAAGGAGATGTGCAAATCTGCCCATATGGATTTAGAAATGAGAGGAGATTCAGAAGAGTAAATAATTTTATTTCTTTATAGTATTATAAAGAGGAGTGACTATTTCAAGCTATGGTAGCTCAGAGAAAAGATCAGCTAACCTAACTTCAAAGATCAGAAAAATTTTCTTAAGAGAAAGAAATGCCAAAGCTGAGACCTGAGGAATAAGGAGGCATTAACTGGCCATGTTGGAGGCTGTGGCATATTTTGCAAGGGGTCAATGGTGAGAAAGGTAAGCACAAGCTAGATCCTATGGGGCCTTGTAAACCCAGTGTCTGACCTTAATCTAAGAGCTCTGCCGAGCCACAGAAGGGCTTTAAGCAGGGAAACAGACCAGTCATGGGGCCACTTTTGAAAATTCCCTGACTCCACTTGAGAAAATGATTTGCCACAAGGGAAAAGACTAGAGACCAGTTAGACGATGTTAGAATAACTCAAGCAAGACATGATGGTGGCCTAGAGTATGTTGGAGTAGGAACAGAGGAAAGTAAATAAATTTGAGAACTGCATGAAAATTAGCACACAATCTTTCTTCATTGTTCCACAAAGTCTAGATTACATTTATTTATTCAAACTGTGCCATTTGAAAATGAAAATAGCAAACAAACAATTGGAAGCCTCTCTGTTGCTCATTCTACTAATATTCCCCCTGAATGTAATATGATCTTTATCTGTATCAATAGTGTTTATTGGAGATTAAAATCTTCTTAAGGCCAGAGGCCAAGCTTATTTCAGTTTGTACAGCACTCAACATAGTGTCATAAGCAGATTGGTAATTAATTAAAGCTTTCTAGTAATTTGGAAAGGTAGTTCAAATACTCTTAAGATAGATGGTGGTGGTACTATCTATGTTTCAAGATACATTTCTTTTCAAAGTAAAGCTTTAACTTCAATTTTCCAGCAGAAGTTAACTCATTGAATCATCCAGGCAAGAAGCATTCTTGATTTCTTGGTTTCAGATTTCTCAATTTCAGATTTTAAATTCCTCAATGGCTTATTAATTTGCATATATACCAGTGGCAAAATCAATTTTGCTTATATAGTTTAGGCATCTGTTTTCATTAATTGATTATGATGAAAATTTACTGGCTACCACTTTACAGTTTTCAATAAGATATGTGTTGGCTTTATTTAAATGGAGTGATTCTGTTATCCCTTAAGGGATAATAAGGAAGAACAGCGAAGTTTTGCATTAACCTGGAGTAGAATCAAGTACAATTGAAAGATAATGAAAACCCACCTTGTGGCTTCCTTGGAGATTCAAACACTGGGTCCAGCTACCTCTGAGATATGATGTGAATCAGGACACCTAGGTGTTTACTCTCATCTGCAGCCTATTCTCATCTGCAAATTTGGTCCCCAGGTGGATCCCGAAGTATGAAAACATTTGAATTCTGTAGTACTACTAGTGTTCTATTATTGCCAGTTAAACCCTAAAATCGCATCATATACCTTGGCATTCATGGCCTTAACAGTCATGGTTTTCATTATCTGTGAGTGACCCTGAATGAAGTTAATCACCGTGGCACCCTTTTCTAGTATTATAATGAAAACAGACTCAGAGCAGTTATGTCACTTGCCCAAGGGCCCCCAGTTAGCAAAATTTGCAGACCCAGGCTTCCTAACTCCAAAGTGAACTTCTTTAACCACATTCTCCTGCTCCCAACAACACAGTGATTTAAATATTACTGAGGCATGAAATTCGAAGGCCTGGTCTTGTGGCTGAGGCAGAGTCTGAATCATTGAGCTGGTGGAGCGTCTGGCTGGCCACCCAGGACCTCCTCTCCTGGGTGCGTTAAGACTTTCCACTCCCCTCAATGAACAAATAAACAAAACTGCTTGGTGTGAAGCTGCTGAAAAGTAGACTAATTGTTTGGGCCTGGTGATAAAACTGAAAAGGAAATCACGCTTTTTAAGAACTTCAGGATTTAAGGAGTGCTCAGTCAGTGATAATCTGATGGCAGGCACTCAGGGGCAGGGCAGGTGGACTAAGCAGAGAGAGCAGTTCTGATGTTTGGAAACAGCACGGGGTTATTTCTCTGCTGATGATCAGGGGGTGTTGTTCTGGAGATTTACAGCCTCTGTAATCGCTCCTCTAGATGTGGCTGTAGTAGATGTGATTTGTGTCTGGCTAACATCATGTGACTGGATCGTATATGGCTCAGTCATTTCACGAACGCTACATTAGTATTGCCAAGAATATGTATGTGTATTTTCATATATCAGGTGCCGTTCAATATGGGAAAACTTACTGTAAAACTAAATTCTCTAACTCCCATATTTTTTTATTGAGTCACAGTAAAAAGAGGAAGATAAAATCCAGGGGTGGCTCTTCTATGAGCTGATCATTTTAATCCTGATGGGAAAATGACCCACGGAAGGTGTGGAAACAAGACTACACTTCAAAAACACGTGTCATTTTAGAGAATAAAAGCAAAATTACCATAGGCATTCTCTTCCTCCTGAGACCTTCTCCCAGGTTCTGTTTTAACTTCCTAGGTCCCAAATCAGTCTTCACTGTTGGATTACACTGTTCTGTTTAAATAAGAAAAAGTGAGACTATAGAAAACCACAGTGCTTGAGGGAGGATTCCTAAAAATCAACATTGTCCCTAATCTAACTTTCTACCTTCCTCTTTAAGAAAATTTCTACTATGGAGGAGATTCTTAGTTTGTCAAATGATGCCTGTTGTTTTGTTTTGTTTTTTTTTTTATTTATTTATTTTTAATTGAAGGATAATTGCTTTACAGTATTGTGTTGGTTTCTACCAAATATCAACATGAATCAGCCATAGGTTTACCTATGTTCCCTCCTACTTGAACATCCCTCCCACCTCTCTCCCCATCCCACCCCTCTAGGTTGTTACCGAGCCCTCGTTTGAATTCCGAGTCATACGGTAAATTCCCACTGGCTATCTATTTTACATATGGTAATATATGTTTCCATGTTACTCTCTTCATACATCTCATTCTCTCTGTTTTTAAGCCTGGGTCATAAAATCAGGAGATGATTCATTTGCCTTCCTTGGTCGTCTTTTCCCTGTCTTTGATTCTCAAAGCATCTGCAATGGCATCCTCCATTTACTTGCAACTTTTTTTCTTATTGAATAAATGAATGCTGGGCACATCACGCAAGGCAGGCATTGCTCTAGGTCCTGGGTATTCCTACCTGTAAAAAGAGAACAAAAGCCCCTCCTCATGGAGCTTACATACTGTGCATACCAGTGGTTAGTTGTTGATAGGGGCAATTTTGCTGTCCCCTCTCGCAGCCCCCACACCCTGTGACAATGGCTAGTGTCTGGAGGCACTTTTGACATTTCTGTTTAATGTTTTGTTTGACTGGGAAGTGGTGTAGGCCAGGGTAATATTAAACATCCCGCACCACACGGAGTGATTCAGTCTGAAAGGTCAGTAGTGCCAAGGCTCAGAGACCTTGATGCATACCTACAGCATGCTAAAAGTTGAATGTCAGATGGGTATGTTTGTATAACACAGAGAATTCTGTAATTATATTTACACCTGTTTGGGAAGTTGTAATGAGAGATGGCAGGGGCTCTGAATGAATGTTTCAGAACCAAAGCTTGCATGTGTTGGTCATATTCTTTGAGTTGCAAGCCACAAGATCAAGATATTCAACTAAAATGAGCTAGAAAAAGACATTGTATTAGCTTGCAAGGCTGGAAGAGGCTATCGAGCTTTCAGAACTGAAGGAAAGACTAGATATCAGGAAGCTTCAGAGGCAGAAATCAGGGATTCTCCATCTTTCCAGGACCATTTTGTTCTCTTTTTGCCTTTCCCATTTGCTTCTCTCTTCTTCTCTTTGTGCAATGGCACCTCGTGTGCTATGACTGCAGAAAGGATTTTACCTAGTGGGGAGCAGCCACGAGAAGCCCTGGCATAGAAACTCCAGTGGAAAAAGAAAACCTGACTTTTTAAACATGGCAACATGCTTATATCAAGCAGTATCTTGATCTTGCTGTGGTCATGTGGCCAACCCCTGGGCCAGTCTCTGTTACCTGAAGGATGAGGTGCTTTCTTTGGTCATTTCCTTCTTTAAGGCTGGCAACAGAGAGAGGAGCCTACAGTATTGTTATCCACAATTCATTACATCACAATGACTGGGCAAAAGATAACTCTCTAAAAGAAAAAAATGTATGCAGGAAAAAAAAAAAGTCTATATAAATATATGTCAGTAGAGGTTGTAAAATTGTGGCCCTGCTTTAAAGCAGTAATTTAAAACCACTTTTTCATTGAGATCCCTTATATTGACACACCTCTTCTTCCCAACCCTCTCTCATCCAAATTATTTGAGATGATATGGATATATTTGTTATATCACAATAGACTTTTAAGTATATTTTGAGCATTATGTGGAAACATTTGAGATAGAGACACCCTACACTACCCAACAAGGGAATCTTCCCATTGATTAACACATGTTAGTTGGACACCTACTACATGCAAAGTTTTGTGCCAGACACATAGGAGAACACAACAAAGAGTGACACATAGCACCTGCCTCTGAGCTTGTATTCTAAATGGGTTATAAGGCAGATGCACCTGAAAGTTTCCGTAATACTTTCAGGCAGGCTTAATCCTGGCATCTCCTGTCCCTGCCTCAAAGGGCAAATGTCACTATTGCATCACCTGTGAGTTTTATAAATTAGGCTAGAGCGTAAACAACCCCTGCCTTAAAATCTTGCACATGTTTTGACTTGTTCCTCCTACATTTGATGGCTTTTCTGCTGATTCTGTCCTACCCACTAGAAACCCTAGGATTTGATGGGACACTCCACACTGGACTGACTGGCCAGTAACAATGCAAATAGCCATTCATTACTGGGGACTATGCAGGTGCATCCACACCACACTAACTCTTTTTTGGACTATACCTAAGAATAGGATTTAAGCCCACTTTGCAAAGTTGGGATCTGAGACAAGAGTGCTGGTGAATTTACCCAGTGATGAAACAGCTTACAAATGGAAGCACCTGGATTTGGCCCAGGCCTGTCTGACTCCAAAGACCATGGTCATATTCACCATAATGCGTAGTCTATTTGCCATTTACACCTCTGTGAAGCAACCAGGTAGTGGAAGTGAAACATATGTTTTAAATGACATAAAAATACTAAGAACTATAAGTATTCAAAGAGCAGAAAATAGACAATAAACTTATAACAGCTTTTGGAGGTAGAGTCTAAGGGGGTGTTCATCCCTTCCAGGGGTTCTGCTCTCGGGCTCAGGTCAACTACAGGATAGTGACTCCTACATATCTCACATTACCCCAGCAAAGTAGGGATGCTGTCTACACCATGATATCCATTCCTGGTGGTAGAAACAATGGGGAAGAACCTACCTCTGCCAGATACTACATTAGACTCTACTACACACTGTCTCATTTAATCCTCCCAAAGCCCCAGGAGGTAGTCATCATATTCCCTCCTTAGGTGTGAAAACTATTACCCAGAATGACTAACTAGTGGGAACAAAGTCACAGATGAAAGTTGAGCCACTGGGATTAGAACACTGATGCATTTTTCTGCTTCTGTAGCCTGTGTTCTTTCCACTTTTCTGTGCTCTGCCCCACCCCACCATCACCACCCTTTCCTAAAGCCCCAGAAAATATTGGCCTGTTCAAAACAAGAGGTTAAAAAGCAAAACCTTCCCTGCTGGACTCTCCTCTGTAAGCACAATGAATTTCTTCTTCTAAGTAAACATAGAAACCTACACAGGCAATGAAGATTCTATCCATCTTGAGCAGTGCTAGTGTTTCCCATAAAACTAATAATTAACTTCTGTCAAGCTTGGTAAAAATGTTAACAGGGTCTTGCAATTCTCCACATGCACAGCAACATTATTATTATTAATTTTTAAATATGAGATGGTGGCTTTCTCTGTGAAAAATGCATTTGCCCTCACAGTCTAAGGCATTCAGTCACTCAAGTCGTCATAGAAGAAAAGTGGAGAATGCAGATTGAAGGGTATGGTTTGGAGATCTCACTTATTTTTGAAATAAAGGATGACTTCCAAAAAAATGACATGAGTACAGAGCTTGTGTAATCTCCATTTGCAGTGATTTTTCTTTGATTGATGTGCCATTAATACTTTAATTGGCAACAGGTGCAGCTGATTGTTGGTTCCTACACTGAGAAATCTGAAATTGAACATAAGGTTCTGATAAATTAATAAACTCCTCTGCTCCAAACAGTTGTTGCTGTGAACTAACTTTCCATGGAGTGCTGCTCCATCAAGCACACTGAATTCTTTATGTTAAAAAGCGAAGTGTTACTTAATGATAAATTAAAATTACACAAAGAGCCACAGAAAGAACACAATAACATCCCCTCCCAGGGAAAAGGGAAATTGCTGGAAGGAGCAGAAGAATGTGATTTATGAAATAAATTGTTTCCCTTTTGTATACCAAAGTGTTTGTCTCTAGATTCCATGTCACATTATTAAAATAATTTTATGTTATTTAATATAAATAGGAGAAGGGAGAATAAAGGATTTTTACATAAGGTCCTTTTCCTCCCTGAGGTAAAATTTAATATTGAGGAGAAGCCTAGGGAAAAATATCCTGAAGTTTCTATAAAGGATATTTAAGTTACGTTTTGTTTTATTTATTAGCCTTACATATGTTGAGGCCATTTATAAATTTT
This sequence comes from Cervus canadensis, assembly GCF_019320065.1. NCBI lineage: Eukaryota > Metazoa > Chordata > Mammalia > Artiodactyla > Cervidae > Cervus > Cervus canadensis. The sequence goes on from NC_057387.1 coordinate 53,223,158, forward strand.
TGCTGCAAAAATTTGACTCCAATGAAGACAGAGGGCTGTCGGCACTAATTTTCCATCAGTGAGGAATATCCCTGGTCACAATGGCAAGTGAACATAGTTATTGTCTCCGTCCCCTGAACCAAACATAGAAGATGACTAAGGATGTAAGGAGGCAGGTGGAGGTCAGAGCATCACCCTCCCATCCACTGGAGCACAAGTGGTGAGAAATAGTGGTGAGAAATCCTAACAGAGGCAGAACGTGGGCCTCATGTAGGGAGAGGGGAATGGTAATTTGAGTAGGTGGAGGTCCCAGACTGCAGAGGAGAGATTGGATAGGGAAGAGCTTTCTATTGATAGTTACACTTCCTTTTCTCCCCTAAATGGATTGTTGCTGCCCTGTGGCTCTTACAGGTCAGAAAGTCAGCTCTAGAAACCTAGAGCCATCATGGGGCACTGGAGCTAAATCAGGTGACACCAGACAAGGGTGAAGGTCCAGTGTCATTGAGTACAGATCAGTTGGCTGACCACACGGGTATTTTCTCCTCTTCTCCCTTCCCCTCACACTACAGGTTATCAGGGAACAAATGGTTATGAGATTAAACTTGTGGAATGGAAAAAATAAGGATGTATTAAATATAGAAAAGTCATCTCTAGACATTCTTGCTCTCCATCATGCTTATCTCAAGAAAAACTTCCCCAGATGAGTATAGGCCAGGATTTAGACTTTTGCTCCTCCTCCCTTATTGACAGGACTAGCAAAGGCAGCTAAGAGTCCCAAGGGAACAAAGGGGTAAGCTCACAGGGGAGAAAAAATAAGGCATCTGAAAAGCATCAGCAAAATGAACAACTGGAACATCCTACAACAAAGAGAGTCGAATAGACAGAACAGACAAAAAAAGAGTTTCAAATAAGCATAATAAATACCTTCAGAGAAACAGAAAGTAGATAATATAAGCATAAAATGCAACTAAGCATTATAAAGGAACATCAATTAGAATTACTGTGTATGAAAAATATAACAGTTAAATTTAAACCTGATTGGGGTGGTTCAAGAGCAGAATGGACACAGTCATAGAACAGAAGGTATTCAGTTCAGTTCATTTCAGTTGCTCAGTCGTTTCAGACTGTTTGCGACACCATGGACTGCAGCACGCCAGGCCTGCCTGTCCATCACCAACTCCTGGAGTTCAATCGAACTCATGTCCATTGAGTCAGTGATGCCATCCAACCATCTCATCTTCTGTTGTCCCCTTCTCCTCCTGCCTTCAATCTTTCCCAGCATCAGGGTCTTCTCAAATGAGTCAGCTCTTTGCATCAGGTGGCAAAAGTAATGGAGTTTCAGCTTCAACATCAGTCCTTCCAATGAATATGCAGGACTAATTTCCTTTAGGATGGACTGATTGGATCTCCTTGCAGTCCAAGGAACTCTCAAGAGTCTTATCCAACACCACAGTTCAAAAGCATCAATTCTTTGGCACTCAGCTCTCTTTATAGAAATACAGAAAGTATTAGAAGGGCTAAATAATGATGAAATAAATGAAGGAAATGGGCATTGAAGCAAAAAACTTCAAAGTCTGGCAAAAAGGAGTCTCACTAGGAAAAAAAAAAGGGAAAGAAAAAGTAAGAGAAGACAAAATAGTGAAGAAGCAATGATGGAGACTTAACACAAACTAAGGAAAAAATTTTAAATCTAACAAAGTGATATTTAGGAGTACCAGTGACTATTTCAAAATTTCAAAAGGTTCAGAGGGCAAAAACAACACAGAGAAAGAAGATATGGCTGTTGATAAGCTTTTGATGATGATGGAAAGAAATTAGAGAGGAATATAGGTATAAATCACTCCAGTACTCTTGCCTGGAAAATCCCATAGATGGAGGAGCCTGGTGGGCTGCAGTCCATGGTGTCGTGAAGAGTCAGACATAACTGAGAGATTTCACTTTCACTTTTCACCTCTTTGCATTGGAGAAGGAAATGGCAACCCACTCCAGGGTTCTTGCCTGGAGAATCCCAGGGATGGGGTCACACAGAGTCGGACACGACTGAAGTGACTTAGCAGTAGCATAGGTATAAATAAACTAGGACTATTCACTAAAAGAATGAAAATAGAATGTGCAATCTACACAAAAACAAAATAAAAAATTTTGATTCATCCAGTGGAAAATAAGAGAAAAAAAATGAAAGAATGAATTATAAATGGAAAGTATTAAGCTAAATTTCAAAAATAAACCCTAATATAAGGAATAGTTAAAGCTTAAAAATTTTAACATCACACAAAAGTGAATTTAAGTCAGGAGAGGAAAAGATATATTTACAAGAAAGAAACAATATCATGAAGGTATAATTGGCATGAGCACACATCAACCTAAAAATATAACCTAAATTTCCTGAAACAATAGCCAGCAAATCTTCAGAAAACAGTAGCTCAATCAACAGCAGTACTTGAAGATTTAACTGACCTCTTTCAGAATAGATCAAATAGATAAAAATTAAGCAATGATATAAAAGATATAAATAATAGCCTTGATCAACCTTATTTGTTATTAATACATATACAACCAGTTATTTTGAGGAACAAACTCAATAGGGATTCCCAAGTGACTCGGTGCTAAAGTATGCACCTGCCAATTCAAGCCACAGGAGACTCGGTTGGGAAGATCCCCTGGAGGAAGAAATGACAACCCACTCCAGCATTCTTGCCTGAAAAATCCCATGGACAGAGGGACCATCAGGCCATCAGACCATGAGGCTGCAAGAGTTGGACACAACTGAGCAACCAAACACACATAAACTTAATAATGATAAACATGAAGTAGTTATACCATTTGCAAGAACTTCTTTCCCTTTCAGTTCAGTTCAGTCACTCAGTCATGTCCAACTCTTTGTGATCCCATGAACCACAGCACACCAGGCCTCCCTGTCCATCACCAACTCCTGGAGTCAACCCAAACCCATGTCCATTGAGCCGGTGATGTCATCCAACCATCTCATCCCCTGTCATCCCTTTCTCCTCCTGCCCTCAATCATTCCCAGAATCAGGGTCTTTTCCAATGAGTCAACTCTTTGCATCAGGTGGCAAGAATTGGCGTTTCAGTTTCAACATCAGTCCTACCAATGAACACCCAGGACTGGTCTCCTTTAGGATGGACTGGTTGGATCTTCTTGCAGTCCAAAGGACTCTCAAGAGTCTTCTCCAACACCACAGTTCAAAAGCATCAATTCTTTAGTGCTCAGCTCTCTTTATAGTCCAACTCTCACATCCATATGACTGGCGGAAAAACCAGAGTCTTGACTAAACAGACATTTGTTGGCAAAGTAATGTCTCTGCTTTTTAATATGCTGTCTAGGTTGGTCATACCTTTCCTTCCAAGGAGTAACCATCTTTTAATTTCATGGCTGCAATCACCATCTGCAGTGATTTTGGAGCCCAGAAAAATAAAGTCAGCCACTGTTTCCACTGTTTCCCCATCTATTTGCCATGAAGTGATGGGACCAGATGCCATGATCTTAGTTTTCTGAATGTTGAGCTTTAAGCCAATTTTCTCACTCCACTCTTTCACTTTCATCAAGAGGCTCTTTAGTTCTTCTTTACTTTCTGCCATAAGGGTGGTGTCATCTGCATATCTGAGGTTATTGATATTTCTCCCAGCAATCTTGATTCCAGCTTGTGCTTCTTCCAGCCCAGCATTTCTCATGATGTACTCTGCATAGAAGTTAAATAAGCAGGGTGACAATATACAGCCTTGACATACTCCCTTTCTTATTTGGAACCAGTCTGTTGTTCCATGTCCAGTTCTAACTGTTGCTTCCTGACCTGCATACAGGTTTCTCAAGAGACAGGTCATATGGTCTGGTATTCCCATCTCTTTCAGAATTTTCCACAGTTTATTGTGATCCACACAGTCAAAGGTTTTGGCATAGTCAATAAAGCAGAAATAGATGTTTTTCTGGAACTCTCTTGCTTTTTTGATGATCCAGCGGATGTTGAGAATTTGATCTCTGGTTCCTCTGCCTTTTCTAAAACCAGCTTGAACATCTGGAAGTTCATGGTTTACATATTGCCGAAGCCTGGCTTGGAGAATTTTGAGCATTACTTTACTAGCATGTGAGATGAGTGCAATTGTGTGGTAGTTTGAGCATTCTTTGGCATTGCCTTTCTTTGGGATTGGAATGAAAACTGACCTTTTCCAGTCCTGTGGCCACTGCTGAATTTTCCAAATTTGTGGCATATTGAGTGCAGCACTTTCACAGCATCATCTTTCAGGTTTTGAAACAGCTCAACTGGAATTCCATCACCTCCACTAGCTTTGTTTGTAATGATGCTTCCTAAGGCCCATTTGACTTCACATTCCAGGATGTCTGGCTCTAGGTGAGTGTGAGTGATCACACCATCATGATTATCTGGGTCATGAAGATTTTTTTTGTACAGTTCTCTGTATTCTTGACACCTCTTCTTAATATCTTCTGCTTCTGTTAGGTCCATACAATACATGAAACGTTCCCTTGATATCTCTAATTTTCTTGAAGAGATCTCTAGTCTTTTCCATTCTATTGTTTTCCTCTATTTCTTTGCATTGATCACAAGGAAGTCTTTCTTATCTTTCCTTGCTATTCTTTGGAACTCTGCATTCAAATGTGTATATCTTTCCTTTTCTCCTTTGCTTTTTGCTTCTCTTCTTTTCACAGCTATGTGTAAGGCCTCCTCAGACAGCCATTTTGCTTTTCTGCATTTCTTTTTCTTGGGGATGGTCTTGATTTCTGTCTCCTATACAATGCCACAAACCTCCATCCATAGTTCATCAGGCACTCTGTCTATCACATGTAGTCCCTTAAAACTATTTCTCACTTCCACTGTAGAGTCATAAGGGATTTGATTTAGGTCATACCTGAATGATCTAGTGGTTTTCCCCCACTTTCTTCCATTTAAGTCTGAATTTGGCAATAAGGAGTTTATGATCTAAACCACAGTCAGCTCCTGGTCTTGTTTTTGCTGACTGTAGAGAGCTTCTCCATCTTTGGCTGCAAAGAATATAAACAATCTTTCAGTGTTGGCCATTTAGTGATGTCCGTGTGTAGAGTCTTCTCTTGTGTTGTTGGAAGAGGGTGTTTGAACTAACTCTGTTAGCCTTTTCCCTGCTTCATTCTGTACTCCAAGGCCAAAATGCCTGTTACTTCAGGTGTTTCTTGTCTTCCTACTTTTGCATTCCAGTCCCCTATAATGAAAAGGACATCTTTTTAGGGTGTTAGTCCTAGAAGGTCTTGTAGGTCTTCATAGTACCGTTCAGCTTCTTCAGCGTTACTGGTCAGGGCATAGACTTGGATTTCCATAATATTGAATGGCTTGCCTTGGAAATAAACAGAGATCATTCTGTCGTTTTTGAGATTGCATCCGAGTACTGCATTTCCGACTCTTTATTGACTATGATGGCTACTCCATTTCTTCTAAAGGATTCCTGCCCACAGTAGTAGATATATTGCTCGTGTGAGTTAAATTCACCCATTTCAGTCTATCTTCAGAGAAGGCAAAGGCAGCCCACTCCAGTACTCTTGCCTGGAAAATTCCATGGACAGAAGAGCCTGGTGGGCTGCAGTCCTTGGGTTCTCGAAGAGTCGGACATGACTAAGCAACTTCACTTTCACTTTTCACTTTCATGCATTGGAGAAGGAAATGGCAACCCACTCCAGGGTTCTTGCCTGGAGAATCCCCGGGGCGGAGGAGCCTGGTGGGCTGCTGTCTATGGAGTTGCACAGAGTCGGACACAACTGAAGTGACTTAGCAGCAGCAGCAGCAGAATGTCGATGCTTACTCTTGCCATCTCCTGTTTGACCACTTCCAATTTGCTTGATTCATGGACCTAACATTCCAGGTTCCTATGCAATATTGCTCTTTACAGCATCGAACCTTGCTTCTATCACAAGTTCCACCCACAACTGGGTATTGTTTTTGCTTTGGCTCCATCCCTTCATTCTTTCTGGAGTTATTTCTCCACTGATTTCCAGTAGCATATTGGGCACCTACCGACCTGGGGTAGACATCTTTCAGTGTCCTATCTTTTCATACTGTTCATGGGGTTCTCAAGGCAAGAATACTGAAGTGGTTTGCCATTCCATTCTCCAGTGGAGCACATTCTGTCAGAATTCTCCATCATGACCTGTCCGTCTTGGGTGGCCCCACACGGCATGGCTTAGTTTCATTGAGTTAGACAAGACTGTGGTCTGTGTGATCAGATTGGCTAGTTGTCTGTGATTGTGGTTTCAGTCTGTCTGCCCTCTGATGCCCTCTCTCAGCACTTACCATCTTACCTGGGTTTCTCTTACCTTGGATGTGGGGTATCTCTTCACAGCTGCTCCAGCAAAACTGCTGCTCCTTACCTTGGACGTGGGGCAGCTCCTCTCGGTCGCCCCTGTGCCGTCGCAGCTGCAAGTTGTCTTTAATGACAACTTGGCCAAATTCCCTAATTCTCTGATCACTGTTGGTTATTAAAAGTTAAATCCCATTAAGATGTCAAACTCAGTTTCAACATAAATCCCTTCTCCTCCATCTCCTCTCCTAACACTGATGGTATACAGAATCCTCAGGCAGCAGAAATCACAAGTTTCCTGGTCTCTGCTCTCTCCACTCTGGGGGAGATCGTAAAGCCCAGGCTGATGATGACCCTGTCTGTTCCTTTCCTTAGACTTGCTAGACCTAACTCTTGTAGTCTGGAATAAGAAATCTCATCAAATTACTCAGTTTTTAGTGGTCAGGAGGTTCTCTGTTCCCTCTCTGTTTATGTTGCTTTAAGGAGTCAAGAAGCCTCAGCTCTACCTACTCCAGACAGAGAAGAGAAGCCAAGAGCCTCCCACCTGTGCTCCCTACAATGCTGAACATCAAGCAACCAGACTAGGATGAAGCAGTGAGGAACTCACCTCAGGCATAAAGTTTGAGGAAGTAGCAAAAAAGCTCAGTAATCCAGATGAATAGTATATTAATGTAACATTTTTTAAAATCAAAATTAAGACAAACCAAATATGATAAACCAAATATCAAAATTTTAAATAATCATCAGAATTACTGATTTTTCCTTTTGCCTCAGGCTCCAATGCATGTTCATCATGTCCCACTTTTTGCAACCCCATGGTCTGTAGTCCACCAAAGCTCCCCTATCCATGGGATTGTCTCAGCAAGAATACTGGAATGGGTTGTCAAGCTCTCTTCCAGGTGATCTTCCTGACCCAGGGATTAAACCTATATCTCCTATGTCTCCTGCTTTGCAAAAAGGTTCTTTACTGCTGAGTCACCGGGGAAGCCCTTAGGCTCCAATGTGTCACTGGAAATCTTGATTGTGACTTTCCCCTCCATAGAACTTCACCATGAACAGAAAAAGAGAGAGTCAGGTGGTAGCTGATAATACCAGGGTCAATTTTGCTTTCTCATAGTAAGCCCTGGGGAAGATACATGACTTGTAGCACTGATGGGTCCTTTCATAAAATAGGAAAACTAGTGCCTCATGATCCACAGCAGATGTCCCTACATTCTGGTCAATTCAAGGGTATTACCAAAAGCCCAACAATAGTTTTAAGGATAAGGAGACTCCAAAGAGTACCAACAAATACAGAATGCATGTTATTTTCTAAGTGTACATGGTACATTTTATAAATCTCCATATTCTGTATTCTAAAGAATCATTAAATTGCAAAGGAAATATATACTGAAGATTTTTTAAAGTGCTAATATTCAGCAGTATCTGACCTACAAAAATGGAAATTTTACTTAGTCCAAGCAAATATGCCCCATATACTACCTCTTATCTGACCATAACACTGTAATATGAGCAATCAATAACAAAAGGAGGACTTAAAAAATGTTTCCAAAATTTTTAATGTAATTTATTTAAAACTGTCTTCAGCAAGCTTGATTTGGACTAAGTAAATTAAAATCTACTATAAAACCTTTACAATAAACATGTTTAAAGCTTAAAACATGTTTTAAGTTGGTTGGAGAGCAACCAACACAGACAGAACTTGAGAGATTCTGATTCCTTGAGAGAAGAGAAGAATTCTGAGTGAAATCCATAGTCATCTTTTTCCCCAGGGGCGTTTGTAAATATTTAGCACAGGGGAATAGAATACTAACAGAAAGTGGCAGTTTCAATGGTCTAAGAAGATAGATCTTGGAATTAAGACAGCTGAAAGAGCTGGGGCTGGAAGGGCAAAATCCTGAGAGAAGAAAACAACAGGAAAGTTACTCTAAAAAGTCTCCATTAAAACTCCACTTGAGGTTTTGGCCAATTTCTAAACCACACAGAGGGCATGACTCCAAGTAACTATCAAGAACCAGGAGTTAGAAGGACAAAGTGCTGAGCAGAGATTTTGGAAGAGTTGTACAATGGTCTGGGAAGACAGAGAAAGGAATTCAAGGCTACTAATACAAAATGCCCTGGTAAATATTCCATGCTCTCAATTGAGATACTGGGAAATCTTCATCCTAGGAGTAAAGACAAAATTAATAGAACAACCCTAATGATGTATGTACTTTCTGCTGCCAAAATGATATTAATCCTCTCGGAAGGAAGAAAACACCATTCAGACTCTCTATAATTTTTACTGCACTTAATACACAAAGTCCAGGATCCAACTGAAAAGTATGGGGCATGTTTAAAAAAGGAACCAGTTAATCAAATATCAGGTAGAAACAGACCTACAGATGAATCAGATATTAGAACTAATAGGTACATTAACTATGCTCAATAAAGGAAAATATGGAGGATTTTAGCAGAGACTTGTAATCTATATAAAAAATTAAATGGAATTTTATAGACCCAAAAATATAATAACTGAAATTAACAATTCAGGAGATGAGTTTAATAATAGATTAGACAAAGTAGAAAACATAATTTGTAAACTAGAATACAAGCAAGTTTAAAGTATCCTGATTGAAGTACTGAGAGAAAAAACATGGAAATTAGGAAAAAGAGTACTAGAGATATGAAAATGTCCACTATGTGTAATTGAAATCTTGCAAAGAATGAAGGGTAGTGGCTCAGATGGTAAAGAATCCACCTGCAATTCAGGAGACCCAGGTTCAATCCCTGGGTCAGGAAGATGCCCTGCAGAAGGAAATGGCAACCCACTCCAGTCTTGTTGCCTGGTGAATTCTACGGACGGAGGAACCCGGCAGGCTACAGTCCATAGAGTTGCAAAGAGTTGGACATGACTGAGCAACTAATAAAGAAAAGAAAGAAAGGAGAGTGAACATGAGACAGAAACAATATATGAAGAAATACTACTTGAGAATTTCTGAAGCTGACAGGCATCAAACCACAGCTTGATTAAGTTTAAAAACCCAAGCAGGACAAATATAAAGAAAACTACATCTGACACAACATAGTAAAGTTTGCTAAAAAACAAAGACAAAGACAAAATCTTAAAATTTGACAGAAGGGGAAAAAAAGACACATTGCTTTCAAAGGAGCAATAATAAGTCTTGAGGCTGATTTAGCAACAAAAATTATGGCTGTCATAGGAGAATGAAAAGACATATTTAAAATACTGAAAGTGGCCAACAACCTATAATTTTATAGCCAGTCAAAATATTCCTCAAAAATAGAGATTATAAAAGACTCCTTATGCTAGAAATAAAGACATGCTTAAGAAATTATGAGGATATATCAGAAGGGCATAAAAGACTGATTAAAGGGGTTCCCACTGGCCAAATCTAAGACAATTTATTAAGCATCAAAATAAGAAAAAACATTAAGGGATTATACCTCATTGAATAAAATAAGAATTCTTGAGTCCATACGGTTAGTAAATATATTACTGAACTAAAGCATGATGTCAACCAAAAAAACGTAGAGGAAATTACGGATTTAGAAAATTATCATTTTGCAACCATCAGGGTAATAACTGATTCAAGTATATGGATAATAAACCTGCGTGGTGAAAATGTGATGAGGAAATAGGATATTTTGGTGGTCTCAAAATATCTGCCTACTTATTAGTTACAGAGACATCATGTACTTTCTAATGTGATGCTTCAAGAAAAGAAGATACATTTCTTATGTATTATTTCTGCCAAATAATGTATAATTTGACTCTAAAAATAAGAAATCCCAGTTGAGAAATACCTGTAAAAAATCTGGCCTTTACTCTATAAAATGTCACTATTATTAAGGAATTGACATGGACTAACGAAACAGCAATGGAGATTTTGAGAAGGGATCAGAAACGTGCTACAGAAATTGTACATTTCCCACAAATAAAGACTTCTGAGATGTGGCAGGAAAGAAATATGAAGAAGTACAAGTTTTCCAGCTGGAATATTTATTCAAAGTGAGATTTAGAGGAGTGCCTTTCCATGACAAGGTAAGATATGGTTCTATTTTAGAAGTAGACTTACCGTGAGACACTCATGAGCCATCCTTGTAAAGATGTCTGGCCACTGGTTGGGTTGAAGGATGAGACCAGGTCACGACACAAACTGTGGAGACATCTGCTTGTAGGGAGTGAGTGAAGTGGTGGGATAAGGTAAGAGCACCCAGGGGAGCAGGAAGATTAAGAAGGACAGAAAGAAGAATGAGTGTAAAGACCATCGAAGGACCAAGCAAAGAAAGAGGAACCAGCCAGGAAAATAAAAGGGAGAATTAGAGAATTTAGAGGAGAATCGAACAGGTCTGGTGTCCAGGAAACCAAGGAAGAAGAGAGTTTAAGATCATACTCCAAGCACATCCCTGTGACTTCCCCGGTGGCTCAGACGGTAAAGCGTCAGAGTCGGACACGCCTGAGCGACTTCACCTTACCTTACCAAGTACATCAGATACCAGCTGTACAGACACGTCAGCACATGTGCTGTGCTTAGTCGCTCGGTTCTGTCTGACTGTTTGCGACCCCATGGACTGTGGCTCACCAGGCTCCTTTGTCCATGGGATTCTCCAGGCGAGAATACTGGAGTGCATTGCCATGCCCTCCTCCAGGGGATCTTCTCAACCCAGAGATTGAACACTGGTCTCCCACATTGCAGGCGGATTCTTCACCATCTGAGCCACCAGAGAAGCCGACTGACTAATTCCTGCCCCCACAAAGCTCAAAAGCCTGTCAGAGGAAAAAACATAAATAACACAAAACATTTAAATCTTACACATGAATCTACACAGAACACAATGACAGAAAAACACAGAGGCATTACCATGAGAACACAAAGGGGAAAAGTTTTCTCCTCTCCTAAGATGGTAGGTACCCATGTCCTCTGGGTTCTGTGGAGCATCTCTGGGTTCTCTGGAATGAGTAGCTGGGTGTGGTGGCACTCGCTTCCTGCTGGTCATTACCAAACCCAGGACAACCACTGGTTGGGTTGAGTGAACTAAGTATTTATCCTCAGAGGCTCATGAAAAGTAACAAATGGGAGTCTTACAGCTTACAATGTGCAGCCTAGTCACTGCTTTTTGTTTTCAGTCACCTCTTTTTCTAAAGAAAACCAAGAGAATCTCACCCATTCTCAGCCCCTTTTTCATTTTTGGCCTTTTCCTTATCACATTGTTGTTTGGAAACTGTGGAGAAAAGGATATATTGAGTAGGGGAATTCTCCACAAGGTCATGGAAACTTCAAAAAACTGAGTGAGAAGTGCAAGTAGGTTAGTGCCAGGGGAAAATAGCAAGAGATTAAATTGGGAAGAAAGACAGAAATCCAGTCAAGAAGACAGCTACACTTGAGATGAAGTGATGAAGAAGACAGATAAGGAAATTGCAGAACAAGTATACAGATGGTACTTAATAGGTGCCACTCTGCTAAGTGTTCTACAGGCATTAGCTCTCTTAGATTATATCTGATATACACCTATGATTATCCTCATTTTCACAGATGAGGAAACTGAGGCCCAGAGAGATTAAGTAACTTGTCCGGAGAGTTAGTGAATGGTGGAGCCAGGACTCAACCCCCAGCAGTACACCTCCAGAGTCTATCTGTGCCCTCACCCACCACACCCTAGAGCAGGATTCATTGCTAGGTAAACACAATTGTGATAAGTGCTCTGAAAGAAAAGAATAGGAGACAGTGAGAATCATTTCCTGGATGGGGAAATCTTAGGCAAATTGAGGGTAAATGATCTTTCCCTGATTGAGCCCCACCAGTAGTGCAGCTGAGGTCTACATGTGGATCTCCATACTTCTAGCCCAGTATGGACTATTTTCCTTTTCCTGGTGCTGCAGTCTTGAAAAGGCTGAAATTGAAACTTGAGAAAGGACTTAACCACGAATCAGCTAGAATACCTCAAGGAGGGACTGAAAGAGCTCTCGACAGGATAGAAAGACAGACATGTTCAGTCTTGCCTCCTTCATTAACACCTGAGAGACACCAGGTGGGTGTGTGGAATTCTGCGCCTTGGTTTCCCCCTTTGTAAAATGAGAGCATGCTACTAGATCATTGCTGTAGCCTTGCTTGGCACCTCTCACATTTTCTGACCTTCACTGAACGAGGCTTTTGGTGGGATTGTGGATATTTTCCAGTTCAGTTCAGTCGCTCAGTCATGTATGCTCCTTGTGACCCCATGAACTGCAGCACACCAGGCCTCCCTGTCCATTACCAACTCCCGGAGTTCACCCAAACCCATGTCCATTGAGTCGGTGATGTCATCCAACCATCTCATCCTATGCTGTCCCCTTTTCCTCCTGCCCTCAATCTTTCCCAGCATCAGGGTCTTTTCAACTGAGTCAGCTCTTCCCATCAGGTGGCCAAAGTACTGGAGTTTCAGCTTCAGGATCAGTCCTGAATTCAGCATCAGTCCTTCCAATGAATATTCAGGACTGATCTCCTTTAGGATGGACTGGTTGGATCTTCTTGTAATCCAAGGGACTCTCAAGAGTCTTCTCCAACACCACATTTCAAAAGCATCAATTCTTTGGTGCTCAGCTTTCTTCACCATCCAACTCTCACATCCATACATGACCACTGGAAAAACCATAGCCTTGACTAGGTGGACATTTGTTGACAAAGTAATGTCTCTGCTTTTTAATATGCTGTCTAGGTTGGTCATACCTTTCCTTCCAAGGAGTAACTGTCTTTTAATTTCATGGCTGCAATCACCATCTGCAGTGATTTTGGAGCCCAGAAAAAAAAAGTCAGCCACTGTTTCCACTGTTTCCCCATCTATTTCCCATGAAGTGATGGGACCAGATGCCTTGATCTTAGTTTTCTGAATGTTGAGCTTTAAGCCAATTTTCTCACTCCCCTCTTTCACTTTCATCAAGAGGCTCTTTAGTTCTTCTTTACTTTCTGCCATAAGGGTGGTGTCATCTGCCTATCTGAGGTTATTGATAGTTCTCCCAGCAGTCTTGATTCCAGCCTGTGCTTCCTCCAGCCCAGCATTTCTCATGATGTGCTCTGCATAGAAGTTAAATAAGCAGGGTGACAATATACAGCCTTGACATACTCCTTTTCCTATTTGGAACCAGTCTGTTGTTCCATGTCCAGTTCTAACTGTTGCTTCCTGCATACAGGTTTCTCAAGAGGCAGGTCAGGTGGTCTGGTATTCCATCTCTTTCAGAATTTTCCACAGTTTATTGTGATCCACACAGTCAAAGGCTTTGGCATAATCAATAAAGCAGAAATAGGTGCTTTTCTGGAACTCTCTTGCTTTTTCGACGATCCATCGCATGTTGGTGATTTGATCTCTGGTCCCTCTGCCTTTTCTAAAACCAGCTTGAATTTTCCAGTTATCCTGAGCCTTTATGACATTTGTCAGAGGCCACAGCATTGCACTGTGCCTAAAAGAAGAAGGTACTTTAAATATATGGTATGCTCAAATAAGAGTTACCCTTTAAGAGACATACCTATATATCTGTAAATAGTGAAACCAGTCCTGCTCAAATGAGGACAGCTACAGCAGATTACGCTAACAAAAAATATTTGGCGTGACTGGATCTGAGTGGTACAAATACCTACCAGTGTGGGACTGTACCTAGCACCTGCCCAGCCATAGTAGATATTTGAATGATATTCACTAGCCCCCTTCTCAGTTTTCTGTTAGCTTCTGCTTTCCATACATTTTACTTCCTGATGAGTGATTTCTTATAAAATCGTTGTCCCACTTATTGTTCTTTTTATGAGTTTAGACAATGTTACAATTACTAACTGCTTTTCAAAGTAAACTATTGGCCCTTAATGTTTTTTTTTTGTTTGTTTTTTTCTTTTTGTTGTTTTATATGATTTCCCACTTTTGGAAAAAGACTTTTTACAAAGTGTCAATAAGCATACCCAACTGCAAATGGGCACATTTTAAAGCTTTTGTCAAGCATATTAGCATTGGTCTGAAGGAAGACACCAAGTTCAATGTCTTGCCTTTGGGAAAATAAAAATGTTTGAGATAAAAATAGAAGCTCAGCTTCCCAGGACTGATTGGTATGTCTTTAGACATCTAACACTTTTAGACATCAAATGCATCATCATTGTGACATTGGTGAATATAAATGGGCTGGCAAAATCTTTTAGATGAGAAAAAATTGAGATTTGATTGATTGACTCTCTCTGCAATATAGATGGACTCAAACATAAATGTAAATTCATATATCCTGAGAAGTTATAAAGGGATTCTCAGAGAATAGTAATGTCAAAAATAAAGTAGCATTTATTGAGTACTAACTTTATGCCAGTCATATGCTTGGCAACTTATATATATATATATTTTAAAGCAAATCTTTACAACATCCCTATGAGGTATGTATTATAATACTCATTTAACAAATGAAAAAACAAACAAACAAAAAAAACTAAACAAAACGGAGACTTAGAGAAGTTAAGTAACACCCAAAGAATTACCAGAAAAAGACAAATTCCAAAAAGAAGGATTCACATTGGAGGATTCACACTTGAGTGAGGGTTAAGACTCTCCTCCTAGTGTGGCTTCTGTAACAAATAACCACAAACTCAGTGACCTAAAACAGCAAGTAGTAAATCTCTTATATTTCTGGAGGTCAGAAGTCCAAAATCTGTCTCAATGGGCTGAAATCAAGATATCAGCAGAGCTGAGTTCTCTTCCAAAATTTTAGGAAAGAATCCATTGTTGGCCTCTTGCTGCTTATGTGACTGCTGGTACTCCTTGGCTTGCATCTGTATCTCTCTCCATGGCCTGGATCTTCAAGTCTCTCTCTGTTCTGCCTTCATGTTGCCTTCTCTTCATCTGTGGGTGTTACCACTTACCTCTGCCTCTGTCTTTAAAAGATACATATGATTGCATTTAGGACCCATCTGGATGATCCAGGGTAATTTACTCATCTAAAGATCCTAGTTTCATCACATCTTTTACCTTATAAGGTGATATTCAAGAGTTCAGGCATGAGGCCCTGTTATCTTCGGGGGCCATTATTGAGCCTACTACAAAGGACACACAACGTTCTCCTCCATACGAGAGATTTTCTGTTGTACCTGTCACTCTTTCCTGGACTTCAGGATGTTTAACAACAGTAGTATAGGCTCACAATCCCTTGACTATGGTCATGAAATCCTGAAAATTGAAATATTTCTTCATAAATTTGGTATAAATTCCTCAACAATGAGAGCTGATGCAAATTGACATGAAGCTTTTTATAATCTTTGTTTATCCCCTTATCATGACTGTTCATACATTCACTATGGAAATATTAATTTCTTATGTTACTGACTGCACTGCTAAGGACGTTACATAATTTACATTATTTCTATTCTAACATCTGAGAAGATCTGAACTCTGAAAAACATTTGATCCCAAGAGTTTTAGATAAAGGATTGTGAACCCATGGTAAGATAGGAGACAGAAATAATCCCAAAAGATTTCAAAAGTGATGGAACCTGTAAGACAAAGTAAAAAATACTTAAGGACTCTAGAGTATAGCTGGAGCCTTCAGGGAGTCAAGGAACCATCACCTTTAGGAATTCCTATGAGGTGCTTAACAAATAATTTCTAGGAAGATAATACGTGTCATAGAAAAAAGTGCAAGTAATGGGAAAAAAGGACAAGGTATTCAGAGAATAATCCCTTCATCATTTTATCTCTAAAAAGTATTGTACCCAGATTGTTTGGATTTCTCATGCTCGCTTGAGTACCAGGACTGGAATCCTAGTTCCTGACCCATAGGTAACAGGTCCTGCTGTGACCATGAGAGAGGGTGTCAACAGCAGAGTGGCAACTGGTCTGCTGGCTTATGTCCTAAAATACTGGTGCAGCCACTGCTTCAGACCCTGCACAAAGCCCCTCAGGGAAGGACTTCCCCATGTCCATTAGACATGTACATGTACATGAGACATGGTCCATGAGACCGTGATCAGTTCATGGATGTTAGGGCCATGGAATCTCAGATTTTGATCACCTAATGGAGTTACCCTTTCCCTGCCATGACCACCACCACCATCACCAGCTTTATCACCACCACCAGCACCATCACTACCCTCATCATCTTCCTCTCCTGAATTTTATCTAGCCTTTCTCTCACCTTCCCAAAACATGTCCCAGTATACCCAGTCCCTTTCTCCCAACACACACACACACACACACACATATCTTGGAGAGGAGGTGCATTTGGTACCTTTCAAAGGATGGCCTCTTTATGTATATTCACACAAACACCACAACTCACCAATACCTTCTTTGTAAAGATCTAAATACAGAGCTTTAAATGTTATTGCTCCCCCAAATCTTAATTTGAATCTTTAATTAGTATCCTAACATAATCCTCTTGGGTCAGCCATTTGAAAATGCGTAACCTTGGTCAAGGAGAATGTGAGTGGCTGAAGAGGGCAAATCCATCACGTTAACAAGAAAGGAATTAGTCAATGACCATGAACTACTTTGGAAAGATGGAAGAAGTTTAGTAGCATCATTTTCCTTTGAAAATGATAATCTATAGAGATATCCTGAAGAAAATGATATTATCTCACTTGGTGACTCACTGAAGTTTGTCATACGCATTCTTATTCTATTTCTGTTGTCATCAATATAAGTGACATCCCTTATGGTCTGGATGATATTTTAAGTTGGCCACCAAACTTTTTATTGGTATTATAAAGAAATGAGAGATTCCATATAAGTAAAATTTTCAAAGAAATAAAACACGCTTTTATAAAAGCTAAAGTGTAGAAATAGGGTTATAATAATTTTAATGGAAATATTTGTGGTGCCTTGTTCTGCTTTCATAAGAAAGAGATAGGTGGTGTTTGAATTCTGGCAACTTGATGTGCAGAAGTCCCTAAACATGGAGGCAGCTCACTAAACTCACATGATCAGTTCTTAGCAAAGAGAGCAGGAGAGTGACAAACAAGTATCCTCAACTAATTCTTGCCACAGTCTGACAGACTTCTCAAGAGTTCCCTGGCCTTTAGTCTCAGTCTGCACCACCCTCTTCCATAGACCTAGAGGTCTTCCATAGACCTCTCCCAGATATCCACAACAGATAGCAGTGCTAAGCACTCAAGAGTCTGAGAGGAAGATGGTGGAGTTCCAAGTAGTGAGAGAAGGTGAATAATGTGGATATGTTGAGATAAATGTCTAGTGTGACAGAGAAAACACACCTAAAAGCAAATTTTATAAAAACAGTTTGGACAACTACACTAACATTTGAATAAGTTCATAGCATCCAAAAGTAGGGAAAACCACTAGATCATTCAGATATGATCTAAATCGAATCCCTTATGATTATATAGTGGAAGTGAGAAATAGATTCAGTGGATTATATCTGATAGACTGAGTGCCTGAAGAACTATGGACAGAGGTTCATGATATTGTAAAGGAGGCAGGGATGAAGATCATCCCTAAGAAAAAGAAATGCAAAAAGGGAAAATGATTATCTGAGGAGGCCCTACAAATAGCTATGAAAAGAAGAGAAGAGAAAGGTAAAGGAGAAATGGAAAGATATACCCATTTCAATACAGAGTTCCAAAGAATAGCAAGGAGAGATAAAAAAGACTTCCTCAGTGATCAATGCAAAGAAATAAAGGAAAACAATAGAATGGGGAAAACTAGAGATCTCATCAAGAAAATTAGAGATACCAAGGGAACATTTCATGCAAAGATGGGCATAATAAAGGACAGAAATGGTATGGGCCTAACAGAAGCAAAAAATATTAAGAAGAGGTGGCAAAAATACACAGAAGAACTATACAAAAAGGATCTTCATGACCCAGATAATCATGATGGTGTGATCAGTCACCTAGAACCAGACATCCTGGAATGTGAAGTCAAGTGGGCCTTAGGAAGCATCACTACGAACAAAGCTAATGGAGGTGCTGGAATTGCAGTTGAGCTATTTCAAATCCTAAAAGATGATGTTATGAAAGTGCTGCGCTCAATATGCCAGCAAATTTGGAAAAATCAGCAGTGGCCACAGAACTGAAAAAGGTCAGTTTTCATTCCAATCCCAAAGAAAAGCAATGACAAAGAGTGCTCAAACTACCGCACAATTGCACTCATCTCACACACTAGCAAAGTAATGCTCAAAATTCTCCAAGTCAGGCTTCAATAGTATGTGAACCATGCACTTCCAGATGTTCAAGATGGATTTAGAAAAGGCAGAGGAACCAGAAATCAAATTGCCAACATTCATTGGATCATTGAAAAAGCAAGAGAGTTTCAGAAAAATATCTACTTCTGCTTTATTGACTACGCCAAAGGTTTTGACTGTGCAGATCACAATAAATAGTGGAAAATTATGAAAGAGATGGGAATACCAGACCACCTGATCTACCTCTTGAGAAACCTGTATGCAGGTCAGGAAGTAACAGTTAGAACTGGACATGGAACAACAGACTGGTTCCAAATAGGGAAAGGAGTATGTCAAGGCTGTATATTGTCACCCTGCTTATTTAACTTCTATGCAGAGTACATCATGAGAAATGCTTGGCTGGATGAAATGCAAGCTGGAATCAAGATTGTTGGGAGAAATATCAATAATCTCAGATATGCAGATGAAACTACTGTTATGGCAGAAAGTGAAGAGGAACTAAAGAGCCTCTTGATGAAAGTGAAAGAGGAGAGTGAAAAAGTTGGTTTAAAGCTCAACATTCAGAAAACTAAGATCATGGCATCAGGTTCCATCAATTCATGGCAAATAGATGGGGAAACAGTGGCTGGCTTTATTTTTGGGGGCTCCAAATCACTGAAGATGGTGATTGCAGCCATGAAATTAAAAGACACTTGCTCCTTGGAAGAAAAGCTATGACAAACCTAGACAGCATATTAAAAAGCAGAGACATCACCTTGCCAACGAAGGTCCATCTAGTCAAAGCTATGGTTTTTCCAGTGGTCATGTATGGATGTGAGAGTTAGACTATAAAGAAAGTTGAGTGCCGAAGAATAGATGCTTTTGAACTGTGGAGTTGGAAAAGACTCTTGAGAGTCCCTTGGACTTCAAGGAGATCCAGCCAGTCCATCCTAAAGGAAATTAGTCCTGAATATTCATTGGAGGGACTGATGCTTAAGGTGAAACTCCAATACTTTGGCCACCTGTTGCAAAAAAACTGACTCAGTTGAAAAGACCCTGATGCTGGGAAAGATTGAAGGTGGGAGGAGAAGGGAACGACAGAGGATGAGGTGGTTGGATGGCATCACTGACTCAGTGGACATGAGTTTGAATAAACTCCAGGAGTTGGTGATGGACAGGGAGGCCTGGCGTGCTGCAGTCCATGGTGTCGCAAAGTGTTGGACATGAGTGAGTGACTCACCTGAACTGAACTGAACTGAATCCGAAGGGAAATGGGGGCTGCTAATTAGAAAGGACAGCTTCTTGGAAACATCAGCTTAGGAACAAGAGGACTAGGTTCTGGTCCCTCAGTCTATCTTTTATTAACTCTGTGTATCACTCAGTGAAAGACATTTAACCTTACTGATTCTCAATCTTCAGCTGTAACAATTATGTTACATATAAGATAGCACTTTGAGACTACAGTAAGTTAATACATAGAAGTTGTTTTATAAATTCCAAAGTACAACACAAATATATATTTGCCATTCTAAATGAGATATTCTACATGTGTATTAAAACACTCATTTCTTTATAATCAAAGACAACTTCTCTAAAATTTCCCTTGATAGGATCCAACAGATGATTATTAGGATCCACCAAAACTTGCCAAAGTTGTTTTGGATCAAACTTAATTTTGATAGGATTTTTCACTATCTAAGTGAAAGCTTTGATCTTCTTTTGATATTGTGTAAAGTCGCAAGATGAGAGAGTCACTGTTTTAAAAGGTGGTTTCTATGTGGCTCAGAATTCGTATTCCATGAATAACCTCATAATGTAAGTGAAGGGTGCTCATACTGGTGAGATGGCAGATTAGGAAATCCAAAATTTATTCTTAATGTTAGCAGAAAAGGCAACATCTTAGAAAACAACACTTACTCTGGAAACTACAATAAGAAAAATAAGAATCAAAATTCATCACCTCTTCATAAAGGTAGAAAGCAGCCCCAGTAACCTCCAAAACCTTCTCAGAAATGTCCGTGAAAAATTTACCAAAGGATGCTTTCTGATTCTGACACCGAAATTTCTATCACTTGCCAGCGAGAAAGAATGTCAGAAATAAAATAATAACTTTGTTTAATATTTATGCTATTCTCTCATATTAAATATAATTTATGTGATTGGTTTTTGTATTACACTGTTTAATTATGTATACTTGAAGAGGCTTTATATTATACATGGTTATCATTTATGATTAATTAATTCAATATGGAGTTTGTGCTCATGCCTATAAAATGTTGGGCACAAGGCCCTGTGTCAAGATCATAATCCTCCTCTTTATCATTCTTGCTACAAGAAAATCAAGGTTTAATTTACAGCATATTTTCCAGGGCTGTGCTGTGCTGTGCTTAGTTGCTCAGTCACGTCTGACTCTTTGAGACCCTGTGGATGGCTTCTCTGTCCACAGGATTCTCCAGACAAGAATCCTGGAGTGGGTTTGCCACGCCCTCCTCCAGGGGATCTTCCCAACCCAATGATCTAACCCAGGTCTCCCTCATTGCAAGCAGATTCTTTACCATCTGAGCCACCAAGGAATACTCCATCCTGAATGCAAATATTCCCTTTTTGTGCTGAACATCATTTAATTTTCCTTGAAGGACTGGAATCATCACTGACAGTTAGGAAGGAGCAGATAAAAGACAGAAGATGCAGGTAAAAGACAGTCACTGGCACAGACTACCTGAGGTGAGTTTTTCCATCAAACCACTCTCCTAAAAGTTACTGGTAAACTTCAAATTACAAAAACCAAGGGTTTTCTTGTTGATCCTCCTGCTACTTAATATTTCTCTAGTAACCTCTTCTTTCTTAAAACTGTTTCTTTTGGGGCCTCACCATAGTACCTGCTCACTGTTTTATGGGTACCCTTTTTTGTTTGTTCCTTCTCACTTTCCCAGGTTGGCTTTTCTTCCATCACTCATTCTCTTCTTGTACAATTCTTGGCCATCCTGGACCTGGTTCTCTTCTTATGCTACTTAGTCTCTTTGAAAACTCCCAATCACTCCCATAGATTCAACTTGGATTCATCTGTAAAATGATAGGATCCAAAAATGATATCTCTATCCATAACTGCTCTCTTGATACACTTATTTTGACATCAGTAGTCCTTTTCAACCCAAATGTTCCATAGACTCCTCAAGCTCAATTTATCTAAAACATAAATAATGAATTTTTCTCCTTTTGCGAACCACAGTTAACAGCTTCATTAACCCTTCCCTTTCAAGGGTCATCAACTTTGAAGTCTTCCTCATCCAATCAAATCCTAGTCATGTATGGCTGACATGTTTCTTAGCATCCTCTTCATCTCAGCATTATTCAAGCTCTTATGATCAAATAGGAGTAAAGAAGGAACTAATATATTTAAGTGCTTACTAGACACTATATACATTTTCCCACTTATTCCATCAAGAACCATACCACACAGGTATTATTTTCACCACCATTTTTCTGTTGAAAATGTTATAAAGTCTCAGAAATATCCAAATGTTGGCTAATAGTTACAGAGCTAAAATGGAGCCTGAATTGAGGTTTGACTAGAAATCTTTGCCTCTTCCCACCACCCAGTTTAACATTTCTTTATCCCAACCAATCTCCCTGCCACTGGTGGCTCCTTCCCAGACCAGTCTTCTCAAGCAGTGGTCCCTGAGCAGTGTTTGATGGAGCAGCTTAGTGGTCTGTGGGCCTTCATCATATTTTGGTCAACATTT
Organism: Cervus canadensis; assembly: GCF_019320065.1. Taxonomy (NCBI): domain Eukaryota; kingdom Metazoa; phylum Chordata; class Mammalia; order Artiodactyla; family Cervidae; genus Cervus; species Cervus canadensis. Next base: position 53,245,301 of record NC_057387.1, read on the forward strand.
TAAAATTTAGAAATACCACCAGCCTAACAACAACAATCAAAAAAGGTGCATTCTATTTTTTCGTTAAGATGTCAGACAGTCCTGCAATGCTAGGCATAGTTTCTCACACAGCAGTAATCAACTGACCCAACGCAAGTGTTGACCACAACCTGACCATAACTCTGCAATTCACTAGACTCCATCCCTCCCAGATATCTGTCAAATATACCCAGGTTCAGTTTATCATTGAGATTTCCTCATTAAACTTATACGATTACATTTCTAAGAACAAGTTGCTTCATTCAATGATACTACTTGTGTCACTTTATTGCCATTTAAATTTGCAGTTCCTGATCTATACGTGTAATATAAGTGTAAAATGGAGCTGCTATAACAAAATACCATAGATTGTGAGGCTCAACACCAGAAATACATTTTCTCACAGTTCTGGAAGCTGCTAGCATGGTCAGGTTCTGGTGAGCGCTCTCCTCCCGTCTTAGAGATGGCCACCCTCTAGCTGTGTACTCACACGGCCTTTCCTTGGCTCATGAATGTGGAGACAGAATGAGATCTCTCTTCCTCTTCTTATCAGGCCATCCATCTTATTGAATTAGGATCACACCCTTATGTACTTATCTAAACTTTAATTACTTCCTGAAAGCCCTATCTTCAAACATAGTCAGATCTTGAGTAAGGACTGTAATATATGAATTCTGAAGGGACACAATTCAATCCATAATGATATAATAATTATTGTTGAGTATTTACTATGTACTCAACATTGTTCTAAGTTACAATTATCCAATCTAATCCTGATAATAATTCTATGAGATGGATACTTTCTATCATTTTCTCCATTTTCCAGATAAGGAATCAGAGAGAGGTCATATAACTTTCCCACAGCTAGCAGGGGACTGAGCTGGAATTTGAACCCAAGTGGTCAGATTCTTAACTTCCATTTAAAATTGCTTTTTAAATTCCCCAAAGTTAAAAATTTCAGCCTTTCCTTCTAACCTGCCCCCTCAGGTAAATGAATCTCTGGTCATTTCCTACTTCCTGTTCACACTCTTTGCCTTTTTTGAGATTTTCCCCTCTTTTTTCCCAAGGGCTTGTACAGACTCTCACCCTCCCAAACCCTGGTCAAGTTCCATCTCACTTGTGAACTTCTCAGGACTTCTAAAACCTCTAATGTATCTGAGCTCTCTCCTCTCAGTGGTCTCCAAACCCTTTACTCTTTATTCCTGCTGTAAGTATTGTACTACCCCATTATATTTTAAGGCATATGTGTGTGTTTCCTCTTGAAATCAGATCCCATGTTTTTTCTTCTTTGTCTCCTTAAGACTGACATACAAATGTGCTCAGACATGCTGGTTACACCAAGTTGACCTGAGGTGTTAAAAATATTTTCCCTAGTTTATTGAGATATAATTCACACCTAAAACCATATTAGTTTAAGGTTTCCAATGATGATTTGATATATGGATTAACCAGATAATCTCTGAAATTCCCTTCAGTCTAAAACCCTATAATTTTTAAATGCACGCATGTGAGATATGCATGTTTGAAATGCCCTCATTCTTTGAACATTTCAATTGCTTTTTCAACAATTCCTTTGATTTTTAACTTTTTCTTTCTCCTCCTTTATAATCAGGGGAATTATCTTTTCCATTTGATATGGTTTTTGATTTGAGGTGGCAGGAGGATGGAGGTAGGTCTAAATAGGAATGCTTTTTTTCTAGATAGTCTGTCATAATCTATGGGCTTGAGGTTTCTGGAAGTCTTATTTTTACCTAAGTGAAATATTTCTTGTTCTTAATTTTTTTCATGTCACTTTGGACTTTATTTTTAAAACCCACAGTGGAAGCAGAAACCCAGAGCTGGGTTGAAGTAGATATGTGTTTTACAGAGGCCTGATGGTGAGTGGTACTATCCTGACTGAGACAAAGTTCCACACTGAATAAACTGTCTACTTGGTTCAGTAGCATCTTAGAAATCAGCCTGTAAAGCCTGCTAGCCTGAGAGGCTTTGTGTAAATGCTATATTCTACTGTCACAAAATCACCATTTCATATGTATTTCTCTCAGGTTGGGTGTGAGCATAAGAACAGAATTCAATATTTTGGGAGGAGATAGAATAGCAGGAAAAAAGGAAAACACCAAAGATTCTTTTCATGTTTGAGCCATTTATTTTAACTTGCAACTGTACCAAATGTCTCATTAGGTGATAACTGATTTGGGGTAGCATTGTATTTTTCAGAGCACTATCACCCCCATTATCTAGTTTCATCCTCAGTGTAAGTTTAGAAAGTATCATTATTCTTATTAACATTTTCATTTTCTATAATCTCAGAGAGGTATAGAGACATACCAAGGTCATAGAACCAATAAATTGTGAGACCAGGATTTGAATCAAGACCCTCCAACCTCAAGCCCTAGACTCTTCCTGTATGACTACAATGTCTCAACTTTACTAGGTCAACCAGTTGGCATTTCATTGTCAGTTAATCCCCTTTGCTTCCTTCTGGCATAAGGCCAACAGGAAGAGCAGCAAAAAGATTCAGATCATTCTCAAGTTGAAAAACCAACCTCTGAGGAATCCAGAGCTAACTGGATAATAATTAGTGTATAGTGGTGATGACAACCAGAGAATTTTCCATTACTGTCTTACATACTAACAGACTGGTATATCTGTTCCTTTGAGAAGCCACCATTTGGATAATTCCTATAAGCCCACCCTGGTCACTGCACCTGGTGCTCTTGTAGGAGGATTTACACTGCTCATGACCCATGCATGTTCATGGATATGTGTAAAATCCAGTTGGAATATAGTATGTGGAAGGTGAAATGTGGTACTTCCTGGGGCAAATGATATCCTGCAGGAAATGTTAACCTTTCACATGAGTTATTCAGTGCTGTGTCCTCTCCTGGCCCTTTTATGTGTACCTTTATCTCTCAGTCTATAGTACACAATATATTAAAACAAATATTTTCAGATTTTTATTCTGCTCATGTGGTTTTTGAGATCAAGGACTCTTTTTTTTTTCCTTTCTCATTGACATATAGTTGATTTACAATATTGCATTAGTTTCAAGTGCCCAGCACGAAGAAATTGGTTTCGTCCAGTGCTCCATGGGAACTGTATCTAGTGTTAGGGATATGCATATTTGATTCTCACAAATGTATATGTGGCATGCAGTTTGCTTAAAAACTCTTACCAGTATGAATAATTAGAGGAGGCTCTGACCTTTAAAGTGGGAAGCATTCCAAGCTATTTCATATGTATCCACACCTTTACATTTCTGTATATATATATAAACACTTGACTTATAGCTTGCCTTAGTCTATTATCTAATTATAAAGTTTACTTTGGAATGGCCATCCAAAAAATTACCCATGCTTCCCCAGGATTGGGCTCTGACTTCATAATCTTATTTTTTCTGTATGTATGTTTATATTCAGAAAGAATGGGAAATGAAAGAGAAAAAGAAAAGAATATGTGCATGTGATTGGAAAATGTGAAAACTTCCTATTGATTCTCAGACAGAGCTCAGTAACTTACCCTGAGATACAATCTCAGTAATTCTCCTTATCTGTCAGTTCCATTACAAAAAGAACTAGGAAAGTGATGGACATAAGGGGACCAAACCTCCTCCCATCAAAAGATTTCCAGAATAAAAGGGTTAAAAGAATTAATGTTCCCCAGAAGCCAGTAAGGGTAGAGTACTATTATAAGTTCTCTTTGGTTTACATCATCTGATCAGAAGGGGAAAAAAGGAGGGAAAGAGAGAGGGAAGTAAGAAGGGATGGGCTACATAAAACATACCAGTTGCAGATAAAATCACTTTGGGTTATGAACACTTCATTCTCAGTTACAGATATGGAATTTCAAGAATGATTATTAATGATTGTGACTCAAGAGGGAAACTCCTTTCCCTCCTTCCTTGTGCTGAAATCCAAGATTCTAATCCAACAAGTCAGCTACTGAAGGACACCGCCCCAGCACTACCTAATGATGGCTTCCTCACCAGGATCATAGCGAGAACTGCAGCCACTGCCAGAAATGTCTGGCCCTAGATTCCTCTCCAACTCAGCGCCTAATGCCATTACACGTCCTATAACAGCTGCACAGATACCTCTGTGAGCCATTTGGGTATTTCAGAACAGATAGAGAACTGCCATTTACTTATGCCCAACACTAATCCAAACATGGTCTTTCACAAAATGATCTAAATAAAATGAGCCAACTGGACTAATAACAAAAGTTTGCAAATGAAGCTTTCAAGGAGAATGTCTTTCCACCTCCATGCACAATGGATGCTACAGACCTCAGGCATATAGGGGAGAACAGAGAACAAGGCGTCATTATGTCACCCCTGCCACCCAAGCATAATAAAAGGTTCTGCCTGTTTTCTTGTCTATACCATCCTTTGTAGCTGACTTCTTTGTAGGGGATCATCTATGATTGGTCATATGCGGTCACATCTTCTCATGCACAGGCAGTCACTATGACCTGCTCAGCAGGTACTTGGGGAACAGAGATGAATGACCATAGGCCCCCCTCTGTCCTTTAACAGTATAGTTGGAGAAACAGATATTTACACAAAGACACACACACACACACATTTTGCATAAAGACCTGACCTGACCTCTACCTGTGGGGGCATGGGGTTTCAAAGGAGAAACTGGCCATCTATGTTGGGGAAGAGGCAAGGAAGGGAATAGTTCATAGAGGATGCCAGCTTAAAGATTATCTAGTCCTGTGGTTTTCCAGCTGTGCTTATTTGAGTGCTAGGTGCCACAGAAAGGGAGGTGCTGGGTTGTCCTAGGCAGCTTCGAGCAGATAGCATCAGCCTTTATCAATTTTTTATATTAAAGTGCCAAATGATGCATTGTTAAAAAAATTATTGTCAACCCCTAATACACAGAATCCTCAAGATGGTACATTTCTTTAGGGAAAGAACAGGATTTGCTGCACAGGAGAGAAAGTGAGCTAGTGAAAGCTGGAGGGTTTGGGTGGTGGTGGTGGGTTTTTTTTTTTTTTTTTTGGTCCATTCCAAGGATAGAACCCATGCCCCCAGCATTGGGAGCTTGGAGTCTTAACCACTGGATGGCCAGGGAAGTCCCAAAGCTGTAGTCTTGATAGTCACTTAGAGAGGGCTAATCTCCTCTTCATGAGAAATAGAAATATATGATGGTCAGAGATGGAGAGAAGGGATGAGAGGGAAGGAGTGAGGGAAGAAGGGCAACATGACCAGAAGCTGGAGCCCAGATTTTTGAAAAGGACAAAAAGCTTTTATTGACACGAGTATCTAATAGGAAATTCAAACTATTTGTTTGTAACTCCCTTCATCTTCCCAAAATAATCAGTAAATTCTTTTATAATACACTGACTCATGACTGTTGTTGCTAATGTTTTTAAGGGAAATTAAGGTAAAGAGCCAAATTTTATGCTTGAAGCAATGAAGTGCAAAGCATGCTGCCTCCTGAGCGGCAGTGGGGCTCATAGGATGAGGCCCTGGGAATTATACTTCCACTTGGTATGCACTGAGATTTGAGTCATCTTTTCTAGATCTCAAAAGCCAAAGCAACTAAAATTTCATTTGAAACAAATAAGTGGGTTGGGCCTTCAGGTAAAACTGGTTTGAAAGACATTTATTTAACCCAAGCCTTTCATCTAATGAGGAAAAATCGCAGGCTCCAGAGAGGTGAAGGGGTCTGTTGAGGTCAAGCTTCAGCTCTTATCTGGCAGAGTAAGGGCCAGAATCTAGTTCTTCTGACCCAAAAAAAGCCTGACTCTGTCTACTAGGCCAAGTTCAGGTTTAGAAATCTGCAGAACCATGGTATTCAGAGGGGCAGAAGGTAAAACACTGATAAATCCCTATCTCAAATCCCACAACCCTGCAGGGCCCAGAAAAACAAAACAAAAAACAAAATACAGCCTCAGAAATCAGAGAGACTTCGTGGATTTTGCTGTGCAATCTTGCCAAGTGATTTAATCTCACTGAGCCTCAGGCCATCATCTATAAATGGAGTAAATAATACCTATCACGCAGACAAGATTTTCAAAAAATTTAATAAAGCAATATATGTAAAGTGTATGCCACATGGTAAGCAATGGATAAATGGAAGCAATTATTATTGCTATCAAATGGAGACCTTTACAAATGTACCATAAGATTGATTTTTAAATGCTTTTTGCTTAATTATAAGACTAATATATTTTCACTATCAATAATTGAGAAAATATAAAGGAATTTTTTAAAAGACTTTCCACATTCCTGCTACCCTGAAACAACCACTGTTAGTATGTTGATGTATTTCAACAGGAATGATTTAGAATGTGCCGTTTCTTGTGCCTTGTAACCTTCCAAGAGCACTCAATTTAGAATAAAAAATTGGCAGGAATGCAGCCTGTTCTAAAACCAATTTCTTGTTTGTTTTTTATTTTAGGGGGTAGTGGGAGGAGAGAAATTATACACAGATATAAACCATGTCAATACAAACATTATCACATTTTAAAATCATATTTTCATCCTTTTTTACAACTAGATTTGCAGAGTGCTTTATGGTCCATTAAACAAGTTCCCATGTACTATCTTTCTTGATGCGCTTAACAGCCCAAGGTACTAGGTACTATTATTATACACATTTTGCAGATGAGGAAATTGAGGATCAAAGAAGCTAAATGATTTATTCCAGGTCTTTCAGGCAGTGAGAATTTGGACAGAAGCCTAAGATTTCCGACTCAAAGCTGGTATCTCTCTGCTAATTATCCATACCAACAAGAACCCTAATTAGCCTTAATCATCTGAACGGCCTCAAAGATAAATTAGGAGACAGCATAGCGAGCTGGAGAAAGCACAGGAGTGCAAGTGAGGAGAGCTCCGAGTCATGCCTGCTTTCAGTACTGGCAAACGCGTGCCTTCCCTGGACTTAAGACTTTCTCATTTGTCCAGTGGGAGGGGATAGCCTCTTCGAGGAAGGTTCACACCGTCTAATACTAAATTCTATCATTTTAAGGCACATCTTTCTAACTTGTGAAAACATTTTTGATATGGTGCTTTAAAAAAAAGATCTCCTCTAAAAATCTAAATGACTACAGTGAGACACCTCCAATCAAAAATGACAAGAAGCTCCAATCTGGCTTAACTAATGGGACATCCCAGGCCCAGTTCAAGTTCGAGGGCTGGATGACCTGTTGCCGCTGGGAGAAGAGCTCCTTTTGCAAATCTACAGTGCTGTGGGCCCCAGTCAGGCAGAGGGAACTCTGCCAAATATGAGTATCTCAAGTGGAATTCCAAATGTGGATATCTTTTTCCTAAGTGTGGTGCCCCACCAGTTGAATTCTGATGACTGTTTTATGGTGTGCTAGCTTGTTATTAGCTAGATATCAATTTGAGATTTTTCAGAACACATATATTTTTGGACCCAGCTTTATAAGAGATGCTGAGAGTGGCTAAATATCTTTTTTGGAGAGATGGGGAAAGAATCACTGAACATAACTGGATTATCTGAATCTTAACATCAGAGGCTCAGTTATTCATCTAAGCAGTTCAGGTGCTGGTGGCATCAGCTGTCTCCAGGACTGCCAGCCTGGTCAACTCAGGCACAAGCTCCTTTTAAATACAAATGAATGGCCGCTATTCCTCCTGATCCTTAGACTTTGCTGACCTCAGACTGTGGCAGCTTCTCCATTCCAGGAAGTCCCAGGATGGACACATGGCCAGCTGTTGCACTGCAAAGGGGGGTGGGGGGTGGGGGTACATTGCAGCTCTCTTCCAAGCTGAAACAACAAGGCTCTTCTGCACATTCCATTTCCTAGATGGTTGAACAGACTCAAAGAAGATGATTTTCTGAGCCACATGATTAACCGAATAAGCATTCTTAGTTCTGAGTTGTGTTTATATTCTTTTCATTACCCAGGTGTGTCATATGTGTCCCCATCAGCTCAATCAGATATTAGCATTCCCTAAGAACAGGACTCTATCAGAAGGCAAAGGAGTATGGTGGCTTTGTTGACAGAGGTATCAGTGTGAATTCCAGCCTTACTACTATGTGTCCCTGGTCAAGTACCTCTGTGCACCTCTGTTTTTCTCGTCTGCCAAATGTCGAATATGACAGTACTGATCTTGAAAACTTACAGGAAGGGTTTTAGAAGTTGGTTCAGGTAACACAGTTAGCATAGGACCTGGCATGTCTAAAAGCACTGAGTCAAGATTGACTAGAAAGTAGAAAGGCCTCTACCTACTGCCTGCTCCATGCTGTGGACCCTGGGATACACATACATACAAATTCCAAGAAAGAACAGGGAGTGGGGTGAAGGGCAGCCCTGGACTTAAATACTTAAACTACAACATGATTAGTATGATCACAGAAGAAAGTACCCAAAACTGCACATCCCCCAGTGCTTGATGCACGGCATTGCCATACTCAGTACACAATCCATGAGGAATGATGTTCTGATTTGAGTGGTGCTGGTTGAAATCTATTAGGCTGGTAATCACACACACAGTACCTCAAAAGAGTCCTTTAGTGATTTTCTAATGCAGAAACCACAGACGGGTTCAATTTGGGAGTGTTATTAAGCAAATAAATGGATTTTTAGATATTTAACTTCTAATCATATATGAACTTCAGGAGCTAAATGCTCCAATGACACAGCTAAATACCTTTTTGTTACAAAGACATGGTTTGACTTTTGAGGCAAAGTTGAGGGCCTAAATTCAACCCCATTAGTTCATATTCTGTCCAAAATGCAGTTTATAATGAAGCCAGCAAATTAGGTCCCTTGACCATAAACTTCACAGAGGGAAAACAAACAGAGCATGAATCAAAAAGGCTTTAGACGGCAGTTGGCTATTAGTAACATATAAATTAAGTGTAAAATCAAGGGGGGGTGGCGTTGGGGTAGGGAAGTGAGTTGCATGGTTACAGTCTCCACGGAACTTAACACAAGCAACCTGAATACAAATAATACTGATGATGGCCATAACAACAACGATGCAAACTTAGTTATATTCTTGACCAACGACAAGCTCAGAAAGTTGGAGAGAGACTCATTTTCACTTCCCTGCCACTGTCCCTTACTTGTCAGCTGCTTGTACCAAGTTGTTAGGGCCCATGTGGTGTTGAAACATCACAAGCCGCTCCCAGGCCTCATCTGTAGTTTTCAACAATGGGGTGAATCATGTTTAGCCACAAGTGCGAGTCTATTACCACTGGCGGTTTGTGTCACCAAACTTGCACAACTCTGCCTGAATCATATTAATTAAGTTTTGAGGGCTGCTATTTAAAGGTATTTAATTCTCCCCTAGAGTTATATAGAGTGGGAACTTGGCCCATTGCTTTCAAAGGACTTTGAAAACTCACACGTCGGCCCAATTGTTTTCCTACATATTTAGAGAATGTTAGAACACTCTGCAATGGCTCCACGAACCGTGGAAGCTTCTTCCCAGTCTCTGCGGTCTATTGGCTAAATTTATATTGACGGATACTTCAGAGCTTGGATTATTGAGCTAATAGACCACAACGGCTCACTATTGTGTACATCAGAAATGTCACGTCCGTTTATAAGGCAAATCTGTTCCATGTGACTGAAAAGAAAGATATAGCAGAGAATACTTTTGAAAAGTCACCTCACAAGCACTAGTGAAGTTAGTCTTATAAAATCTTCTGTCAGGAAAACGTGAAGAACTCCAAGAACACTCATGCCTCGTAATGGCCTATAAATGTTTTTGTAAAAGTTCCAAAAAAGTGTACAACCAGTACATTTCTGTTTTCTATTTTTATGTCTTAAAAAAAGTAAAAATAGCCAAAGGGCTGGGGTTGTTTTTTTTTTTTTCCCCTTTGACAATTTGTGAAAAAATAAAAAGTTCAGTCTAAGGCTGAAACATTGCATGCCAAGTTTTTGCCTGGAACTAATCTTTATGGTTGAGTTACAAAGCCCCTGAAAATGGGGGGTTTCAAATGGAAATGCTGACACAGCTTTACCCACAGTGGCAGAAAGGGAGGGGCTGTATTGCCTATTTGTACCTTGTTCGCTGTATTGTCACTTTAAAAGTCTTGTGGTCTAGACCTGGGTGTTATACACTGCCTAAAAGCATATGTCTATACATGTGTCCTGACCATCTGGGGTTTGCAAAGAAGTTAGCACAGAACCCATTTTTGAAATGAATCTGACACCCATTGTGAGATAGGATAGACTTTTTCCTGATTTATAATAGCTTTCATTATTCCAGAGACACATCTTTCCCTGGATTTAACAGCAGTAACTACCAACCGAAAATGGGGAGCAGTCCACTCTTCCTCTTTAATAGTTCTTTAAATCTTAATTTTTGACAATTGTCTGCTGGTAAAGCTACAAAAGCTAATGATGAGCTGTTTGTGTAGATTCAATGATACTGTGAATTACTTGGACAAGAGGATGTGTGGGGCTCTGAATTACTTTTACTCTACATCACTACCAGCATTTTAAGGTGGATAGCTAATGAACTTACTTTGAGTAGAAAGACGATAGTTGGAAGCTTTCCAGAGAAGCTTCTTTTCATTTCTAGCATCTGATGGATGCTGTTCAACACTCAGTGACTGCTATTAAAAAACAAAAACAGAACTTCAGAACCCTGCAACCTGCTTGTATTCTAAAAGAGCACCAATAAATAATTATTGGCTGATGTGAAGAAAACCCATGAAATCTGCTGAAACCACTATCCAGTATTCCTGTGGGTTCCATACTATCAGTCAAAATTCCTAGGTGTGGACAGTCAGCCTTGGCTACAATGATGGTCTTAAGGAAAGCAGCCCACTAGGGTCCTTAGACCCAAGGTACATTATGATTTTGGTAGTTAGGTAGAACTACTAAACCGCAGCTCACAAACACAGCATATTAAGGAAAAAGGGGAAAACCTGCTTCATTTAATTTTTCCAGTGAGTCTTTATTCTATTAAATAAAAGAAGGGAAAAAAGGCTTTTCTGAACTTTAGTGTTTTGTCGCTCGGGCTTTATTTCCACCTTAAAATCTTTACCTGGCCGTGATCTGTTGTTCCATTACTGGAGGGCAAAAATGGGAGGAATTGTCTGGGCTAAATTGCAATTAGGCAGCCCTGAGTGCGGCTGGCACCAGTTAACTTGGGATATTGGAGTGAAAAGGCCCGTAATCAGCCTTCGGTCATGTAGAACAATGCATAAAATTAAATTGACATTAATGAATAATTGTGTAATGAAAATGGAAGAGGAGAGTTAATTGCATGTTACAGTGAGTGTAATGCCTAGATAACCTTGCATTTAATGCTATTCTTAGCCCTGCTGCCAAGACTGCTACACAACCTCTCTCAGCAGGAAGTCATTAAAGCTGTGAGGAGATAATGCAGGCTCAGTGAAACCTAAGTGGCAACAATATAACAAGAGTTTCTTTCAGACCTTAGTGTTTTCCAAAAAAAAAGGGGGGCATGTTGAGGTAATTTGTACACATCTGAATGAAAACAGGAAACTCAGAGCAATCTATTTGCAGTGTGTCCAGTCCCGCAGATTTCCTAACTGTTTTAGAGACCAAGGTCAGATCCTATAATCAAAGACAAGCCTAAACCACTAGGGCTTACAAGGCAATAAGCACCCAGCTGTCTACCAGCTACAACTTAGTTTTGTTAATCACTTAGTGTGGGAGTCTGTGAAATGCTTGACCTCAGACTTGAAAGACTAGAGGAATATTCTCCAGCCCAGTTCATGCTCACCACCTGCTCAAAGAGGTAATCATTTCAGGAGCCCTAACTTTCTCTGAAACCCACCCTGAAACTTTCATTTCAAGCTGTGTGTACTTTGACCATAGCAAACAGAGCTTTCTGCATCTGTGTTTTAGGAGAACAAAAGCTGTTTTAAAATTTGCAAGAAAAAAAGCCACAGTATTTTTCTCTTCACTAAGTTTCTTTTTTCCTGTTTCCAACTTTTGAGTCATTACCAGGTATTTGCGGGTTTGATCTATCTTATGTTTTGGCCTCATCTGCAGACTGTCCAGAGGGAACTGACTCCGACAAGAGTAACTTCTCAGCCCGGAAGGGTGTGAGTCAGCCAGCATGCCGGACTGATCAACATGGAATCGGCCCTGGCCAGGGGTCCTGGGTGGGATGCACATGGCAGCGTTCAACTAGAAAGACCAGGTCAAAACAGATTCCAGGGCAAGTGCTTGGAGGAGGTGAATGAGTTTAAATATCTGTCATTTTGCATTTTTATAAAATATAGTCTTAGACCTCACTAGAAAAACAAAACTCTGTGTTAGCAACAGTAGCCAAGACTTACTCATTGAAAGAGGACTCTTTCTTTTTCAATATCATATTTTTGTTATGCAAATCCGAGTGTTGGTACCTATTTCAGCCAAAATGATTTTTGATTGAGGGATTATTTCATCCTTAGGGCTTTATTTTTTTATTTTTGACTTGCCCAGAAACCTGTTCTTCTCACATTATTCGGGATGATCTTCAGTGGTGTTTGGTGGAGGCCTTTTGCTTCAGCCTTCCACTTATACTGCCAAGTCCTGCTGGGCATGGCCAGCATGTAGAGCCCCTGCTTAGGACTCAAACAGTAAAAGATGCTTCTTCCATCAAGAAATTCTCAAATACTAAGCCTCTGAGAAATAGATAACCTGGCCAAATGACACTGGGGAATGTGTCCAAGGCACTGGGGAATATGTCTAGAACCCCAAACATAACATCAGGTTCATTGGCCAAGTTAATGCTTATACACTTAACATTCTCAGATTAAAAACAATAGTAATAAAGAGGAGACGGAGGGAGGGACAGAGTAGAAGTAAAAGAACTGGAAGAATTTTGACTTAGAATAGAGGTAAGCTGTTAGCATCTTTTTGTTTCCAGAGTTTAACCAGTCCAAGAGCCCTGTCCCTTGCTTGCTCTGTGATTTTGGCAAATTATTCTCTCTAAAACCTCCCTTTTAAGATAACAGGACTCACCTGCTAGGAGTTAGGCAGGCTAAATGAGATAATGTTTATAAAGTGCTGCTAAATATTGCTACTATTGTTTATCATCTTCATTCTCATCAATTCTAAGATCCTTGCCTACCACACAGACCATGCCCATTCAGTATACCTTTTTAAAAATTTAATTTTTGGCTGTGCTGGGTCTTGGTTGCTTCACATGGGTTTTCTCTAGTTGCGGAGAGTAGGGGTGACTCTCTGTTGCAATACACTGCCTTCTCATTGTGGTGGTCTCTCTTGTTGTGGGGCACGGGCCCCAGGGTTCGGGCTCAGTAGTTGTGGCCCACAGGCTTAGCTGCCCATGGCAGGTAGAATCTTCTTGGACCAGGGATCGAAACTGTGGCCCCTGCATTGGCAGGCAGACTATTAACCACTGACCACCAGGGATGTCCTCTGTATACCTTTGATTCCTGCAAAAGCCACAGCCTCTTAGCCAAATCATTCTGCCCATCCTGGGATCTCTCTATATAATTCTTATTTGAAATATCTTTCCCCTTTCTAATTTCCCCTGACTTATATGTCTCATCTTAGAAACTTAATTTTTATTTTCTTATATGCAGTGTTAAGTCTTATAACATTCAGCTTGTGGGTCCCTACTCAATTAGAACAAATAGTAATGCTTCATATATATCTTGATTTTAATGTATATTAACTCTAAAATTAAAGTACAAGGAACAAAAATGTTCAAACATGAGAAAAAGAGCACTATAGTTGAAAATATATTCAACTAGAATTAGCAGAGAATATAGAATTTTGATTGAGTTTCTGATTAGGTGGGGAAGATTTTTTTCAAAGTTTTCTATAGAGACTTTAAAAATAAAATTTCCCATCTCAGTGAAGGACAGTGTTGTGACTATGACAATGCTTATGTGATGAATGGGGACTTCAGCACATATCTGGCCACCGTGTTAAACAGTTATAAAAAAAAAAACAGATAAAGATGGGAAAAGTATTAGAGACTAAGCTAAGTACATTCTAAGTTTTTGAGAGAGAATCATTAATATGAGTTAATTTTTTTGACATTTTTGGAGGAGGGATAGAAGTGATCTGCGGGAATAGAGAAGGGGTGGTTATTTAATGTTTACTACCACGTGGAATCAGAATAAAGAGATTTTGCCTATATACATACAGATCAAGAGATTGCAAAGTTTACTTATTGTTAAAAACTAATGAAAGGCATGGATTGGAGGGAAGACTTTTTTTGTTTTTTCTTTTCTGAGTCCCTTCGAGCACCTGAATAAAACTTGCATTTAAAACATTACACCAAGGAGAAAAAAAGAGCTCTGGATTGAGTTCTGGTGTCCAAAACTTCCTAGCCACAAGAACTGGGAGGGAAATCTGACCTCACTTCCATTCACTTTTCTCACCTAAAAAATGAGGGGTTCTAGTACTGTGTGGATCCCAAGACTTTCATCAGGACAATATTTTGAGATAGTCCTGCAAAATTAAATATACCTTTGTGTGTGTTAGTTGCTCAGTTGCATCCAACTTTTTGCGACCTCATGGACTGTAGCCCATCAGCCTCCTATGTCCATGGGATTCTCTAGGCAAGAATGCTGGAGTGGGTTGCCATTTCCTCCTCTGGGAGAAATATACCTTTATTGAGCATTTATTATGTGGAAAGTATGTTATCTTACAGGGTACAAAAGCACTGAAATAGTTGTTGTTCAGTTGCTAAGTCATGTCCACCTCTTTGTGACCCCATGGACTATAGCACACCAGGCTCCTCTGTCCTCCATTATCTCCTGGAGTATGCTCAGTTTTATGTCTGTTGAGTCAGTGGTGCTCTCTAATCTTTTCATCCTCTGCTACCCACTTCTCCTTTTGCCTTCAGTTTTTCACAGCATCAGAGTCTTTTCCAGTGAGTCAGCTCTTTGCATCAGGTGACCAAAGTATTGGAGCTTCAGCTTCAGCATCAGTCCTTCCAATGAATAGTCAGGGTTGATTTCCTTTGGATTAACTGGTTTAATCCCTTTGCAGTCCAAAGGACTCTCAAGAGTCTTCGCCAGTACGACAGTTTAAAGCATCCATTCTTTGGCACTCAGCCTTCTTTATGGTCCAATTCTCACATCTGTACATGACTACTGGAAAAACCATAGCTTTGACTAGATGAACCTTTGTCAGCAAAATGATGTCTCTGCTTTTTAATATGCTATCTAGGTTTGTCATAGCTTTTCTCCCAAGGAACAAGAGCCTTTTAATTTCTTGGCTGCAGTCACCATTCGTAGTGATTTGGGAGCCCAAGAAAATAAAATCTGTCACTGTTTCCACCTCCACAAGTATAGTGCATGTGTGATAAGTCGCTTCAGTCATGTCCAACTCTTTGTGACCCCGTGGACTGTAGCCTGCCAGGTTCCTCTGTCCATGAGATTCTCCAGGCAAGCACACTAGAGTGAGTTGCCGAGGCCTCCTCCAGGGGCTCTTCCCAAGCCAGGGATCAAACTTGCATCTCGTACATCTCATGCATTGGCAGGCAGGTTCTTTACCACTAGCGCCACCTGGGGAGCCTTCCACTGGAATAGTACCTGCCCTCAAAAAATACCTACCTCAGGAGCCAGTGTATATACCTTTGGAAGGTCTTCAAGTCTTAATCGGTTTCTTTTGGAAGTGGTCATCCCTCTGACATCAGTGTGTTAAGGAACAGAAACGGGCCTTTTCCTGGAAATAATGGGCCCAGGTGCCTGGGATGTCTTCCATGAAAGTTTCCCTCCCTTCTATGAGACAAACCACACATTTGCTATGGATTCCTCTAAGCAGTTGTAAAGCAAAGAATTAATCTATATTTGATTAAAAATAACAGTATAATTGCTGATAATAATCATGATAATGAGAACAGTAACAAAAAAGGAACCCACCTGTGAGTTATTTCAATTCACATATGGATTTAAACTAAAAATCATCTTAGAAGCTAGGCATAGAGTAATATATTTTGGATATTCTTTAGACAAAGTGGGGAACTGTTAATCTAACCATCTAGACACAGATCTGGGAAGATGGATGTGGGAAGTTAAAAATAAATATATAAAAACTGAGCCCTTTTTTATTTTAACTGATGTTTTGCCAGTATGTTATAGGCTTCATCAGAGAATGCAAATGCAAACTTTTGTTTGGACATCAAAGCATTTTTCAATTCTAGCTTAGGTAATGAAATAAATGTGTAAAGTCACAGATCCAGCGGCTGCTTTGTGTAGCTGGTTGTTTTATCACAACATTAAAAAAAGATAGCTATGTAGATTTAGCTTTAATACCTAGAAAAAATTTGGAAAGTCATCAAGAGATTGATTTGCAAACAAGGAGAAGATACTAGCTAGTGCTCAGCATGGCTTATTTAGAATAAATTCCACTGGATTAATCTGATCTTTTAGACAAAGTGACATACCTGACAAATGATGGACTGTGGGTGTTTGAGAAGAGGGAACAAAGATAAAATATATAAGGAGATGTCAATGACTAAGGTACATTTAAAACCAGCTTCATATTAGTTTATTCTAGACATAGGGACACATACTACTTTTCAAAAAAATTCTCTCTATTCTCTTTTGTGTTCAACTGTCTCATCTATAACATAAGAGGTGGATTGGATGAGTATTTTTCAAACCATATGTCGTGGCCATTTTGAGGGTCATGAGATCAACCTAATGTGTAACACTAGCAATTTTAAAAACATGAAGTAGAATAAATCAGAAAAGAATCCATCAGAGTCAATTGCATGTAGTGGCTCAGAGGTAAAGAATCCACCTGCCACTGCAAGAGATGCAGGAGACGTAAGTTCGATCCCTGGGTCAGGACTATCCCCTGGAGGAGGAAATAGCCACCCACTCCAGTATTACTGCATGAGAAGTCCCATGGCCAGAGGAGCCTGGTAGGCTATAGTCCATGGGGTCACAAAGAGTGGGACACAACTGAGCACACACACACACGGGTAAATACACGTCTGTATAACTTTTGTTTCAACTGTGTGCTGTGTATGTGTTTATGTTAACATGTTTATAAACATTTATATGTGTGTATATACTTTTAGTGGAATATAATATAAAATATATTTCTTATTGTGGGTTGTATGCCATACACACGGTGCTTAAGAGAAATTAGAAATAATACAACTTTGTATATTAGACCTTAAAAACTCAGTACTGTGTGAACGTAAATCACATTGAAACTTCATCATAATAAGAGTTTGTCTTGCTATACTTCTCACCTTCCTTCTGATTAAATGGGTAATTTTTTCTTTTTCTCTTCCTCCTCCTTTTAACCTCTTCTTCCTCCCTCCAGTTACTTTTTTTTCTCTACCCCTCCCCTTCCTTCTTTGACCACAATTGAAACTTAATCATTTTTATGTAATTTATTGAAGGGTTATATGTAATATGTAAGTAGCAAAACATAGTAATAAAGTAAACCCATCATCAATTTAAGAGCAAGAAAATAACATTACTGCCCTATTCAATCCTACCATCTCTTCCCCTCAAAGGTATCCACTAGCCTGAATTTCATATTTATTACTTCTTTATCTATTCTTACCTATTTTATTATGTGTGTGTGTGTGTGTGCATGCGCACTAAGTTGCTTCAGTCATGTCTGACTCTTTGCAACACTATGGACTGTAGCCCACCAGGCTCTCCTGTCCATGGGATTTGCCAGGCAAGAGCACTGGAGTGGGTTGCCATGCCCTCCTCCAGTGTGTGTGTGTGTGTGTGTGTGTGTGTGTGTGTGTGTGTGTGAGTCACTCAGTTGTGTCCAACTCTTTGCAACCCCATGAACTGTAGCCTGCCAGACTCCTCTCTCCATGGGATTCTCCAGGCAAGAATATTGTAGTGGGTTGCCATTTTCTTCTCCAGGGGTCTTCCAAACCCAGGGATTGAACCTGTGTCTCCCGCATTGCATGCAGATTCTTTACCATCTAAACCACCAGAGAAGCCTATATGTGTATATGTGTTCCTAAACAATATTTTTTTGCTTTTATTTGTAATGACTTTTATAAAAATGTTACTGTTATGATGTAACTTTTTGAAACTTGTTTCTGTTGCTTGCATATTCATGTGTGCAGCTAGAGTTCATCCATTCCCAATGCTATTAGTATTCCATTCTTCCATTCTGTTATTATACCACCATCCTCTGCCCGGTGAGTTACCTCTCTTGGTACACATAGTGAGAAGTTCTTGCACAGTGCTTCCCAGTTGTTTTCATAGGCTGGAGGACGGCAGCTGCCCCACTCCCAGTCAGCAACCCCAGCAGTACACCTGTGACTTCTCCTTGACACAACACTCTTCAACTACACATAGGACAAAAACCTCTGCTGTTGTGTATACTTTGTCTGGGCAAAGGATTGCCAGCTTTTAGAGTATGGGACTGTTGATTTCACAGTGTGATTTTTCAAAATAGTCAAGCCAACTTTTAGTATGAATAGCAAAAATAAGTCTATTGTACCACATCCTCACTATAGTTGATATTATTAGACTTCTTAATTTTTTCCAATTTAACGTGAATATGAATTATATCTCATCACAGTCTTAACTTTGTATTAGTATGACTTTGAGCAGGTTTTTATACAACATTTGCTTTATGTATTTCTTCTTTGTGATTGTTGTTGTTTAGTTGCCATGTCATATCCAGCTCTTTGGGACCCCATGGGCTGTAGCCTACCAGGCTCCTCTGTCCCTGCGATTTTCCAGGCAAGAATACTGGAGTAATTTGCCATTTCCTTCTCCAAGGAATATTTCCAATGCAGGGATCAAACCCCACATCTCCTGCATTGGCAGGTAGGTTATTTACCACTGAACCACCAGGAAAGACCCTTCTTTGTGATATGCCTGTTCAAATATTTTGCCCATTTTTAATTTTGGATGGCTTTTTTTCTTATTGATTTGTGAAAGTTTTTTTATATAGTCAGATTATCAATATGTTGTTTGTTTTCTGTTGTCTTAGTTTAGACTGTCATAACAAAATTCCATAAGCTGGCTCAAGTAACAGAAAATTATTTCTCACAATTTTGGAGGCTAGAAATGTGAGATCATTGTGCAGCAATGGTCAGTTTCTGGTGAGAGGTCTCTTCCTGGCTTGTAGACAGCCACTTTCCTCTTTATCTGAGAGAGAGAGTGAGCGTCTCTCGTATCTTTTCTTACAAGGGCACTGATCCCATTATGAGAGCCCCAACCTCATGATCTCATCTAAACTTAATTTCCTCACAAAGGTTCCAACTCCAGATAACTTCATCAGTTCAGTTCAGTTCAGTCACTCAGTCGTGTCCGACTCTTTGCGACCCCATGAATCGCAGCACACCAGGCCTCCCTGTCCACTTCATAGGGGAAGTTAAAGCTTCAACACATGAATTTGGAGGAGATATAATTCAGTTCACAGCATACTTATTACAAATCTCTCCAAGTTTGTGATATAAAAAGACATACACTTTCATTATTGTTCTTTATGATGAACAAAAATAAGCTCACAAATCTTCTAGCAACAAAACTGTTGTATTATATATCCTTCTAAGAATGTTAACATTTTGCCTTTACTAGTTCAGTTTTGATCCATCTGGAATTTGTTTTTGTGAACAGCCTGAGGTACAGATAACTAGTGGTCTAAGTACCATTTACTGTGTAGTCCACATTTCTCCTGTGAGCTGTTAGGCCGCCTGTGTCACAGTGGTCATTTATGGCAAACTCTGTAAGGATTCCATGTATGTGTGGGTTTGTCTGAGTTCCCAATTCTGTTAAATTGATCAATCTGATTATCCCTGTGCCAGCACACTGTCCAAGATACTATATATTTATAATGTATCTTGATATTTGGAAGGGCAAAATCCTCTAGGTCATTATTCTGCTTCAGAAGGACTTTGACAATTCTTGGGCCTGCCTTACATGTAAATTTTAGAATTACCCTGTTAAGTTCCTTTGGGAATTTTTTTGAAAATTGAATAAACTATAGTTAAAATTGGGAATATCTGAAATCCTTACAATATTGACATTTCCTATCCAAGATCATGGATTATCTCTCCATTTATTAGATCTTCTGTGTATTTCATTAATGTTTTAAATTTTTCCCAAACAGACTGCAAAATTTTTGTTTGACTTATTCCTAGATATTTTATATTTGTTGAAATTATATATATATACATAAACATATATATATATTTAAAGTATGTTTTCATTTTTGTTTCCCCTGTACAGATATATGATTTATTTTTATATACTGGTTGTATATCCAGTCATTTAGTAAACATTTATATTAACCCAAATATATCTATAGATTACTTTGCATTTTCTATGTAGAAAATAATATAATTTGAGAATAATGATAATTCTGTTTCTTCTTTTCCAATTTTAACTTAATTTTAAAAAATATTTTATTATTGTAATGGCTAAGTCCTTCAGAAAAATGTTGAGTAGAATTAGGAACAATGGGCAGTTTTGTCTACTTCTGGATTTTAAAGCTTATATTTCTGACAATTAAGGTGATGTTTATTACAGTTTTTTCTAGGAAGAAAGTTCACTTTACTCACAGTTTGCTAAAAATATCGTTTAAATTTTAAATCATGAATGAGTACTGAATTTTCTCAAATGCTTTTTCATTTATTGAAAAAATTCATATTTTTTTCATTTAATCTATTACTGAAGTAATTCTATTGATCAAGCCTCTAAACTTTAAGTCTTCCTTACATTCTTAGGATAAAGTAAACATCATGCTGACTTTCTTCCTCATTAATGACTATATGTAGTTTTCTAATAATTTGTTTCAAGTTGTCAAACTCATAATTATGAGTGGAAATGTGCATTAATTTACCTTAATTCCTCTACTCTTGTCTTTGTTTTAAACTAAAGAATTCTAACTTTGTAAATAATAATTGAAGAGTATTCCCTTTTTTCTCTTTTCTAGAAAAATTTAACGTTGGAAGACTTTGTCCTTGATTATTTTATAGAACTTGTCTGTAAAACCACCTATTTCTAATATTTTCTAGGTGAGATTTTTAACCACTAGTACAATGTTTTGTTCTGTTTTGTTTTAAATTATGATAATACTACTTGGATTTTCTGTATCTTCTTTTGTCAGCTTTTGCAATTCAGATTTTTTTGATATTTATTCTTTCTGTTTCTAGTTTAAAATTTGTTAACATAAAGTTGTCATATTTTTCTGTTATGTTTTAAATATTTTGCTATATCTTAGTTCCATTTTATCATCATTAATTTTAATTACAAGCTTTTCCCTTTTTAAATCAGTCTTGCCAGAGGTTTTTGGATTTCATTTGTTCTCAAAGAATTAACATTTGTTTTTATTCATCCTTTATATTACATTATCATTTTATTTTTACATTAACTTTTGATCACTATTATAGCTTTAAAATAAATTTGTAGGATTAACTCTATTTTTATAACTTAATTCAGGGGTTGGTAATTATTTTTTATAAAGTACCAGATAGCAAATATTTAAGGCTCTATGAGCCATATAGTCTCTATTATATCTATTCAGTTCATGCCATTGTAGCATGATTTATTCCAATATACTTTATTTACAAAAATGGGGCAAGATTTGGCCCTTGGGCTATATAGTTTATTGACCCCTGGCCTTACTTTTTGATCCTTAATCTGTGGTCTGAGATTTCTGGAAGGGTCCCTGATGTAAAGAGGTAAGGTCAAAATTATTTTTATATAATAGCTCTAGGATGTTATATGACTTTTTCATTGTGTTACCTTGAACTGACAGTGCAAAAGCAAGGGTAGATAACATTGCTGGCACCTCAGAACAAATCACGGCAGTGGTCATTGTGGCCCTTCCCAGTATATCCTCACTACAAAAATAAATGTCAGTTTTAATTAAGAATGTCTTTAATAAAACTGTAAAAATTATTATTTTATTGCATTTTGATCCATGGTTGCATCTTTTTAATATTATTTTGTTGAATTGGATTTATACATAAAACACTTATGCTCTATTTTAAAGTATGATAATTCACTCAGTGCTTAAGTATATGTGATTGTTGGAACTGCAAGCATAACTGGTCTTTTTCATCATGGAACACCATTTTAACATTACAGAAGAGCTAGACAAACTATGGGTTCTCAGCTTGGACTACTTGGCAAATATTTTCTCAAAATTGAATGAAATGAGCTTCAAAACAACCAAAAATATTTATTACCAATGTTAAAATTAGAGCTTTCAAATAAAATTAGAATTTAGTATTGTATCTGCCAATGAGTTTGACAGTTTCCCGATACTTAAAGGCTATTCCAGGGACATCAGTGGTGATATTAACAAATGAATTTGTATCCATACAATATAATAAAATATATCAACACTCAGAAGATCTTTGTTACTCAGTGTACCAGTGTTTTTCAGATTATCAATACATGATCTTATAAAATCACACATAGGTAAAATATCCATTCAAAGTGTAAGACATACCAATGGATCTTAGAGTAACAGACCATGAAAGAGTCATTGATGTGGTTTCAGATTCCACTTTGCAACTAACCTTTAAAAGATTACCACTAGCAGAGATTTGGCATAATATCAAAGAAAACTTTTCACAGTTATATAAAAGGACTGTTAAAATATTCTCCTTTTCCCAATACATGTCTGTGTGAAGCCAGATATTCTTTATATATTTCATCCAAACTAATGTACCATAGCAGATTGAATGCCGAAGCAGACATGAGAATCTAATCTAGTTCTCTTCTCCTAAATCAGACATTAAAGAGATTTTCAATAGTGTAAAATAATTCCATGCTTCTCACTAAGTTCTTTAGTTTGGGAAAATACTTTTATTAAAATATGAGGTTAATATATGATGGGTGTATTGTTTTTAAATGAATTGATAAATGTTGCAAAAATTTAATTTCTAATTCTATAATTATTGACAATTATAATTCATATAAATAAAAGTTCTTTGGGGTGTTTTAATTAATCAAGTTTACTGTAAAATTATTACATATGAATGTGTCACTGAAGCGGCTCAATAGGTATTATTTAATTATTGAGAAAATAAGGTAAAAGCTCTTTGTACTGCATGCATACTAAGTCGCTTCAGTCATGTCTGACTCTTTGCGACACTATGGACTGACTGTATGTAGCCCACCATGCTCCTCTTTCGTGGAATTTTCCCAGGCAAGAATACTGGAATGAGTCACCATTTCCTCCTCCAGGGGATCTTCCCAACCCCGGGATCGAACCCAGGACTCCTGCACATGTCTTCTGCACTGCAGGCAGGTTCTTTTACCACTGAATCTGCAGGGAAGCCCTCCGTTTATCCCTATAACTCTATAAATTATTCTTTTCATTATTTTGAGTTTTCTTTATTGGGTCAACACAAGCATGGAATGGTTATACATTCCTGGTAAATTGAAATTGTTATCACTGTATGGGTGATCTTACTCCCCATCAATGTTTCAATTTTTCCCTTAAAGTCTATTTTGTTTGATATTAACATAGCTATTCCACTTTTATTGTCATTAATATGTGTCTATTATTTTTTCATGCATTTAATTTCAACCTTTCTATACCTGTAAACTTTGGTTGTACCTCTTATAACACTGGACTTCCCTGTTGGTTCAGTGGTAAAGAACCCACCTGCCATTGGCAGGTTTGATTCCTGGGTTGAGAAGATCCCCTAGAGGAGGAAATGGTAACCCAGTCCAGTATTTTTGCCTGGGAAATTCCATGGACAGAGGAGACTGGTGGGCTACAGTCCATAGAGTTGCAAAGAGTTGGACATGACTGAGCACTCACTTGTAACAGAGTATCAGTAGATTTTATCAGTATGACAGTCTGTCATTTAATTAGAATATTTAGTCTGTATGTATTATAATAGTAATTTTAGATTGTTTTTATCATCTGACTTATTTTATTCTTACTTTTCATTTCTTATAATTGATTAAGTTTTTATTTTATTATGTTTCCCCTTTTACTGGTTTAGAAGTTATGTATGCTATTTCTATGATTTAAAGGTCACTTTTGAAATTTTTATCATGCATGCTAACTTAACAAAGTGTAATTTTAATAGTGTCTTACCCTGAAAAATATGAATACCTTAACATTGTTTCCATATGCCACCCAACTCTTGACTTACATTCTAGTAGTACTGCCTAGTATTTTAAGCATATCTTTTTTAACTCCATAAGTTATATATTATTTTAAATTAATATATATAACATATATCTTTTTAAGTTATCTGTTTTATAAGTTCTTATAAAATCTTTTTATCTTACATTTCAGCCATTCTTCCTGGGATTATTTTTATTCTCTCTGAAACATATTCCTATAAATTTCTTTAATGAAGATTTGCTGATGATAAACATGATATCAACATGCTTTTTCTTTTTTAATCCTGAAAGTTTTTTCTATTCTCCTCATTTTTTGAAAAATAATTTTCTAGGTATACAATTCTAGGTGTATGGTATTTTATTTCAATACTTTATTTTCTGCTTTTATTCTGTCTTATTGCTGAGCAAAATGTTTTGTCAATAAATTATTGTTCCTTTACAAGTGATCTTTTCTCATTGACTGATATTAATATATTTTGGTTCTCCAATAATCTGCAGATTTACTATAATATGTCTAGATATGGATATCTTCTTATTTATGCTGCTGCTGCTCAGTCATGTCTGATTCTATGTGACCCCCATGGACTGTAGCCCACCAGCCTCCTCTGTCCATGGGATTTCCCAGGCAAGAATACTGGAATGGGTTGCCATTTCCTCTTCCAGGGGATCTTACCAACACAGGGATTGAACCCATGTCTTCTGTGTCTCCTGTGTTGCAGGTAGATTCTTTACCCTCTGAGCCAATGGAGAGGCCCTTCTTCATTATACAGCATGGTAATATTTTCCCTCCTTTGCCATAGATTCATTTCTTTCATTAGTCCATGAAATCCCAAGCTGTTAACTCTTTGATTATTCCAACTTCTTCATTCACTCTTTTTTTTTTTTAATGACTCCTGTTAGATGTCTGTTAGAACTTACACTGTCTTCCAAGTCTCTTAACTTCTCTTTCATATTTTCTAACTTCTTATCTCTTAAGACACCATGTTTAATTTATTCAGATCTACATTTCAGTTTACTAATTCTTTCTCCACCAGTGTCTGCTTCTAGTTGTAGTAATAAGTTTATCTTTAAATTTTCAGTTTTGCTTTATTTTTTTCAAAAAACTTCAGGAGATATTTAAGGTCTCTTAGAAATTTATTCATTTTTGGCTCATGTTTTAATATTAGATATATATATATATTTTATATACTTTTACATTTTATATTGTATACCTACCAAATTAAATAACTGACATCCTTTGAAGTTTAGATCTGTGTTGTTTCAGGTGACACTCACTCATGTTGGCATGTTTCCTTGTATGTCTGGAGATGTTTTTAGGTTGTGGGTTCATATTTAAATCATCTTCATTTATGAAAATTACCAAGTTCTAAATTAGGAATGCATTCCTCTCAAAGTTTTTCATTAGTTTCTGCCAGAAAACTATGAAGCAGAGAGCAGGCATTAACTTTTCCATTGTAGCTACTGGTTTTTTGATAAGAAAAATGGGGAACACTGGAGTATTTGCAAAAGAAACAGACT
Organism: Cervus canadensis; assembly: GCF_019320065.1. Classification (NCBI taxonomy): domain Eukaryota; kingdom Metazoa; phylum Chordata; class Mammalia; order Artiodactyla; family Cervidae; genus Cervus; species Cervus canadensis. The sequence continues at coordinate 53,270,806 of NC_057387.1, forward strand.
TACTTAAGTTTAAAAAAAATTACTCACAGTGAAAGCAGACATAGGACAGATGCTAGAGATGAGGGAAGAGGTGAAAGCGTGAGCAAGGGAGTGACTGTAGTAATGGAGCACGGAAGGTAAGCGGGACAGTAAGCGAAGTCAGGGATATTGGAAAGCTGGTAGGATCTATTTATCAGAGGTCCCAATAGGGTTAAAGAATTGTAGGACATGGACTGGAGGAGTCATCTGCAGAGACAAGATGTGATACTGGATACATGAAAATGAGATTATTCAAGAGTTTTACCTATAGGTAAGGTCTACACTACCTGCAGGAGTGAATGGCAGAGGCAGATGGAGGTCAGGAGACTTAGAGGAGAGAAGATCAAGACTTGGTGATGCTGCCATGTTAAAAGGATCACTTCCTTGCATTCTGAGAGCTCCAAGAATTAGAACAAGAAAAAGAAAAACTCCTTTCTCTTGCTGACACATACAGACAATGAATGACAGAGATATGCACATTTGAACCAGGTAAAGAATACTTCATTGCAATTTTCTTTCACAGAAGAAATGTAAAAGAAAAGTTTTGTATAAAATAGATAACTAATAAGTATCTACTGTATAGCACAGGGAACTCAGTGCTCTATGTTGACATAAATGGGAAAGAAATCCAAAGAAGAGGGGATATATGTAAGCATGTAGCAGATTTACTTTGTCGTACATGAGAAACTAACACAATATTGTAAAGTAATTATACTCCAATAGAAAAAAAAAAAACAGAAAAAAAAAAAGTTCTGTATGTGACTACCCAGATTCTCAGGCTTTCTGGTGACACATCATTCAATCATTATCATGATACCTTGAGGAGGAAAAAACAAACCATTCATGTTTCCGATCAAAAACCCTTTATAAATAACTGCCATAGCACTCCAACTTCTATTTGACATAAAAATAATTTTGAAAACTTCCAAGAGATGGCGATTATTAAAGTTTCCATGGGTGCTTTTTTTTTTCTTTCTATTTTATATTGTCTTACACTAAATGAAGCTCTATCTGTCAGAAAGGTCATTTTTATTTTCTAAAATCAAGTCTAAGTACTACTCAAAGTTTAGTTCTTTTCCCTAGTGATGCTATTTTATATTATACTGCTTATTTTATTGTTCTTCCTGCTCTTGGTTAATTTTCTTTGTCCCCATCCCAAACACTTGATGACTTTGTCACATCTCCTGTGTAGATCCTATCACTGTGCAACCTAGTTACACAGACTTCTCTTTAATCTCTTCTTGATCAATTCTTTCAAATAACCATTTGTGATTATCCTGTTATGAAGTCTATATTTTCCTTCATTGAGCTGTTGAAGTTCATGCAAACATGGTAGCCTAGCTTTTAAAAGGCAGAAGTCTCTGTTTCCTGAACTGAGCCCCAACGACTGTAGGTCTGTTTCTAATTGTGTCTGGGGCATTTTCTGCCACCTCATCCAATGTACCTATGGTAGGTCTAAGCAAAGGATCACCTGTTTAGACAATTAATGTTCTTTTAAAACTATACCTCATAATTTACAATTTCAACCTTATAATTTACTGTCACCTTTATCTGCTTTGCTTCATTTTCCAAATCACTAACAAAGGCAAAGGAATAATCAAATAGGGACTTACTACTGACTTTGAAACTCATCTGTTAAAAAGCTTCTTTTTCCACTCCCAATCAGATTTCAGTTTACAAAACTGACTGACATTTTGCTCTAGGACAGACTGTGATAGATGTTTTCACAGATATTTTTTCATTGAATCTTCACATCAATTCCTGAAGATGTTTTGTTTGTTTACATGTGAAAATTGAGGCTCCTAGAAGTTAATAAACTACATAAGGTCACACAGCTCATGAACAGTAGAGCCAGAATTTGAAGTCAGTTTTTCCAGCTTCAAGTCAATTATAATTGATAATCTATAATATTACTAATTATTAATATATAATATTACTCCTTGCTACTTATTTTCACATTATCCTCTTTAAATAGCCATATCTAAATCCTAGTTTGATTTATTCTTTATCTCAAATATGCCATCTATTGTTTTAGCAGATGGTACATAAGAATTTTTAATCATTTATTATATATAAATAAAAGTCAATGAACTTAATTTAGGTCATTTGATTTTTCATTTTTTAAATCTTTTATTATTTTTTTAACAAAGCTTGTTTATGTAACAACATACTTACCTACTGAGATAGAATTTTAGAAATAATTTCAGCTGCTTCTCTGCTCAGAGATGAAAACATCAAATAATCTGGGGACAGATTTTATCATTATGAAAGGCTTCACTTGAGTGAGCTTTTTTTGTTAAGAAAATGTGGGAAGGAACAGTGAAGATTCATCACCATAGAAAAAGGTCCATAGTAAAACCTTATAGTGGCTTGAAAAGATGGCACCTTTGGGAGTCCTTTCATATCCTTTAGTTCTGGAAGCACAGTTGACTATTTTTTATCAGGAGGTTGAGGCTGTCTGGTTCTCTAAGATTGAAGGTAATGGGTAGTTCCCATGTTGGACTGAAGTTGCTCTGTAGAAGGTACAATGACGAAAAGTCCCCACAGACCCCCAAAGAAAAACCTACCAGTTGGTACAAGGGACCTGGTTGCTGACTTAAGCTCAACCCAAATACCTGCAGATTGGGTTGGAGAACTGGCTGTAGCATAGCCCATATCAGTCTAGAAGCCTCTCTAGATCCAGCCACCCTGAATCAGTGTTGCAGTGTGAATAAATATATGCCTAAGGAAATGAAGCTGAATTAAAAACCCATTATTCTGATTCCCCTGGAAAGGCATGCACACTGAACTGCATCCCCCCTAGTGCTAGACCAGTCTTCAACAGCAACATTTTGAGACCAAAGTGTGGAATGGTTCTTCAGACAGTACAATCCCAGAACAATCCCTCAGAACAATCTGAGTTTCTGGACAACTCAGAACTGGGTGGACTTCAAAAATGAAACACCAAACTTCCTAAATACAAATGCAAATGAAATTTCAAGCACAATATTATGGAAAGCGTTTGAGTTAGTTCTACTGATGTGGATGAACCTAGAGCCGATTATACAGAGTGAAATAAGTCAGAAAGAGAAAAATGAGTATCATATCAATGCATATAAATAGAATCTAGAAAAATGGTACTGAGGAACCTATTTGCAGGGCAAGAATAGAGACGCAGACACAGAGAACAGATTTTTGGACACAGCAGAGGAAGGAGAGGGTGGGATGAATTGAGAGGGTAGCATTGAACCATATACATTACATACATGTAAAACATAGCTAATTGGGTCTATGGTGACTTCTCTTGTCACTGTACCTTCCACAGGGCAACTTAAGTCCAACTGGGAACTACCCATTACCTTCTATCTTAGAGAACCAGACAGGTGCAATCTTCCAATAAAAATTATTCAACTCTGCTATGTAACACAGGGAGCTCAATGCAGTTCTCTGTGAGAACCTAGAGGGGTAGGATGGGGTGAGGGGTTGGGGAGAGGTTCAAGAGGGAGGAAACATACGTATACTTATGGCTGGTTCAGGTTGTTGTATGACAGAAGCCAACACAATATTGTAAAGCAATTATCTCCTGATGAAAAATAATTTAAAACATTTTAAAAATTGATTTGTTATTGTAGCCTAAGCTTGAAAAACAGACAGTATACATCCTGAATATCCTCTTGTTGCATCTTCATAGCAGTTCTCAATGAATCTTTCTATCTCCAGTTCCCCTCTCCTTTCCGTTTTCCCCCCAGATTTCTACAAAACCAACTGTGGCCCAATAATCTACAATGTCTTCGTATCACCTACAAAACAGAATCCATACTCCTCTTTCTGTCATTCAACCCCCCTGGCTGTTTGAGCCCTAAATCCTGAAGGGATGTGGAAAAGAATAGATATTCATTGTCTATTATGTGAGACACTTTATATATGTTCTCATCATAATTTCCTCTTCAACTTTCTTTTCCATTACTCCCTTTTAATTGAGGTGTTAATTACATACAGGAAAGGATACAAATCCTAAGTGTATAACTCAGTAAATATTTACACATGTATTTGCCTGAGAAATTATTATTGGAATTGAATTGCAGAACATTATCAGTTCCTCAGAAAACTCCCTTATTACCCTCCCAGACTGTTCTCCCCAAAGATTACCACTATTCTGACCATTATCACTCTAGGTTAGTTTTGCCTCCTCTGAAGTTCACATAATGCATTATATAGTGTGTATTCTTCTGTATCCAGCTTCTTTCACTGAACATTATTCTTTATCACTACAGAGTTGCTTGTTCTTTTTCAACACACATAATGTTTCATCATGTGAATATTCCATAATTTCCTAATTTTTCTTTCATTGAAAGACAAATATTTTTTCACTACTATGAATAAAATTTGAATGAATGTTCTTATAGATGTCTTTTTGTAAACATGAGCAGATATTTCTACTGGATATACTCCAAGGAGTATACATTCTGGGTTATAGTGTGTATGAATATTCAGATTCATATAAACTACCAGTTTTCCAAAGTAATTAAAATAATTTCTATTCAAAACAGCAAGTAATAAGAAAACTCCATTTACTCTACATCTTTGTCAACACTTAGCATTGTAAGTCCTTTACATTTTAATCACTTAGTATATAGTAGTATCTCATTAAATTTTCATTTTGATTTTCCTACTAAGTAATTATATTGATGACATTTACATGTGCATGTTATCCATTTGAATATAATTTTTAATGAACTGCCTGTTCAAGTTTTTTGCCCACTTTTTAAATTAGAAAATTATCTTCTCTTATCATTTATAGAAGCTCTTGATATATTCTAGATGCACATTTTTGGCTAGATATTTCACATATATTTAAAATATATGTATACATGTAAATATAGATATACAAATATCTTCTCAGGCTCGTCTTTTTATTTTCTTAATGGCATTTTTGAAATTGCCATTTCAAAATGGCAATTCAATTTATTGACATAAACAGTTCAATTTATTAATCTTTTATTTTATGATTAGCACTTTCAGTATCCTGGTTAAGAAATTTTGCCCTTCCCCAAGATTATGAAAATATGAAAATATTTTCTTATTTTTTCTTCTAGAAGTTTTATGGCTTTATATTTCACTTTCAGACTTATAGTTCATTTTAATTTCTTATGTTTGGTGAAATCTCAGTGCTCACTTTTAAGTTCTACTCCAGGCAGATTGATAAACTCATTATTATCTCCGAATTCCTCCTTTAAAAAATATGCTGAATAATTTTGTTTCTTTACTCCTGCTTAAATTTCTACGGTCTCCTATTTCTGAGTCCTTGACTCTGATCCCATCTCTGCTCTTGCCTCCTAAGTGAGAAGTACACTTAGCATTTGATGGTTTACACTGTTAGTTACTTTTGTTCATGTGTAACCTTGTTCCAGTACTCCTGCCTGGAAAATCCCATGGACAGAGGAGCCTGGTGGGCTACAGTCCACGGGGTTGCAAAGAGTCAGACACGACTGAGCGACTTCACTTTCACTTTTCACTTTCATGCATTGGAGAAGGAAATGGCACCCCACTCCAGTGTTCTTGCCTGGAGAATCCCAAGGACTAGGGAGCCTGGTGGGCTACCGTCTATGGGGTCGCACAGAGTCGGACACGACTTAAGTGACTTAGTAGCAGCAGCAGCAGCAAACTTGTTCCAACTAGATTACATGCTTCTTGAGGGTAGAAATTACCCATAAATGTTGCCCTGCATATCATAGCTATTCCCCAAATATGAGACAGCAGCTGATTAACCTGTGCACTTTGAGGGTGTCTTCTTTGAGAGCATCGGCACATCTGCTGAAGACAGTTTGCGCCGTGGTCATTTCCATGACTGGTGTGGCTGTCATGCTGACAAATGTGTGAAGTTCAATGGAATAATTTTGAATATCATTAAGGTGGTATTGCCAGACCTTTCAAGGAGTATTTTCCAGGTTTGTATCCATAGTCTTGTAGATATTCACTTGTCTTTCCAGGTTACACATTTTTGCTTATATGTCAATATCCCTCAGTTTTCATAAATGGCTTGACCTGTTTGCTTAATTTTATTCTATCATTATAGAATTTCTACCTATAGAAAGAACAGGTAGCTTTTCTGATGTAGCTACTTTAAAAAAAGTAAACACCAGACTTTAAAGTAACTATCAAACATTCAAAATCTTCTCCACACTCCCTTTCCCACTCCTCAGGGCAAGAAAAAATTCAGTGGGTCATCTATCCTGTGTCTGTCATCTAGATCTGCTGTTTTCGAACTATGTCAGTGTACCTGCTCAAAATTATTTTTTCCTGCTTTGTGACTATAGCAGAGGTGTCTGTATTTTTTTCGTGCCCCTCACTTTAAAAGAGTTTAAAAACAGAGTATTATCTCATTGATTTGGAGTCATAGTGGCCTTGCTTGCTTTGCTTCCCACAAGAGACACAAATGCCTCTTCCTTAACTTAGCTACTTTATTCAGCTTATTCATTCTGGTTTTTGTCATAATTATCATTTCCTCTAAAAAAAAAAAGAATAGGTATTATGAGAAATTTCTCTAGGGTTCCCTCCCAATTTGCTCACTGCCATCACAGAGCCTCCCATCAGTCCTGATCAGGCACATCGGATATTCTTACTCTTTGCGTCCTTCTTTTCTCAGAGCAATTGTAATCTGCTTTAATTATGGTGGATACTCCAGCAGCCAGCCCTTCTCCTGGGTTTTAGTATTCCCTCTTTCAATACCATACTCACTAGATTTTTTTTTTAATTCTCCCAAATTAGCTCTCTTGAATTCTAATGCCCTGATAGAACTGCTTGCATCCTGGTTATGAGTAAGGTCCCATCAGGTTTCAGAAATGCCGACGAAAGCAAAGCTTCCTTGCATTTCTGCATACCTCTGATTGCTCGCCTTCATTTTTCAGACTCCTTTCAGTCCTCCGGCTTTGCCTTTTTACTCTGCTTAAATTGCTGTGGCAGACCTTAAGGGAGAAAATGTTGTTTTAGATGCCTGATAATATTATATGACTTTTGACCCTCTTGTCTTTAAAAAAAAAAAACAAAACTCTCCAGTAAAAGATACTTCTAAATAGCTATTTATCTTTCAATATAATTTTTAAAAATTTTATTCCATAAACTCTATATTTTAACTCAATTCTTCAATTCACCTAGTTCCTCAATTTGTTGATGTTAAACACTTGGTCAATGCTGTCACCTTCCAAGCTTTCCCTCTGCTGTCCGGGAAAGTGCCAAGGCCAATAGCACATCCTCTAGCTCACTCTGCTCTTCTCCATCAGTGCCTGGGTTGTACACACACACACACACACCAGTGACTAGCTCTTCTTTCCCACAAAAATGTTGGCGTTAATCATCTCAATACAACCAAACAAGAAATATTTATCCTCATTTTTATGGGGGTGGACTCAGAGACTCCATGTTTATCTCTGAGAAGAAAGGCTTAGGACATCTGCCCTTGGGGGAGGGAGATGCACCCATTACCTGATGCTCTTGGTAAATTCAGAGTTGACTCCCAGTCCTCACCCCCACCCCAGAACCACTGCCTCCAGTTCTTATTTCTGTATCAGTGAGAATGCATTTACTTATAGTTAAAGAGAACACACTTGAGTTGATTTAAGCAAAACAGGGGAATTTATCACCTTCTAAAAATGAAAAATCCAGAAAATGGCAAGGATCAGGTAGGGCTCTATCCAGTCACTTAGCACTGTCACCAAATGCCTGTATTTTTCTTTTAATCTATTCTACCTTCCCTGATGCCATCTCACCTTAAAGATGGCTCTTCCTGTGCTGTTAAAGCTATATCAATAATCTCCTTGCCTACTCATGTTCTCCTTCTGATCTAAGAAGGGAAAGAGCATTATTTCAATATTTTTAGTAAGCCCTGGTATTCCTTGAATTAAACCAACTTTGGTCACATGGGCCCTCCAAAATCACTGAGACTAGCCAAGAAAATGCATTCACAGGCTTGGCCTGGGTCACGTGCTATAACCCTGAAGTTAGAAAAAAAAAAATCTGTTTCCTAAGAAGCACGTGTTCTACCAAAAGGAAGTTATAGCTGCTAGGGAGGGAGAGGGTGCTTTCAGGAAACAACACAAAACTTGAACTCCTTAAAAGCTCTATCCTAAAACATGTTGGGTTTACACAGTCTACACTACAACTCTGTTGTAATAAAAACAGGAAAAAATCTCCCATTTGAAAAAAGCAAACATACACATGAACAGGGCAAAAGATATCTCCTGGCTTCTAATAGGAAGTAGTTTGGTTCCATGGGAAAGCGACTTCTGTGGGAAGTCTTTCCATTTTTATATTTCTCCAAGATTGAAAAGAAGATTGTTCTAGAGACAAATGCAGGTGAAATTAAAAGTTATCCAATGGTAACCCTATTTAGTCTGATTTTTAAAAATAAAAACAGAATACATTTCACAAAGAGAAAACATTTCTAGATATTTTGATCAGATCAAAATGGTGTCTGCACATGACAATGTAGGCAAATGCTTTTATGCTGCAATGAATAAACATTTTTCTTTTGGGGATAATAAATTTATTTAGTGCATAGCATTCAAGGGGTTAAGAAGCAGGACCCAACCTGTTCGGCTTTGCCTTGTATTGTTAGCCATTTGAAGTCCAGTAGCACCAGATGGATCCTCAGGGATCCCTGCCAAACAAGAATGAGAAAACTCAGGTGAGAACAAGGGTCTGAGAGGTGAGCTGTAACATGTGTCACTATTTCCTCCCCTGGGATGATTGCTGGGGAAACAGATACAATGCGCAGCCCTAGGCAATCTATAAAAGAGCAATTTCTTTTCTTTCTCTTTCTCCCTTCCTTCCTTTCCTCCCCGCTCCCTTCCTTCCTCTATCCTTCCTCTCCTTCCTTCTTTCTCTCCTTCCTTCTTTCTTTCCTTTAACTGAAAAAGTGTTCATTTTTTTCTTTCCTTTCCACATCTTTCTATCTTACCTGAGATATTTCAAATCCAGCCAGAGGGTATGATTATCTAAGGTCCATCCTAAGATGATCTGGGCTCAACAGGGTAGCGGGACAACTCAGAGACACTTTCTAGAGTCAACTGAAGTTCAGAGAAGCGAAGCAACTTACCTGGGTCATTCAACTAGAAAGTTGGCTCTTCAAATTCTGAATCAGTTCAAGGGGCAATACCTGTGAGTTATCATTGACTTCTCAATGCTTGTTGAAACTGAAGAGATAGATGAAGTAAAAAAAAGAAGAAGAAGAAGCATCTTTCCAGAACCTAGCACATAGATTCTCTAGGAATGATACTAATTTTTCTGAGTGCTTTTCACGATTGTTCAAAATGTCATCTATATCTCTTTTTTTTTTTTTCTTAGTTCAGTGTCCATGATTGACTATAAAGCTTACAAGAAGTTGTTTTGCATATAAGCCCAGATTCCAGGTAGGAAGTAGGGAAACAAACACTCTTTGGTTTTATGACTTCTCCCAAATGTCTCACTGCAAATTTTTAACATTCCCTAGAAGCTTATTATGGGAGTTTTTCCCATCCCTCAGACTATGTTGTTGTTGTTCAGTCCCTAAGTCATATCTGACTCTTTGTGGCCCCATGGACTGCAGCACACCTTCATTATCTCCCAGAGTTTGCTCAAACTCATGCCCATTCAGTCAAGGATGGGATCCAACCATCTCATCCTCTGTCGTCCCCTTCTCCTCCTGCCCTCAGTCTTTCCCAGCATCAGGGTCTTTTCCAGTGAGTCAGCTCTTTGATCAGGTGGCCAAACTATTGGAGTTTCAGCTTCAGCACTAGTTCTTCCAATGAATATTCAATATTGATTTCCTTTAGGATTGACTGGTTTGATCTCCTTGCTATCCAAGGGACTCTCAAGAATCTTCTCTAGCACCATAATTCAAAAGCATCAATTCTTCGGTGCTCAGTCTTCTTTATAGCCCAACTCTCACATCTGTGCATGACTACTGGAAAAACCACAGCTTTGAGTATACAGACCTTTGTCAGCAAAGTGATATCACTGCTTTTTAATATGTTGTCTAGGCTTCCCTGGTAGTTCAGCTGGTAAAGAATCTGCCTGCCAAGCAGGAGACCCCAGTTTGATTCCTGGGTCAGGAAGATCCCCTGGAGGAGGGAACAGCTACTCAAGTATTCTGGCCTGGAGTATTCCATAAACTGTATAGTCCATGGGGTCACAAAGAGACGGACAGGACTGAGGGACTTTCACTTTCATGAAAGTGAAGGGGGTGAGGTTTGTCACCATGAAAGATTTGTCATGGCTTTCCTTCCAAAGAGCATGCATCTTTTAATTTCATGGCTGCAGTCACCATCTGCAGTGATTTTAGAGCCCAAGAAAATAAAATCTGTCACTATTTCCACTTTGTCCCCATCCATCTATTTGCAATGAAGTGATGGGATGATGCCTTGATCTTAGTTTTTTGAATGTTGATTTTTAAGCCAGCTTTTTTACTCTCCTTTTTCACCTTCATCAAGAGGCTCTTTAGTTCCTCTTCACTTTCTGCCATTAGAGTGGTATTATCTGCATATCTGAGGTTGTTGATATCTCTCCTGGTAACCTGATTCCAGCTTGTGAGTCATCCAGCCCAAGAGTTCAGTCACTCTGTTGTGTCCAACTCTTTGTGACCCCATAGAAGTACTCACTGTAGAAGTTAAATAAGCAGAGTGACAATATACAGCCTTGACATACCCCTTTCTCAATTTTGAACAAGTCTATTGTTCCATGTCCATTTATAACTTTGCTTCTTGTCCTGCATACAGGTTTCTCAAGAGGCAGGTTAGGTGGTCTGGTATTCCCATCTCTTTCAGAATTTTCCACAGTTTATGGTGATCCACACAGTCGAAGGCTTTGGCATAGTCAATAAAGCAGAAATAAATGTTTTTCTGGAATTCTCTTGCTTTTTCGATGATCCAGCAAATGTTGGCAATTTGACCTCTGGTTCCTCTGCCTTTTCTAAACCCAGCTTGAACATCTGGAAGTTCACGGTTCACATATTGCTGAAGCCTGGCTTGGAAAATTTTGAGCATTACTTTACTAGCCCGTGAGATGAGTGCAATTGTGCAGTAGTTTCAGCATTCTTTGGGATTGCCTTTCTTAGGGATTGGAATGAAAACTGACCTTTTCCAGTCCTGTGGCCACTGCTGAGTTTTCCAAATTTGCTTGCGTATTGAATACAGCACTTTAACAGCATCATCTTTTAGGATTTGAAATAGTTCAGCTGGAATTCCATCACCTCTATGAGCTTCATTCATAATAATGCTTCTTAAGGCCCACTTGACTTTGCACTATAGGATGTCTGGCTGTGGGTGAGTGATCACACCATCATGGTCATCTGGGTCATTAAATATCTTTTTTTTATAGTTCTGTGTATTCTTGCTACCCCTTCTTAATTTCTTCTCCTTCTATAAGGTCCTTGCCATTTCTGTCATTTATTGAGCCCATGTTTTCTTGAAATGTTCCCTTGGTATCTCCAGTTTTCTTGAAGAGATATCTAGTCTTTCCCATTCTATTTTTTTCCCTCCATTTCTTTGCATTGTTCACTTAGGAAGGCTTCTTATCTCTCCTTCTATTCTCTGGGTGTATCTTTTCCTTTCTCCTTGGCCTTTTGCTTTTCTTCTTTTCTCAGCTATTTGTAAGGCCTCCTCAGACAACCACTTTGCCTTCTTGCATTCCCCCCGCCTTGGGGAAGGTTTTGGTCACCATCTCCTATGCAGTGTTACAAACCTCAGTCCATAGTTCTTCAGGCACTCTGTCTACCAGATTTAGTCCTTTGAATTTCTTTGTCACCTCCACTGTATAATTATAAGAGAGTTGATTTAGGTCATATCTGAATGATCTAGTGGTTTTCCCTACTTTTTTCATTTAGGCCTGAATTTTGCAATAAAGAACTTGTGATCTGAACCACAGTCAGCTCCAGGTCTTGTTTTGCTGACTCTATAGAGTTTTTCTATCTTTGGCTCCAAAGAATATAATTCTGAATATATATATATCAATCTGAATATATAAATATTCAAATAATATTCAAATATATATCAATCTGATTTTGGTATTGACCATCTGGTGATTTCCATGTGTAGAGTCATCTCTTCTGTTGTGGAAGAGGGTATTTGCTATGACCGGTGGGTTCTCTTGGCAAAACTCTTGTTAGCCTTTGCCCTGCTTCATTTTTGTACTCCAAGGCCAAAAACTTGCCTGTTACACCAGGTATCTCCTGACTTCATACTTTTGCATTCCAGTCCCCTGTGGTGGAAAGGATTTCTTTTTTTGGTGATTTCTTTTTTTTTATAAGGTCTTGTAGGTCTTCATAGAACCGTTCAACTTCAGCTTCTTCAGCATTAGTGGTTGAGACATATATTTGGATTACTGTGATGTTGAATGATTTCTGTGATGTTGAATGATTTGCCTTGGAAATGAACCAAGATCACTCTGTCATTTTTGAGATTACACTCAAGTACTGCATTTCAGACTCTTTTGTTGACTATGAGTGCTACTCCTTTACTTCTAAAAACTTCTTGCCCACAGTAGTAGATATAATGGTCATTGGAATAAAATTCACCCATTCCTATCCATTTTAAAGCTAAGACAAAATGGAACTAATGGTTCTGAGAAGTTAACTACATTTTCCTATGTACATTATAAATTATTCAAGATCACTTATTGATGTCAACCTGAACAGACAGTTTACATTCTCCTAGTTCCTTTAAATGTGTCTTAATACAGAACAATCTCCTTTAGTAATCTCTAAAGAATATATAGATATTTAACCAAAAGTCTGCCACTCTCCAATTCTGGATGTACACAGAAATATGATACTTTGTAATTTTTACTTTTCAATCTCGAAATTTAAAATAAAATATATGTCTTTCTTGGTTTCTTCCATAACTGTGTTGATTAACCAATAAATAACTTTCTGTTCTGAATGCACCATAGTTTGTTATTCAGAATGCAGTGCTTGGAATTTTCATGAGTTGCACAACCAGTTGTGACTTACCTGCTGCTAGCAATCATTATCAAATCCTTTGTTAGAGGGTCTAGTTTCCACTGAGCTAAGTGTGACTTTGACATTTTTTGAAGAAACTTGGGCAGAGTCTTATAACAGAGGTTTTAACAATAAAAAAAATTTTCATTTAAAAAAAAAATTCAAGTACTTCTGAAAATAACCTAATACAATTTCTAAAGCATAACTTAAGAGTCATGTGACCTTGCTACCAATTAACCTTGACTCTAAGGCCAGAGGTCAGGGCTATTCCTATAGCTATGTCCTCCAGGTGTGGGGTTAAGGAGAAAAAAGGTGGCAATTTGGAGGACAATTTACAAATCAGACATAATCATCTGAATTGTTGATTCTGTGTCATCCTAAGAATTTATGGCAGCCAGAAAGAAAGCAAATATGTTGTGCTAATTCAAGCAGTTACAGCTTCCTTCCCTGTTACCCTGTACAGGAAAACTCCTACAGAAGTTGTAAATCTCACCTTTCTACAAAACTAATGAGACGGTGTCACTTTGTAGGGAGAATGACCTGGGGGCCCTATGAACAGGAGGCAGCATAAAAAGGGGCTTCCGAAAGTTTCACCTGAAAACCAAAGAACTAACCAGGAAACTAGAACCATCCCCATGTCAATGAGTTCTCCTTCATCTATGGAAGTGATAACCCATAACAATGAAAAAGAAAGCTGGTTGATTTTAGCAATAGTGATATTCCGAACAATGGTGGTAATAGGTTTGATTTGAGCCAGGAAGAATTTTTATTTTTTCTCTTCTTTGTCTTTTTGTTTGGTTTCACTTTTTTTTCTCATTTCCTTTGTCTTTTATCAATTCATTTATTCCCTGAATAATCACTGACCATCGAGACACTGTACTAAGCTCTGTGGGAACAAAAATGAATGATACTTGATGCAAGTGAAAGAGGAGAGTGAAAAGTTGGCTTAAAACTCAACATTCAGAAAACTAAGATCATGGCATCCAGTCCCATCACTTCATGGGAAATAGATGGGGAAACAGTGACAGACTTTATTTTGGGGGGGCTCCAAAATCACTGCAGATGGTGACTGCAGCCAAGAAATTAAAAGATGCTTGCTCCTTGGAAAAAAAGCTTTGACCAGCTTAGACAGCATATTAAAAAGCAGAGACATTACTTTACCAACAAAGTTCCATCTAGTCAAAGCTATGGTTTTTCCAGTAGTCATGTATGGATGTGAGAGTTGGACTATAAAGAAAGCTGAGCACCAAAGAATTGATGCTTCTGAATTGTGGTGTTGGAGAAAACTCTTGAGAGTCCCTTGGACTGCAAGGAAATCCAATCAGTCCATCCTAAAGGAGGTAAGTCCTGAGTGTACATTGGAAGGACTGATGCTGAAGCTGAAACTCCAATACTTTGGCCACCTGATGTGAAGAACTGTCTCATATGAAAAGACCCTGATACTGGGAAAGATGGAAGGCGGAGGAGAAGGGGGAGACAGAGAATGAGATGGTTGGCTGGCATCACCGACTAGATGGACATGAGTATGATTAGGCTCCAGGAGTTGGTGATGGACAGGGAAGCCTGGCATGCTGCAGTCTGTGGGGTTGCAGAGAGTGGGACACGACTGAGTGACTGAACTGAACTGAACTGAACAATCCCAGTGAGTTCACAGATTGGTCAAGAGGGATCATGAAAACAAAACCAAGGCCATGAGACAAGTGTTGTAAGAGAGAAAAGGTAGCATCAAGATTGGTGGCAAGATTTGCAAAATGGATCACTGGAGTTTAGAATTTAAACTGTGGCCATGAACCAGACTAATGCTAAGGGCCTGAAGGTGATTGAACTGAAGATCATGACCTCATGTCTACAATATTCAACTAAACACAGAGAAAACAACTTAGGTGGTAAAAGAAGACTTCAGACATGTAACTCTCAGGCCTAGGCACTGCTTTCCCAGGTGCCTTGCCTGTAGTTGAACGTTGTTAAAACCACCTGACTAGCTATAGGCTACTTATTTTACATTAAAATTGAACCCCTGGGCTTACTTGCACATATTATTAATTAATTAATTTCCTCTTTCATTAAGCAATAGATCATAGATGAGGACTTCAGGATAAGTATAGAATGAGGCTTCTGGATGAATTATTAAGTGTCAACTTAGGATACCCAGTTATTGGGTCTGTGTCCTGCAACTACCTTACTCTCCCATCCCACCAACATATATATGACCTCTAATGATAGTCATGTCTCTGCTGGACTCAGGATCACCCCCCAAGGAAAGTCTGACTTCTAAGGAAAAGCCCTGTAATATTTTCACATGGATAAAAGTAGGTGAAAATTAACTTCAGGCATCACATTGAAGGGTAAAAATTGATGTGTGTGGAATTGGAGTGGGTTGTAAAAGCAAGCATGTTATCTGCCATTGCCTTGACAAGGCTGAGTTCCTGGCACAGAGAAGGACCTACACAAATATTCTAGGAGCAAAGATGACAAATGATAACAGGCTAGATTGGGTTAAAAGAGATGTCTGTTTTGATTACCTGTGTTTTACCTGGAACTGTAAGAGGTAAACTTGAAGAGAGTTCTGTATGGATTATTTCATTTGATAGTGTCTGTTTTGCACAGGTGAGGAATCAGTTTGCAAAGAAGTTAAAAACTTTCCAAGGGCTTAACCACATAGCTAGTAGCTACCAGACCAAGAATTCAAATTCAGGTTTTAATTGATATTTTTTCCTGATATTTTTATTATACCGTGGTAATGCCACACCACTTGCATGGGTCCTGCAGATAAAATGCCTTTGCCTGAACACTATTCTTTGCCTGGTATTAATGCATGATTATTGAAAGAGAATGCATGAGGGAATGGATATTAACATATGAGAAAGGAAGAAAGTATCATTCTAGATAAAGATGGCAAGTAACTAGTTCTCTATATAGTTCACCAGAAATGAAATGCCTCCCCACTCTGATGCTAAGCTCTTTAGGGGTAATACTGCGTTTGCCACATCCTCCATGTCTCTATAGGAAGAACTTAGCAAAGAGCAGGTGAGGGTTGATTGCCCATTACTGAAAGACATGATGTTTAAATTGTTCTCAAATGTTCTTAATGGAAATCTTAAGAAACCCAAGGTCTTCTGGAGGCATATTGAATATAACAATACACGGGGTTAGAGAAGAGACCCAGCTGAAATCTGGATTCACCTTTTGCCATCTTTTCTAGTTAGTCATGACCTTACCCTTGCTTTTGAGTTTTCCTGAAGCTTTTATATGTTTTACAGAAGAGTCCTTTGGCTCTTTTCTTTATTGCATGAGTGTTAGTTGTTGATGGTAGAAGCCTTAGTCAGGGGTGATCTTCAAAATATTTATCAATTCTTTATTGATATTTACCAACACCATTAGATCCTGTTGGCACAGATCACAGCTATGTATATCCAATACCACTGGACCAGGTTACCTACCACATATCAGCTTTTCCCTAACTTATATTCAGATCTGTGTTCCCCTCATTTGTGAAGGTTAATGACGGTGTAATGAGGCACACACACACACACATGCTCAGCAACCTAAACACAGGCCTGAATTTTGTTCTTCAAATAAAGCAATCACTTCCAAAGGATAATCCAATTATCTAATGTGTTATCTTTGCCCAAAACACTTTTAAAATTCCTCTTGAAATTGCCTTCAGAGTCAGTTTATGAACCACAAAAAAATAATTTTTGTCTTTTTTTATAGTCACATCTCATTTTTGACAAATTTATAACACCTTTACCTTCATCACCCTTAATCAGAAATGGCTCTAAATCACTTCTGGCTATTTCCAAAAATCAACCCAGCTTTCAAAAGACAAATATTTGTCCCAGTTATGTCCCAATATTCAAAGAAGTGTGATATAAGCTATGGAAGAAATTCAAGAAGAAAGTACATAATATTTTCACGGAAATTTTGGTTGCCTTTTTAGAAAATACATATAGCAAAAGTCCCATAAGAAAAGGTACAGTCTATTATTGCTCCACTTGAGTTGAGATGCCTCACCCACATTCCCATCCACCAGCAACAGTCTGCCCATAGCCCCTCTTACTCAGGCTACTATGTTTTGAACCATGTGACTGGACTATCCAAACTCCACTCTTCATTTACAGATCATTGGACCAGGAATGTATACCTGATTCAAGATTACCAGTCTGCAAGCTGGCCAATATGTGTGGTCTGGCTCAAAAAGACAAACTGGGATAACCAAAATCTCAATTTTGAGATCTGAATTAAGAAAGATAAAAAATAAATTTTAAGCACTATGGGTGCTGAAATTTGAAAGTTGTAAAATGATGGGAATAAGTGGGAGTGAGCAGACCAAGGTCATCATTGTCAATTATAAATCCAAGTCATAAAGAAATGGAATGGGAATATGATAAGCAGGAGAAACAGGACAATGGACACAGAACACTGGAGTAGATGGCCAAAGAGAAGCAGATATGATTTAGGGGATGACAGAGAACACTCCTAGGTTGTCTTCCCATCATTGATTCTCTCCTTAGCAACCCTGATTTTCATTTGGGCAGCTATGTGATTCTGAGCATATGACTCTACCCATACTACCGGAGTGAAACAGTGACCCAGGCTAAGCCAACAGGCATATATTTCAATGGTTATGGTGATCGGCTTAGGAGTAGGAATGTGGTCCAAGCAATTATGGTGCATATTAGGACTTTTGAATAGTAGAGAAGATTTTCTCTCTTTTTATCTAGAATAAGAAAAGTGTATTTCTGAGAGCAATTGGTAACCATTTTGAAATAGTTCATCAACCTTAAAATAGAGATGACACTATGGAACGAACAGCAAAGACACAGAATAAAAAGACACTGTTTTTTCAGTGGTGTTTTGGAGATTTTAGATTAAGCCTCATTTGAAGTTATAGATCTAATCCTTTGTTTGTTTGGTTTTTTTAACTTAAACTACTCAGCCTTTTTTATTGTTTAAGCCAGTTTAATTGGCTTTTTCTTATTTGCCAAAAAAGAAAAAAAAAAAATATTGACACAAAGAAAAGACAAAAACCTGTCTCCAGAAACTCTTCAATTACTAAAACTTCAGTTTAAATGCTAGTGTATATTTATCCTCCAAAATAAATCCTCTTTTAAAAGCTAATCTAAGTGCTTTTTTAACCCCAGGAAGAAATTTAAATTAATGACGTGATTGATAAACAATTATAAAAGATTACTTTCTGTTTCTAGATGGGTTCTATTCTGATATCAGGCATCTTACATTTCTCACTTTAATCCAGAATCCAACAATCTGAGGGGCTTTCCAGGTAGCTCAATTGTAAAGACTCTGCTTGCCAGTGCAGAAGATGTGTGTTTGATCCCTGGGTAAAGAAGATCGCCTGGAGAAGGAGATGGCAACCTGCTCCAGTATTCTTATCTGGAAAATCCCACGGTCAGAGGAGCCTGGAGGGCTGCAGTCCATGAGGTCTCAAAGAGTGGGACATGACTTAGCAACTGAGCATGCACTCACTCAGGTAAGGGTGAGATCACGAATACGTACAGAAGAGCCTGGTGGGCTTGCAAAAGAGTCAGACACAACTACACAACAAAAGGACTCATTAAACAAAATTACTCAATCCAGAGAGTATACATAAGGTCAAAAATGAAATTCACTCTCTAAGGCTTCTTCAGGATTCATTGTAAATTTGTATTCTTCTAGATCCTTTGTCAATATGCACACATATAAAATTTAAAATGACAATGGAAAGAGACGGTGCATGTTACTTTCTTCAACTTGCTCTTTTTTTCTTTTCACTCAGCAGTATATTATGGGCATCTTGCCACGTAATTCTCATTCATTTTCATGACTGCATTCTATTCTGTGTCAGTACCATATTTATTTAACTTTTCTCCTACTGATGAATATTTGGGTGGTCTCCAATTTTTTGTAGTACAAATAATACTACAATGAGCATCCTTTTACACATTTTCTTATATACTTATACAAATATTTTTGGCAGAATAATTTTTAAAGGGGGCATTGTCACTTCAAAAGCAGTGAAAAGCTAGTATAAATTAGTATATTAAAAGTTTTTAGTATATCTGTAACATACAGTATTGTACAGCAACTATACTTTAATTTAAAAAATCACAATTTTTTTTTTAAATTTTGATGTATCTGTCCTCCAAAAATATTGTACACTCTCTCACCAGTGGCATGTGAGAAAGTCCCCTTTGCCACACTATCACCAATATCAATATCATCAATGTATTAATTTACTCATCACCATTAGATTTCAATCTTAAGCTGTAAAAATAAGAGAAACATCTTGAAGTATGCAGAGAATGTTATAGCAAATATGAAAATATTAACCAATTTTTTTTTTCATGGAGTAGGAGATATGTATGGAGAAGGGAAAGGCAACCCACTCCAGTATTCTTGCCTGGCGAATTCCATGGACAGAAGAGCCTGGCAGGCTACAGTCCATGGGGTCGCAGAGTCGGACATGACTGAGTGACTAGCATACACGTGCAGGATATATGTAATGGTTTTCTAGGGATTTGGGGGAAAATGTCAGAAACATTAATAAAAAGTCAGTTCCAGATACTCAGGGATGCCATAATAAAAATTAGATAAATAATGTTAAAATAAGGTCTAGCTTTATAACAGACACTTGTCATTTCCTGTATAGATTAGTGAAGCCCTGGGACCTACTACCAATCTAAAACCAAAAGGTATTTATTTTAAATTCTACTTCTTTCTCTTGAAGTTGCTGTGTGTGTTGGGGGTGCGGGGTGCGGAGCTGGGGTGGGGGGGGTGTGGTTCCAATAGAAAAAACAAATTTTTTTTGCTTGTAAGATAATTCTTTCATAAGTATTCTATTTAATGTTTTAAAAAATCAGTAATAGCAAATGAGGCAAATATTTATTGAAAGCATTTTAGAAGCACAAAGTACTATGATAGGTGTTCCACACTGGGAGCATCTTGCAGTTCACCAATTCTCAGGGCAACACTGAGGATCAAAAGGATATCAAAAAGATATTATTTTGCCTCTAAGCAAGGATTTATACTGATTATTTAACTCCAGAGCCTTCAGTTTGCAAATTAAATGGCTAATTGTGAATAGATTCACTGTTGAAATCTTTGTAGAGTTTCTTCCCCACCCCCAGCTCCCAACAACTGGGGAATCCTGGTATCTGGTAGAGAGGGAGGCAGAGGCTTATCTAATGCTGTAATTTGATAAAGTAGCCAGAAGCTACAGTGCTAAGGTACCACTTTCTCTCAGTACCTACCAAGCCTGTCTTTCTTAATCATCTCCTCCTGCTAAAAGGTTTGAAGCCAATCTTTGTGTCTTAAGAATACAATATGTCAGAACATCACCAATTTACTTGTCTTCCTTGATGCCCTGGCCTGAAAGACCTGAATCCCATCAAAATTGGCTGCTTATTGGAGACACCTGGGTGGTTCTATTTCCCATAAACAAAGGAAGACAAATGCACTAAAGTTTAAAAACCAGAAAAAAGCACTAAACTAGAAACTACAGGACCCAATGATGGCATAAAAATTTCAGTGGAAAAACCACCCTGACATATCTCTACTCATTTTTGACTCCAAAGTCTCATCTTATCTCTCTTCTCATTCAGAGAATACAATATTTTGTAGAATATAACTTGCTGAGGTTCTTAGCCTGTATGGTATAAGCCTGACTTATATATGCTGGTGGCAACTCTTGAGATTTCAGTAGAATGCAGCTGTCTTAAACAGAAGTTGACCCTCATTATCTTATATTTCACATTTTACAGAGGTGCTAACCAAAAATCTAAACTCTCCTTTTCATGTTTAAGTGTAACTTTACACAGATAAGAGTAAATAAAAATAGTCTTAAAACTCTAGTCATATTAGTTACATTCTTTTTTATCAAAAAAGTCAAGTATCAAAAAGACTGTCCTATTTTCATTTGAATCCTAAGTGTAGCTTCATCTTTCCCCCTTTATAAAAGTACAGAAAAATATCTAATGGAGAATATAATGAAACAATTCAAATTAGAATGAGACAATCCTGGTTAGGCAATGTGGAAGGAAATAAAAGAAAGGGCTCGCATGATAAACTTGTTTTTGGGGTCCCATATCCTGGGCTTCCCTAAAGGCTCAGTGATAAAGAATCTGCCTGCCAATGCAGGAGACACAGGTTCCATCCCTGGGTCAGGAAGATCACCTGGAGAAGGGAATGGCAACCCACTCCAATGTTCTTGCCTGGGAAATCCCATGGATGGAGGAGCCTAGCAGGCTACAGCCCATAGGGTTGCAAAAGAGTAGGATACGACTTAGTGACTAAACAACAAACAGTCTTTTCTGATGACAGAGAGTAAGAATGGTATTGAAACAACAGCATAAACTACCAGTGGGGGAAAATCTCTCTGGCTAGTCCCCTCCTCTCCCCTCCCCCCATCCGCTATCCCACTTACATTCCTTACTCAGTTTACCCAATCCTCTACACACAGCCAGACTTCAATGAGGAGAGTGCTTCACAGTAAAATAAAACTAGAGTTGAGGGCAATGTAAGAGAAGCAAGGGAGATGTGTCATACAGAATAATATGGTTTAGATGAAAGACTATTTGAACTAGTTTAATAGCTGTGGAGAAAGACGAATGAAAACATGTTCCTTTATTCTATCAAATGAGTCCAGAAATGTGGAGGTTGTTGTTTATGTGCTAAACATTGCCATGCAGAAGACTTAAGAATGTTTATTTCCTAGGTAACCTATCTTCTTTTTGTGGTACATATGACAAGGCAGTGAAATCTTGAAATAGGTGAAATTTGAGCCCTTCAATAAAAATGAGTAAAATCAAGAATTATTGCTATGATGAAACACAACTCTTTTTATTATTAAGGCATTTTAATGATACTTTCATACCATAGTTTTCAAAATACTAGTAGACTTTCCTCACTAATCATTTGGCCATTTGAGAATTATTTTTTAAGTTTTTTTTTCTAAGCAACATTTTGAAGGTACTAGAATTTGAATTCAATACGAATTTTGGATTTTATTTGTTGTGGAAAAACAAACAAAAAATGTTTAGATTTGGTTTGAAACTACATCCAAATTTTGAAGAATTCCCAAATTATCTGAACTTTGAAGGCATGGAAATATAACAGAATCCAACTTTCTTGCAAAGTTTTCCACATTTTCTGTTTGGAGTGATGGTTTTGGGGGCAGGAGAGGAGGGTAGATTTATTGTTTGGTGTCTGAGCTCAAAGAACTTCTGTGCTTTAATAGTCTTGCTTTCTGTCTTTAGTGAAAACAAGGTCTATATTGTTCCAGTTTGTAAAATATTATGTTTATGTAACCTGTTTGTTTTTCAGAATTGTTGACAGTGAGATCTGAGGAGAGACATGTGTATCAAGATCTAGTGGGTCTGATTTGTATTTCTACCCACTAAATTACACCTTACCCAGAACCTCCAAAACTTGACACCAGCCCCCCATAACTGATGTCACTGGGCTTAGAACAGTCTCTTTTTTTGCTTCGTTTCCTCCAATGAAGCCATTTAGAACAAATTTTACTCTCCTAAACTTGCCCTCTCCTAGAAAATAAATAATAAAATACATCCAAGGCAAGGGAGGAGGGGGAGGGGAGGAGAGTAAATGAAACATTCAATGTAGAGTTTTATTGAAAGATCCTTGTGGTATTTTGCTTTTGAAATGTGTTTAGCACAGACTTTAAGGATTGGCAATTTGTTTAAAGAAATGGGTAAAATATTTAAAACCACCACTTTATTTAAACTATTGTGCCTCCTTCAGTAAACATTCAGTACATGATTGAACCCTGTATGAACTTGTGCTTTTGCTGGTTAAATAGAATCTAAGCTTAAAATGAAAGGAGGCTGCTATTGAAAAGGGGACAAAAAACTTACATGTGCATTTTTTTTTTTTTTGCCCACACACAAGCACTCACCCCCAAAAAATATCACGTGAGTGAGATCCTTTATTAAAATACCCCTAGTTTTTTTTCCCCCCCTTGGCCTCAAAGTGCGAAACTGAAAGCAAGCTGTTAACAGAAATGAGTAATTATTGAAGCTCTAACAGGCAGCTTTCATTGAAGTTGATTACAGCAGCCATATAATCACTTTTAGGATGCTGTAATCACAGTAGCAGGGAATGCTTCACTTGGTTCTTATTGTTTTCGCTCAGGGTGGAGGTAGGGGGCCTGCAAGAAGGCCGTTTTACCACCTCGGTACAATTTCTGCTGCAAAAGAAATCTACACAGCCCTGAATGGAGTCGAGAATCATTTATTCTTTCTTTATTAGCATTTTCTCCTCCCTCACACAAGAGTCTGTTGGAGTCAGGAAATTGCTGTTATTCAATATGCAAGCTAGAGGTTGTAATGACCGCTTGGAAGGGTATGACCAACAATTACAGCCCTTAATGAATAGGGGTAATCTAGTTGAGACTAAACACTAGTAGCAACTCTGGGCTGTCTCTGGTTAAATTAAAAGAACAGCAATGCAAAGGAAGTTAACAAGAATTAATTAGTTAGATCGAACTGAAAACCTACTCATTAGAGATGTTATAGGCAAAGTAAAAGCCTATCTTCAGTGCAATTAGGTAGACAAATGAATTGTACAGCTGACTGACTCACACCTGCTAACAGCTAAGGGCTATAGTGCTATGTATGGGATCCACTTTTTCCAGTTCATGCATACTTGCATAGTTTAATGGATCTTACATTCTCGAATTAGCCTCCATTCCTGCAGATCTTTACTTGGATGTTTGATCTAAATATGGGCAGTTTCACTGCAGCGGGGATTTAACAAGCGCTGACTGAGGAGGGCAAAGGATGTGTTTGGAGCCTCCGAGAAAAGGGTTGTCTTGCTTAAAAACAGTCCTACACAGGTTCTCCCGACCACTTATCAAAGAAAGGAAGTGCATCCTAAAGGGTGTCAGTTTCCAGATAGGCCTGTTAGCTAATTATTCCATCTTAAATCATGAAAAGAAAGTCTGTGGTGCCTGTAGGCTAGAAGCAAATAAATATTAAAAATAGGAAAGTAACTCAAGAAAGATTTATAAAGCAGTTGTCATTTTTAATGATGCAGAGGGTTTGGAGTTATGCATGGTTGGAGGGAGACACGAGGGCAAAGATGTCTGCTTTGCTTTTGGGGTGGGGGTGCACAACAGATAAAGGAAGGAGAAACCCTAGAAATCGCAAGCTGAGCCCTTTCTGGGAGTCGTTATCATAATTATGCACTCTGGTATTTTTTCCAGATGTTTCTCTGGTCTTTTTCTACCTATTGCCTTTTGGCTTCTTTGCTTTCCTGTACGAAGTCCCTGAAAGCTTTCACTGCCTGATATATTTGTTCCTGCACTCGAGTTCAGGATGGACGTTTAGTTAAAGTAGGAGGAGTAGGCGAAGGAATTCTGAAAGTGGATTCATCTGCTTGTATTTATGAGTCGGATGACAGGCTAGGGGTAACTCGGTTCATCCTGGAATGGTGTTGTAGAACAGGGATCAGGAGTCAGAAGTTTATTTTCTAGTACTGCCCTGGTGTCTCAGGATGAACTTGAAATAACCTCTTTGTGGCCCATATTTTTGCCTTTTTAATAAGGGTGATCACCAAGGTTTCCAAAATTTATGGATCAGTCACATAGGGAAAAATTCTACTAGCCCCCCTCTCACCACCTCAGAATCGCCTTTGCACTACCAAGCCACACAGCTCTTCATCGTGGCACCATGACACTGGCCTGGCACCAGTCTCCCTTTCAATTTCCTTTCTTGTTAGTAGAGCCAGAGAACAGACCAGTTCAGTTGGTGTCCAGAACTTCTCCTCAGCCTCACTGTTCTCTCTCCTTTAGTCCCTGCCAGGATTCCCCCTACTGGTGTGATGGAGGAAGGGATGTATCAACAGGCTCTTAGGAGACAAGTGGCTAGCAATTGTTGGAAATCCCAGTGGTGGCTTCTAATCACCTTCTGATTAGGGTGGGTGCAGTCCCTGGTGGCTCAGATGGTAAAGCGTCTGCCTACAATGTGGGAGACCCAGGTTCAATTCCTAGGTTGGGAAGATCTCCTGGAGAAGGAAATCGCAACCCACTCCAGTATTCTTGCCTGAAAAATCCCATGGATGGAGGAGCCTGGTAGGCTACAGTTCATGGGGTCGCAAAGAGTCGGACACGACTGAGCAACTTCACTTTCTTTCTTTCAGTTAAAGTCACTCCTTCCAGCCTCTAGAACATGTGAGCTGCAGCCTTCCCCTGCCATTATTTTGTGTTAATAGCAATCACAAAACCTAGTGTAACTCAAGTGCCCTCCCAAGCCGCCATAACCTCTAAAGCTCCCAAGTGAAAGCCATTGAGCAAAAGCTTCTTTGACATTTTAGCCACTTCTGCTAATACACAATAAGCACGCAAGTAATTACAGACTAGTTTAGTTTATTTAACACAGCTTCTCCTCACTCTGAGCCAAAGAAAGCCCTTATGATGCTGCCCAATTATAGGTCAGAAATAAATGACCAAGGCAACGACGTGGGGGAAAGGCTACAGAAAGACAAAAGAAATGCCCTCTTCAACTAAGAGCCAAGAGAACAAACCATGAACATTCTTAGAGGGTCAGAATACAAAGCCAGCTTGGACATTTTCCCAGTCTTATGTGAGAGCCTGGAAGCCGGGGTAAGACAGTTGAGAGCTTTGGGGGTCTCACCCCATAGGCAACTTAGAGACCCGTGGGAGAATCCCCTGAGGACAGCAGTGACATTGTTAGGAGCTCCGCCAATGACTCTTTGTCCCGTCATGTTGTTCCCCTTTCTTCCAGTTGTTGGACTACTGAGGGCTTTCGCCTTTTCTATAAGGGTCCATTCACTTCCTTATTTAGATCTTAAGTTAACCCTCTCATGAGCAATCCCTATCCCCACAGAACAGTGCAGGAGAGAATTCTGGTCCAGTTGTTGGGTATGACAATAAACTTCCATTTCCAAGTCTATCAGGCCACTCACATTTCTATCTACCTAGATAGAGGTACTCTTGCTTCTGTTTTACTGATGGAACTAGTGTTTGTTTCTTAGGGCTGCAGTAAGAACAAGTTCTGGAGGTTACAAAGTCCAGAGGCTCTAGTGAAGACTCCTCCCTTCTTTCAGCTTCTTTTGGCTCCAGCATTACTTGGCTTCTGGCTACATGGCTCTACTTTCTACTTTCACTTTCATATGATGTTCTTCTATGTTTCTGCGTGTCTCAAATCTCCCTCTCCCTTCTCTCATAAAGACACCGGCCATTGGATTAAGGGCCCATGCTAAGTCCAGAAAAATCTCATTTTGAGACCTTTACCTTAATTATGGGCTTCCCAGGTGGTGCTAGTGGTAAAGAACCTGCCTACCAACGCGGGAGACTTAAGAGATGTGGATTCCATCCCTGGGTTGGGAAGATCCCCTGGAGGAGGGCACGGCAACCCACTCCAATGTTCTTGCCTGGAGAATCCCATGGACAGAGGAACTGGTGGGCTATAGTCACAAAGAGTTGAACACAACTGAAGTGACTTATCAGGTAAGCACACACTTTAATTATATCTACATTTGGATCCTTATTCCAAATAAGGTCACTTCCTGAGGTTCCAGGGAGGGCCCCAATTCAATCCACTACAGGACTATCATCAATGATGTCTATTCCTTAATCTAAAACTTTACTTCATAAAGTGTATTTGGTGGAGCACTAGCCCCTTGAGATTCTTTGGGAAAAACAACAACAACAAAACAAAAACAAAACAAGGAGGTAGGATGTTCTATGGTCAAGTAAGTTCAGAAAAGCTGCATTCCCTCTGGAAGGGTCACAAATCACAGTGGCTCATTAAAGGTGTGAAAAGTCCTGCAATTAGGAAGCTGTTTATCTTTGTCAAAGTCATTGTTTCCCCAAACTTAACTGACCAAAAAGAGCTTCTCCTTTTTTTTTTTTTTTCCCCAAATAGCACGTTATTAACAGTCCATGGAACGCACTGAGAAATGCTGGACTCAATATTTCACTAAACAAATGTGAGCCTCCAACCTCAAATCTCTATTATTTAGTCTTTCCTGAAGTTTTTCTTAGAATTCAACAGTAGCCCATGGATAGCCCCTTGCATTTCTTTTGTTTACCAAGTTGTAACAAGCCCATTTATAGCACAACCCTCATATCACAGGGATTTAGCTGGACTGTAGGACAGGTCTCCTGAAACAAAAAAGATGTCATCAAAATATGATCTTTCAACATCTTTACAAGGAGTTAGTTTGGTCCAAACCCAGCATTATGAAAGAAACTCATTTCATAAATTCCCATTTTTGTTGGTTCAAGGTTTCTTCCCTTTTAGTGTTTAAGCTTTATGATATCTGACACCCTTTTACTCAAAATAGCTTTGCATGTCAAGGGAGTGAAATTCTGATCCTGACTGTACCAATAAAAAACTGAAATTAGATGATTTATGCAAACCACCTAATTTTACAGTAAAACCTCAATTCCTTGATCTGAAAAATGGGTTAATTTTAGTCTAATAACATCATGGAATTATTTTAAGGATTACATTTGAAAACAGATATGTAAACATTTTACCAGCTTTAGGAAAACCACCCTTTGTTGTTGTGTTAATTGCTCAGTCTTGTCTGACTCTTTGCAATTCCATGACTGTAGTCTGCTAGGCTCCTTTGTCTATGGAATTCTCCAGGCAAGGATACTGGAGTGAGTAGCCATTACCTTCTCCAGGTGATCTTCCCAACCCAGGGATCGAACATGGGTCTCCTGCATTGCAGGCAGATTCTATATAGTCTGAGCCACTTTTTTTAAAATGTTATTACATAGCTTTTGGAAAGGAAATATCTGTTATCTTTTGAGAGTATCTGTTCTTTATGAAAGATTTAAGACAGAATCTATTAAAATAACAGTGCTCACATGTGAATCATACTTGAGCTAGTGATTCCATGAGTAGTGCTTTAGAAACAGTAAAATCCTTGGTGTATCTTGAGAAGAATGAAAGAGGAAGGAAGGCAGGAAGGAAGTGAGGTGAGAGGAAGGGGGTCCAACTAGGGCCAATTTCTGGACAATCTGTGCAGTCACACAGGCCCTATATCTAGAAGGGCTCCACATTGATTCAACACTCTTCTCTCACCATCTTGAAATTCTTAATCAGTTTTGAGCAAAGGGTCCTGTATTTTCACTTTGCACTAGGTCTTCCAAATCAGTAGCCTGTCCTAGGCCCACCCCTTCTTCCCTCATAACCCAGTGAGAAAGTTACTGAGATACCCCTCTCCAGATGAAGTTAGACAACATTCCAGCTAAACTGATCCTACAATTTCATTTCTGCATGTAAAGCTCACCATTAAGAAACTTCATTCCAGTTTACCAAACACTAAAAGCCAATCTTTGGACCTGCTCCAAGTCCTGAGTCCCTTCATATTTTAAGTTTATGCAGTTTGAGAAAACCCAGGCCACAAAGCCAGCTAGAACATTTTAAATTATGGGTGTGGCCCAAGTGTTATTTTTAAGTCATTAAATGAGTTCTTTCAAAGTTTGAACTCTCTCAAAGTTACTTCTGTGCTGAAAGTTCCTTAATGATCAGAAAATGGGAATTTGCAATAAAAATGTTGACACAAGCCTGTTCTGGGAACAGAGTTTCCCTGCTCTGAGCATAGCACATGGGCAGTATGGTACTGGGGCCAACAACACATAACTGACAAGAAACACAGTCTGAACAGGCTTGGAAGTCAGAGTTTGTGTCTGTACAGCTAGGGTGGGTTGTGTCACAGAACTTTGCTAAACACTCTTGCCAATTGTGTTGGCCAGCACTTTTGTGTATTTATAATAACCAGGTATATTCAGATTTAGAGCTTCCCAGGCAGTGCTAGTGGTAAAGAACCTGCCTGACAATGCAAGAGACATAAAAGATGCAGGTTTGAGCCCAGGGTCGGGAAGATCCCCTGGAGGAGGGCATGCAATCCACTCCAGTATTCTTGCCTGGAGAATCCCATGGACGGAAGAGCTTGGAGGGCTACAGTCCATAAGGTCATAAAGAGTCAGACAACTGAAGCAACTTAACACACACACACATTCAGGTTTTACTTGTTTTATTATATTTACTTCAAGGTGTGGAAGAGAATGGCACAGTCTGTGTATCTTCTACTGCTCAGAGAAAGATAAAGTTTAAGAAAGGACGCTGAGTGAATAGACATTGATATCCAAAAATCATCATTTATTTGGATAATAGAATTTATTGAGTTATTTTTAGGAACCACTAAGTTCTCTCTCTTTCATTCTCCCTTTCTTAGTTTTGTTCCTTTCTATTGTTTTAATATCTTGGAAATTTGGACATCATTTTAATATTTCTTTATGATCTTCTTCTCTCAGATTCAAAAAGCAAGGGCTATGTGCTTCCCCCCCATCTTCAACTTTGCACAGAATTGAAATGGCATTGGTGCTCTCCTTTACCAGCAACAACAATGGCTTAATTTATCTGGCCCTGCGTGTTGCCAGGCCAGTTCAGTTTGCACCCCATCCACATCACTGATGATGGCACATCTCACAATACTTGTTAGCGGCTGGGACTGATTCAACAGATGGAGTCCAAAACAGTGTTTACACAAGTTCTATAAAAATAGTGGTTTTTACAACACATTGGCAATTTTATGGTAGATTGAAGAAGAAAAAAGAACCTACTTATCATTTAGATTAGTTTTTCCCATAAGATTGTGAAATGTTAAGAGAGATTAATCTCAGACCAAAAAAGAAAAAAAAAAAAAAAATACCTGGTGTGGTAAGAAATGAATGTAAAAGAGAGGAGAATCTTTCAGATAGATACAGAAAACTGAATATGTGACTTTGGTCTAACCAAATTACATACCATTGACAGTAAAATCATAAGACTTCTTACGTATCATAATACCATTCCCTCTATCAGAATTGGATAGGAATTATCATCACCATCAGATATAGGAGGCAAATGAAAAGCTTAACTGTGGCTCAGAAGCTGAGTGGGATTTACATGTATCCACGAAAATTCTGAAATTTTAAAATTAAGAAAATTTTAAGGGTCCTCTAGTCTAATATCATCCAGTAGAACTTTCTACAATGCTGGATACGGGTCCAAATCTGCACTGTCCATTATGATTGCCTGTGGCTAGTAGCTATAAGAAATGGAACTCGCAACCAAGGAATTCTATTTTTAATTTAAATTAAATGTAAATGATCACACGTGGCTAGGAGCTACCATAACCACCAACCCAGCATGGTTCAGCCCCTCTGGTTTACAGAGAGGAATGGAATCTAAAGAAGTTCAGGGCCTCATGTAAAGTCTCACATGGACTCAATGAGGAGCCATCACTGTCAGGGTAAGGGGGCCGCCTCCCAGGCAGCTGCTCAATCTGCTCAGGGCCCACGCCCAGTTCTTGGTCTCCAGCAAAGCACAGAGTGGCTGATAGTGAAGTGAAAAAGATCAGAGCTACAGCTTATGCTTTTCATAAAGCTCAACTGAGTCGTTTTAACTTTTTATAAGTCTTCATTGATGGTATAGTTTTTTCATACTATTATGCAAATTCCATGTTTAATTTTAAAGCTGTTGAGATAAGTTTAACGTTAACAATTCTATGTTGTCTTCCAATTTGTTTTATTTCTTTTTACTTTATTTTACTGGTCTGTGAAGTCTAGTTCTAGAATCTTAGAACCAGGTATTAAACCCCAAGTAGGCAGTGCCCCAGAGTCAGGGGTACCTTCTAGAGAGGCTGTCTCATTTGGTGTCACCCTCCCTAGCTGGCTTACAGAAGGCTACCTCCTCAACTGCCAGCTTCCTCTAGGCTGCACCTGGCCAGAGCCATACCCATGATCTTCCTCCAGTCCTAGGCTGAGCAGCCTGTTTGAGATGCATTTCACAAGCTCCAACCATGAGCTGAGATGAGGGCCAGTGTCAGGCCACAATGAGCCCAAATGCCACACCCTCCAATACAGCTGCCAAAGAGGAGAAGTCTGGGGACACATGTTAAGAAAGGGTCTTGAAGTGAAAGAAACAGAAAAGTCAGAGAGATGGCCAATATTGAGAAGAAAGGAAGAGAAAGAGCGAGAAATAAAGATGAGGCTGTGGGAAAGGAGGTGAAGGATAGATGGCCATGGAGTGAATCACAGTGTGCTCAGGGGGCCTTGAGAAACTGTCCAGGTTCTAGACTGAGTGCACCCAGGTGCTGTCTTCAGGCCAGGAAAATTTAAAAAACAAAACAAAACAAAGCTCCCCAGA
Source organism: Cervus canadensis (assembly GCF_019320065.1). Classification (NCBI taxonomy): domain Eukaryota; kingdom Metazoa; phylum Chordata; class Mammalia; order Artiodactyla; family Cervidae; genus Cervus; species Cervus canadensis. Next base: position 53,301,958 of record NC_057387.1, read on the forward strand.
ATCGATGAGGTCTTTTGTCTTCTTTCAAATATTTTGTAAATGATGAGCATCATCTCTCTTAATAGCCAATTTCTATGTCTTATCAAACTAATGATTGAAGAAGTGCTTCCTGGTACTAATCAAAAGCCTCCTGCCTTAGTGTTTTAGCTTCTCTGACTTAGTCACCTGGGGCATTTGTCACCCTAAATGCCCCACTGATGGGTGATAAAGCAGGCCCCCACCCTAAGATTATTGGGCTCTTCCTAGCCCAGCAATGACATACAGCCCTTGTCATGATTCATTTATTCTTTCAACAAGCACTTAGTAATTGCCTGTGATATTCAAAGCACTCCTACTCAAAGTCACAGCTAATAGTTCTCTTAGGCCAGTTGTTTGTAATATTACAAAATATGGTACAAAGAGGATTATTTCTTAGATGACCAACCAGTGTTATACAGGTGAACGACTAGCAGGTCCCCAGAACACAGAGAGACTGTCTAGCTTCAACTGAAGTGTTCTTTTTAGAGACTTCTTGTTCTAAATTTCTCATGACCATCTCTCTGGGTCTCATCTGTCCCTGGACTGAGGGCATCTTTCCCCAAGTTCCTTTGTGATTCTAGTAGACTATTCCTTATTCAAGCCTGGCTTCCTACAAACTATACCAGATACCTAAGGAAAAGAGATGTTGGTTGGTTTGGTTGGTATTTCTTTTCCATCAGTTCCCATTTCTGTCCGAGTTGAGCTTCACTCTTCTCTGAAATATCCTGATTTCCCAAAGAAAATGCCATTTCTAGTATCCATCTCCTCTAGGAACTGATTCTTTTCTTGGTTTCTATAACTGGCCTCTGTGTTCCACAGAGACACCAAAGTATGTTTTCTTTTCTTCATGGCTTCATCTAGAACCAAGAGCCAGTCTGTCCCATGATGAGGCATCTCTCCTCTGTCTCTTGCTGATCAGCTCTTAGCAGTTAGATCCAGTAAGCTTGTAATTATTCATTCATTCAAAAACACCTATTGATTACCAACTCTGTATCAGACACTACAGATGCTAGGGCCATAAAGAAAGGAAGGTGGTAGGGGAAGGGGAGGGAAATAGCAAGCCCTTGTGTTCTAGAAGTTTACAGTCCAGTGAAAGACAAAAAGCAAATAAATAGATATTCACAATAGAATGTGGTTAGTACATGATAAGAGAAAATACAGTTTGCCAAACAAGCATGAAGACCATCCAACCCACGCTCAGACACCCATCCAAGAGATACAAATGAGAGGCCTATGGGGTTAAAATTTCAATATTAATAGAGCCTTTTCACTCTACGGTATTTTTTTTTAATATATCTATTTTTTTCTTCTTGAGTTAGGGCCATAGCACAGCATGTATGCACCAAAATGTCGTACTTTTTGGGAAATCACTACTTCCCTGACTCCCCAGTGCCTCTCCTGCCCGGCCACACTGTCATCTCCCCAAGGCACCATTGCTCCTTCACTCCATAAGCTGGCACCTAGTACGGTGGTATTCCAGATCCTCTTCCGTGATGGGGTTCTACACGCTCAGGGTCGCCCTTGTACTGCCGTATTCACCTCTCATCTCCACAGCTTCCTGCACAAGTGACAAAAATGACACTGAGAACAGGCTGATGGGAAGATAAAAACAATATTTGCTTATAAATTTTAGGGTAAATTAAAATGTTTGTTACAGATTCTCCATTTTTACTACATGCAGTTTTTGCATGGAGTTCAATGTTCTAATATTTGAAGGATTGGTGATCTCCAAATAGTGTATAATATCTGATTTGCTAAATCTTTCTCTGTCTTAACCCAAACATACCCAGTGAGACTACACATGATATAAAAGGAACCCAATCCATGTTTGCAATTCTAGTTTCAACAGTACTAGAAAAAGAAATGAGAGGACTTTGGCTGAGAAATTTGTATTGTTGCCTTAACAAGTAACAGGTTGACCCTGTTTGTGGTTTTTCTACAGGATCCTCTGGGAAGTTGGCTAGGGCTTCTTCAGGCCTGCTACCACTTACACCCAAAGTGTACATTGAGAAAAATTTCAAGGTGTGACAATTAAGCCCTCAAAATACAAACTTATACCTGATTTAAAGACTTTTTAGAATTAGTGTAACTGGCCCTAAGACCCTGTCCAAGTCCACAAGTATAGAATATCCTGAAGAGAATCCCATTTTGTCTGGTAATGTCAAGTTTTCCCAGAAGTGCTGCTTAGTTTTCCTAACTATGGTTCTCAAACTTCAGTGTGGATCAGAATCATCTGGAAGCCCTGTTAAAACGCCACACCCAGAATTTCTGGTTCAATAGGTCCTTGGGATGGAGCCCAAGGAATTTCATTTCTAACATGTTCCCAGGTACAGATCCTGTTGGTGGGGACCACACTTTGAGAATCACTGCTTTACAAAAACCACAATACCACCTCACAGTCAATTTGCAATCCCCATCATTTCTATCTCACTGTTAGACACAGAGTTCCTCTAGGCTGCATAGAACTCAGCTGAGTAAATCAAAGAGAAAATGTAATTTGGCAGTGACACAATTACTAAAAGGTTTACAACACTATACATCCTTCCAACAGCTGTGTCCTGTATCCCCTTCCTTCCCAAAGGATTTGAAAAATTCCATAAACATTCTTAAAGTCTTACTGATCCCCAGAATTTGCATGGGCCTCCCTACCCCATGCTTCATCATGGTCACCCAGGCCTAAACCATCACTTCCTCCAATTCCTCTCACAAGAGGAAGGAGTATAAATATCAGCCATGCAGAAGACTAACTCAGAACTTCTCCATCAACAACAGACTTCTGAATGAGAAGAAAACTAAGGAAGTAAAGTGATACATCTCTTTTGGGTGGATGTCCTGATTCCCTTTAAGCCCAGAATAATTTTTTTCAACCTGGGGCTTATGAAAATCTGCTTATTTGCATGATTTTATTGGGCAAGTTTTAAAAACACATTCTTTCCTGACAAAGACACCCTTTTGTCTTTCTTCTTGCATCTTCTAAGTGCTTGCTCTCTCAGTAAAATTTAAAATACTCAACAAGCTGTGTATGTTTACTGGCTTCAAGGGCTGGAGGCACAAATATTTGACTTCAGCATGTGCTTGTTTATTAATTATAGGTTAATTTTCATTTGAATCACGATCTTTCTATCTGCCTACACAACCACAAACATGTACATTCATTGTTATCACTGTTTGCATCAGAGAGCTATTAATCAATCATTAAAAGTTGTTTCGTATCATGGACAGAAGATTATTAATGTCTTATTGTTGAAAGGCTTACCTAAGCTGATGTTTTCAAAACTGAAACAGTTCATCAAGTTTGGCATGTTTTGGTTTTTACTTAATACACAAGCCTACCTTGTCCAAGTGAAAGTAGCACATGACAAAGATCACACTGGAAATATACTGATGGAGAGATAGATGCCCAGAGAATGTGTCTAGTTGAAAGCAATGAAATGTTTTCAATGGTGAGAATCAATAATGAAGACATGAATTTAAAAGAAGCTGGGATAGTTTCATTTTCAAATTTAGTTCTTAGACCAAGATATTTCTATTTTTAAAAATTCCCATGAATATTTTTCATTTCCTATTCTGCTATTTGTTAATGGTTTCACAAATTATCAGCATCTTGGATTGTTCCAGGTGAGACATATTTTTCCACTTCTAATAATAAGTATCATTCAACCTTCTAAGTAAGACTTATTAAAATTTTTTTTTCATCCCTGTCTCTTCAATAAGTATCTCTGCCTTAAAAATTAAATAAAGCATCTTTTTAAAAAATGTGAGTCACAAGCATACCCTCGGGGAGGTCTTATCTAGTTGTTAGAGCAGGAACCTGGCTTTCCAGAGCCCTGAGTACAGTTCTATGCTCCACCACATCCTCTGAATTTGTCACTGACTCTCTCAGTGTTCCACTTTTCCCATCAGGAAAATGAGGAAAGCATCATGTCTCATAAGTGTGAATGAACTGTGTTGGTAAAGTGTTCTGAAGTTCTCTGATGAAAGCAGATAATGTGGAACCTAGTATTTGACCAGATCCATATTCCCTTGAGCCTGATGGGAATTAATGAAATAATCTGCTCTCAGAGCATTGTGAAGGGGAGGCCTTGGCCTCTTACTATGATACTTATCCTGAAAAAGGAAACAGGTCTCTAAGTGTTTGAGCTGTTTTGTTTGATTTTTGTCTTTTTCCCACTAGCAAGAAAGAAATGCAGTAAGATCCATGGGCCATGATTATATACTCTCTGATCATAAGAATGAAACCCACTGGCATATCATCTGCCATTCAGTGAGAGAATTTCCAAATCTTGTCCTGTGTACATTTATTAACATGAGAACATACGTTCCTGTAAAGAGTTGGGGAGGATAATGAAAGCTGAAAGTGGAAAAAGGCTTATTCATTTCTCTGTTGAGAATATTGGAGCAGCAAAAAATAAGCTCAAGAGTGAAGGAAATTGGGGTGCAAATAGTTTATTTTAAATGTGCACACACACACACATGCACACACACACACCTATACCCATGGAAGTAAAGGAAATAAGAAATTTCAAAAAAAAAGAGAAGAATCTTACCAGGAAAATCTGTTTTCTATGCTGCTTATGGATACAAGGAGGGTGAAGACCTTCAGGAAACATTTTAATGTTAAACAAGATCCCATCTGTTGTCTAGAGCTGGGAATCGAAAAGACCCAACATCGATTCCTCATTCCACCCTCAAGGATGACAGCCAGTAAGCTTCATGACCCAGTTTATCCTGCAAGCCCAAGAATGTAACGATTTAAAGAGCAGATATCAGTAAAAGGGGTATCTTTTTAACCTTTGTTCCTCAAAAATAGACAGTGAGAAAGTTGGAGAGAGGGTAAATCTGTAAAAGACTTAATTGGTGTACAGAGAGGGGAAAAAGGCAAAACTTTTATCAAACACTCATCAAAGCCTCATAAGTTAAAGTAAAAAATAACAGTTCTATAGAGCATGGGTAACATACTAAATATTCCTTTACATTCTCCTAATTACAGCTATACAGTAATATAGGAAAACAAAACAAAGTCAGAGAATCACAAACCATTAGCATTTGGATAGAACACTAGCAGTCATCTAATTCAATGCTCTAATTTTACCAATGAGAAAAAAACAGAGCCCAGTAAGTGACTTACCTAAGGTCACTCAAGTAGCTAGTAGTAGATGGGAGAAAACAATTCAGATTTTATGAACCTGGGTCTATTGCTTTTTCTACTATACCACACTACAAATGATGCTTTAAGCAGCATCATTCCTTGTAAGAGAGTCAGAAAACATAATGACAGCATGTCTCAGCTCTGAAACCCCAGTGTGCCCACCAGACAAATGTTCACTCTCATAATTTCTATGAAAACTTTTTCATATGAGTTGCAGTTACTTATTTTGATTTAACAAAACTAAACACAGCTATCTTTAGTGATAAGTTTGTCCATATTCTTCAAAACCCCAAACTAGATGACATTTCCCATCCCTCTTTGACTTACATATGACCATATGATTTGACTTCTAGCCAATGAATGTGAGAAGTGACACATGCCAGCTCCCAGCCTGCCCAGTAAAAACTTCCCACTTGCTCCCTATCCATCATATTCTTGCAACATTCACCAGCTTGATGCAAGTGGGGATGGTGAACTTAACAATTATAAGTTAAGGATGGTAGAGCCACAGATGGAAGAAGTCTGGGTCCCTGAACTCCAACATGGAGCAGAGTCACTCATTCATCATGACAATCATTTTAGATTAGATTTCAACATAGGAGAAAATTAACTCTCTTTAAGATTAACCAGTTAGACACAGGGATGTATGTATGATATCAGATCGATATCAGATAAATGGTACCTTAACTAAGGTACAAAACCAAGCATCATATATTTATCAAGTTTGCAAATGCTTGTGTGGCTTTCTTCCTTCTGCACTGGTAATGCAGCATTCTTCTTAAAACTTTGACAAAAGCCATATAGATTTGACACTATCTTTTAAGAGAACTCAGTACAACTTGAAAATGATTCTATTGTTCATGGCAATGAAATACAAATCTAAATATGAGACATGGATGATTCAAATGAAAAGGAGTAAAAGTTTTAGGCTGTGTAGATAGTTTTAACTCAGCTAGAACTGCCGTATGCTTGCCTCATGCTTTGTATTTCTAATTACATTTACAACGAAATTTGGTTGTCGAATTAGGCTTTAATCTGACAATTCCAAAGTCACATAAATTAGTGGACTCCGCGAGAGCCCTTGGCATCTGGATGATTTGAAGTGATGTGTGTTGCAAATGAAAACATATTGTTTGCAAATGCCCATTTGAATAAAAAGCTCTATAGCTTCTACAATCAAAGATATTGCAAAGATAAGCTTAAATATAGAAATACAGAGACATATGTGTGACTTCAGACACAGGAGGGTGGATTTTTGTGACATGTGTGAATTGTCTGTTGGAAGCCTTTTTGTTTTCTTTTTCTTACTTTTATCTTCTGCCTTCCCTGTGGCAGCTCTGCTGTTGGGATATGAACAGTAGCCATGTTTTTCACTCTAGAGTTGTTTTCTTTGGGTCCAAGGTTCATTCTTCAGTCTTAATAACTGGGAGAAGAATTCTTAACCTAGACCATAAAATTGTACTATTATCCTAGGAGGTTAAAGGCCCTTTGTAACTATGAACACTTAACTTCTGACCTTAGAGCGATTTTAAATATGTAAAACTCTCGACAGGGGAGTCTGAAATCATCCTCAAACTAATCTATGCTGTATTAACAAATTGGAGTGGATATTTAGAAAGTACAGTGGCAAAATTTCAACTCTGAGGTTATTAAACCTAATTTGCCCTAAATCCTCACTGATGGATTTATGTCCCCCGTCTCTCTGGAATCAAAAGCTTCTTCAGAGGATAAACCAAAAGAAGCTAAATAAACATCACCAAGCTGAATGGATGGCCTGTTACAAAAGATACTGAGGGATCTAGCAAGAGTACAAACCCAAAGAATGAAAAGTGAATCACCGGGTATTACTTCATAGAAAATCGCAATGAGTTCTCTGTGATGTGTCCTTGTAGTTATTACGACAGTAAGAACCACATCATACAAACATGCTGTGGAGAATTAGCTTTGCCTTTAGTATTTAGTGGGAGATTTTATTTGAAGACATGAGATGAGTTCACTTGAATAGAAAAATTGGTCCTGGGTTCAGTGGATCAGAAGCTCAAGGGCTGAATTTTCACTGCTTCTGTTCAATGTGTCCTAGGAAGGTGATGGACTTCGTGTGGAAAAGCCCTCAGTGTTCCTAACTCTGGTCTTTTGCAATGTATCAGTAAGTATATGTATGCTTAGTCACTCAGTCATGTCCAATTCTGAGACCATTTGAACTATAGCCTGCCAGGCTCCTCAGTCCATGGAATTCTCCAGGCAAGAATACTGAAGTGGGTTGCCATTTCCTCCTCCAGAAGATCTTCCCAGCCCAGGGGTCGAACCCATGTCTCCTGTGTCCGCTGCATTGGAGGCACATTCATTACCTGCTGAGCTATGGGGGACGTCTGTATTGATAAGTATGTGATTGCATTTCAGAGAAGAATATGGCACAAAATTCAAGCTTGTTCAGAACAGAAAATTTTTTCTCACCTAAAGGTTTATATTCCTCCTCTCCCGCAAAATGTTTTGGAGGTCCCACTGTCTTTGAGACACATACAAACTATAAACAATATGTCTTCTTCTACAAGAGAGTCCCCAGATTGCCCAAGGTAAGAATATAAGACATACCATAATCACAGAGCTAAATTTTCAATGGAAAGTTGGGTTGTTTTTTTTTTTTGGTTTTTTGTTTTTAGAATTTTTCTTCTTTTGGTTCATAATTTATCAAATCTGTAGTTAATCCATTTAAAAAATTAAAAAGCATAGCTATATACCGTGGCTGCCCACAAACTTTATGTCTGTAGATATGTGCTATGAAAGTTTTAAGTGATTGTAGTTTATGTTCAATATGCTTTGTGCTTCTTAAAGACTGAATCTGTAGCAAAAATACTTGGCACCACCATGGTATCTTTGGTTAAGGAGATAGACCCTGTGATCGAATGCCTGCCCATGTGGACAGTTATGTGTGACTAATGAAAACTCAGCTCTCTTGTTGTCCTAAGTATCTGAAACAGGATTCTGGACAGGAGCCATCCTGAAAGGATCCTGAAAGGATGTGTCAGAGGTGATGTTGTCTACTGTGAGGAAAGTGGAGAATGCCTACTTCACTAACAGTAATGTTCATTCCTGTGTCTGGACTTTACAAGTTAAAAATTGTGTGGCTACTTCAACCTAGTTCTAAAGAGATGGGTGTAGTGTTACAAGTTTTCGTTTTTGGTTTTTTTCACATTTGGTTGGGCTTCCATGGTGGCTCAAATGGTAAAAAAAAAAAAAAAAAAAAATCTGCCTGCCATGTGGGAGACCCAGGTTCGATCACTGGGGTTAGGAAGATCCTCTGGAGAAGGAAATGGCTACCCACTCCAGTACTCTTGCCTAGAGAATTCTAGGGACAGAGGAATCTGGCAGGCTATAGTCTATGAGGTTGCAGAGAGTCAAACATGACTGAGCTGCTAACATTTTCACTTTTTGCTTTCAGACATCAAATTCTTCTAAATCAAATTTTCATTGCCAACTATACCTTCAAAAATGCCCCTTAAGGAAGGCACGTATGAAAATCAACCATATTTATATATTTCCTAGAAGCAAAAAACTAAAAAATCAAATTTAAAATTACACTTAAAATAATGTTAAAACCTAAAATACTTAGGAAAAAATTTAATAGCAATGTGCAAGACCATTATATTGAAAATTATAAAACTTTGCTGAGTGAAACTAAAGGCCTGAATAAACAGAGACAGAACATAGTTGCCGTAGACTGAGTTACGTCCTCCCAAAGTCATATGTGGAAATCCTAACAGTCAATGTGACTGTATTTGGAAATAAGGCCTTTAGTTTGTTAAAGTTAGATGGTGTTATAAGAGTGGGCCTCTAATCTACTAGGGTTGGCATCTCATAAGAAGAGAAAGAGAGTCTATGGCCATACCATCCTGAACGCACCCGATCTCGTCTGATCTCGGAAGCTAAGCAGGGTCGGGCCTGGTTAGTACTTGGACGGGAGAAAGACACACCAGAGTTCTCTGCCTCTGCCGTGTGAGGACACAGCCATGGTAGACATCGCCAAACTGGAAAGACTTCAGCTAACACCTTAGTCCTGGACTTCCCAGACTTCAGATCTGTGGGAAAATACATTTTTGTAGGTTAAGCCACCAGTCTTTGGTATTTCAGATGGCAGCTTGAGCTAAGTGAATAATCTTGGATTTTAAAATTTAATATTATTATCAATACTATCAGCATTACTATATCAAATATGAATATCATTAAGATGTCAATTATCCTCAGACTTGTCTAGAGATTCAAGTAAATCACACTCAAATAAATATGTTTCCTTGGTAAGAAAAAAATTTTCCCCAGAAATCGACAAGTTGATTCTAAAATTTACCTGATGGTAAAAGCTAGAAGAGACAAAGCAATCCTGAAAGAGAACAAAGTTGACTCCACTTATCTACTGATTTGAAGATTTTCTTTAAATCTACAGTAGTCAAGACAGTGTGGTATTAATGAAAGGCTAGACAAAGAGGTCAATGCAACAGAAGAGAGAGTTCAGAATACACCCACACATACTGATCAACTGGGTTTTGACAAAGGTTCTAAGGAAATTCAGTGGGAAAAGAAAAGCAGTTTTAAAATATCCATATCATATGGATATTTCAAGACTGAATATGCATATGAATAAATAAAACAGACATTGACCACTACCTCACACCACACACAAAGAATAATTTGAGATAGATTATAGACCTAACCATGAAAGCTAAGTCTGTAAATTTTCTAAAAGAAAACATAGAATATCTTCATGACCTTATTATCCAGAAAATACTTTTTTAGAGAGGAAACAAAAAAACACTAATTATACTAGAAAAAAATGATAAATTGGACTCCATCAAGTTAAAACATTTGCTCATTAAATGGCACTGTTAAAAACATTATTCTCTCAATACTCTCTTCTTCCCCTCTCCCTGTATGTGTGTGTGTGTGAGAGAGAGAGAGAGAGAGAGAGATTGTGTGTCTGGCAAAGGATACATCTAGCATATATAAAGAACTCATGGCTCAATAACAAGACAAACTATTTAAAAGGACTTAAAGTTTTCACAGAAGTTCAGTAAACACATGAAAAGGTGTTCAATATCATCAAAGAAATGCAAATTAAACCTCAGCAAGATTCTTCTACACACCCACTACAAAGGGTAAAATTTAAAAGACTTATAACACTAAATATTGGCAAGAATGTGGTATAACTGGAACTCTCATATATGCTGATAAGAGCATAAAATGATACAATCATTTTGGGAAAATGAGAGGAGTTATAATTAAACATACACCTACCTACCAATCCCATCCCAAAGAGAAATAAAAGCATATGTCTGCAAAAGACTTGTACATGAATGTTTATAGCTGCTTTATTCATAATAACTTCATTCATATAACATAATATCTGAAAACTGTAAACAACCTAAATGTCATCTCATAGGAGAAGAGATAAACAAGTTGTGGTATATTCATACAATATAATAGTACATAGCAATTAAAAGAAACTACTGATACATACAATAATATGGTTGAATCACATAACCATTATGTTGACTCACAAGTGAGACACAAATAAATACATGCTGTGTAGTTCCATTTATATGAAGTTTAAGAACAGGCCAAACTAATCTATGGTATTACAAATCAGAACAGTGGCAGCCTATGGGGATAAAGATTGATTAGAAGAGAACACAAGGGAAATTTCTTGAGTGTTGAAAATATTCTGTTTCTTGATAAGGATGTTTGCTGCACATGTGTATATATTTGTCAAAATTCACAGGATTGTACACTTAAGTTCTGTGAATTCCAATGGACATACATTTTATCTCAAAAGAAATTTTAAAAAGAAAAAATAGTGAAGGAAAAGTACACTAGAAAAGATCTGAACTGCTCCAAACTTTGTTAAATACCTCAATTCTCCTCTCCAAATATTCTCTAAGCTCACTAAATATTTCTTCTCCCCACTCTGCATCTCACGGGTCTACTTAGTCTTCAAAAGGTGAACCAGACTATGAAACATGAAAGTTACACAGAAAAACACAAAGACCAGGAAGAGTAGAAATATTTTATTCTAACACTGGTCCATCCTCATTGCAAATATTCAATTAATTGTATCTCTTTCCAGGTCATAATGACTAGTTATGATGATGGTAAGTCATTAGTATTTGTATAATGATTTATAATTGACAGATTATTTCTAATATGTAAGAGTCAGTATGCCTTGGTGCTATATTAAAACCTATACCCTTCATTTGTTCATTTTCTATTCTAGCCAGTGAGTATATATTAAAGAATGATTTGTTTATCCATATACTCCTACTCACGTGGCACTAGAGGTAAAGAACCTGCCTGCCAATGTAGAAGGCATAAGAGATGCAGGTCCAGTCCCTGGGTTGGGAAGATCTTCTGGAGGAGGAAATGGCAACCTACTCCAGTATTCTTGCCTGCATAATCCCACGGACAGGGAAGCCTGGAGAGCCACAGTACAGGGTCTCAAAGAGTTAGGTATGACTGAAGCAACTTAGCAAGCACACAAGAATCAAAAGAATGGTTTCGCCTTCTGCTTTTTATTATCACAGAAGCTCATTACGCTTCATTCTTTGGACGCTAAAACTTTAGAATCCAGTAAGCTGGAATCACACGGGACAGTTCTGTACTTTAGGCTCTTTTTTGTTACTCATTTATTCGTTAAAAAAACTATTGTGTCCCTCAAGTGCTATGCACTGGACATTTTCTTTTTTTTTTTCATTTATTTTTATTAGTTGGAGGCTAATTACTTTACAATATTGAAGTGGGTTTTGTCATACATTGACATGAATCAGCCATGGATTTACATGTATTCCCCATCCCAATCCCCCCTCCCACCTCCGTCTCTACCCAATCCCTCTGGGTCTTCCCAGTGCACCAGGCCGGAGAACTTGTCTCATGCATCCAACCTGGACTGGTGATCTGTTTCACCATAGATAATATATATGTTTCAATACTGTTCTCTCGAAACATCCCACCCTCGCCTTCTCCCACAGAGTTCAAAAGTCTGTTCTGTACATCTGTGTCTCTTTTTCTGTTTTGCATATAGGGTTATCATTACCATCTTTCTAAATTCCATATATATGTGTTAGTATACTGTATTGGTCTTTATCTTTCTGGCTTACTTCACTCTGTATAATGGGCTCCAGTTTCATCCATCTCATTAGAACTGATTCAAATGAATTCTTTTTAATGGCTGAGTAATATTCCATGGTGTATATGTACCACAGCTTCCTTATCCATTCATCTGCTGATGGGCATCTAGGTTGCTTCCATGTCTGGCTATTATAAACAGTGCTGCGATGAACATTGGGGTGCACGTGTCTCTTTCAGATCTGGTTTCCTCAGTGTGTATGCCCAGAAGTGGGATTGCTGGGTCATATGGCAGTTCTATTTCCAGTTTTTTAAGAAATCTCCACACTGTTCTCCATAGCGGCTGTACTAGTTTGCATTCCCACCAACAGTGTAAGAGGTTCCCTTTTCTCCACACCCTCCAGCATTTATTGCTTGTAGACTTTTGGATAGCAGCCATCCTGACTGGCGTGTAATGGTACCTCATTGTGGTTTTGATTTGCATTTCTCTGATAATGAGTGATGTTGAGCATCTTTTCATGTGTTTGTTAGCCATCTGTATGTCTTCTTTGGAGAAATGTCTGTTTAGTTCTTTGGCCCATTTTTTGATTGGGTCATTTATTTTTCTGGAATTGAGCTGCAGGAGTTGCTTGTATATTTTTGAGATTAATCCTTTGTCTGTTGCTTTGTTTGCTATTATTTTCTCCCAATCTGAGGACTGTCTTTTCACCTTGCTTATAGTTTCCTTTGTTGTGCAAAAGCTTTTAAGTTTCATTAGGTCCCATTTGTTTAGTTTTGCTTTTATTTCCAATATTATGGGAGGTGGGTCATAGAGGATCTTGCTGTGATTTATGTCGGAGAGTGTTTTGCCTATGTTCTCCTCTAGGAGTTTTATAGTTTCTGGTCTTACATTTAGATCTTTAATCCATTTTGAGTTTATTTTTGTGTATGGTGTTAGAAAGTGTTCTAGTTTCATTCTTCTACAAGTGGTTGACCAGTTTTCCCAGCACCACTTGTTAAAGAGGTTGTCTTTTTTCCATTGTATATCCTTGCCTCCTTTGTTGAAGATAAGGTGTCCATAGGTTCGTGGATTTATCTCTGGGCTTTCTATTCTGTTCCATTGATCTATATTTCTGTCTTTGTGGACATTTTCTTAATGTTAGAGTTTCATAGTAAATACATCCAGTCCTTGCTTTCAAGGACAATTCTGTAAAAAGAAATTTAAATAATACAATACAAGGGTGGAAGTGTAAATAAAGGCATTTCAAAATATTATTAGAGTCTTAATGAAGGAGGTGTTAATTGTGTAAGGTCTCTACTTTGAATCTCTTTGGAATAAATTAAACCTTAAATAAGAAAAGAAAAGTATTCAGACTGGGATAAGATGCCACAGAAAGCACCAGAGACCTTATATTCAAGTCATTCTTGAAGGAAAGCATGATTTTGCCAGGAAAAAAAACTATGTAAGATGGAAAGGAGATTAAGAAAAAAAGAAAAAAACCTCTAGGCAGAAGAAAAGAATATGAGCAAAGGAATGATAGTACCAAGGACCAGGAGAGGTCCTTTCTCCAAAGGACCTACTCCCCACTGGGTGAGTAGTGACCACGTGCTTAGGGGCAAGAGGAGATAGGCCCAGAAAGAGAATGGCATCAAATCACAATGATCTTAATATTCCAGGTAAGATACTGATTGATCAGATGAACACTTTAAAAAGATGCCACTGGCCAAAATATGTAGTGGTGACCCTCGGCCAAGGTGTATTTACACAGGATGTGATTTGGATCGAAGGCATTTTTTTGTTCATTGCAGTTAAACTACGCAGTTTTGACTGAAAAGCTATTTTTCTATGCATTAGAATTAACTAGATATGACTGTCATTTGTCACTCTTTTCTCCTTCATTCACAGTCCAACTCTCACATCCATACATGACCACTGGAAAAACCATAGCCTTGACGAGACAGACCTTTCTTGGCAAAGTAATGTCTCTGCTTTTTAATATGCTATCAAGGTTGGTCATAACTTTCCTTCCAAGGAGTAAGCGTCTTTTAATTTCATGGCTGCAGTCACCATCCACAGTGATTTTGGAGCCCAAAAAGATAAAGTCTGACACTGTTTCCACTGTCTCCCCATCTATTTGCCATGAAGTGATGGGACCAGATGCCATGATCTTAGTTTTCTGAATGTTGAGCTTTAAGCCAACATTTTCACTCTCCTCTTTCACTTTCATCAAGGGGCTTTTTATTTCCTCTTCACTCTGCCATAAGGGTGGTGTCATCTGCATATCTGAGGTTATTGATATTCCTCCCAGCAATCTTGATTCCAGCTTGTGCTTCATCCAGCCCAGCGTTTCTCATGATGTACTCTGCATAGAAGTTAAATAAGCAGGGTGACAATATACAGCCTTGATGTACTCCTTTTCCTATTTGGAACCAGTCTGTTGTTCCATGTCTAGTTCTAACTGTTGCTTCCTGACCTGCATACAGATTTCTCAAGAGGCAGGTCAGGTGGTCTGGTATTCCCATCTCTTTCAGAATTTTCCACAGTTTACCCACACAGTCAATGCTTTTGCGTAGACAATAAAGCAGAAATAGATGTTTTTCTGTAATTCCCTTGCTCTTTCGATGATCCAATGGATGTTGGCAATTTGATCTCTGGTTCCTCTGCTTTTTCTAAAACCAGCTTGAACATCTGGAAGTTCTGGAAGTTCTCGGTTCATGTATTGCTACAGCCTGGCTTGGAGAATTTTGAGCATTACTTTACTAGCGTGTGAGATGAGTGCAATCGTGCTGTAGTTTGAGCATTCTTTGGGATTGCCTTTGGGATTGGAATGAAAACTGACCTTTTCCAGTCCTGTGGCCTCTGCTGAGCTTTCCAAATTTGCTGGCATATTGAGTGCAGCACTTTCACAGCATCATCTTTCAGGATTTGAAATAGCTCAACTGGAATTCCATCATATCCACTAGCTTTGTTTGTAGTGATGCTTTCTAAGGCCCACTTGACTTCACATTCCAGGATGTCTGGCTCTAGGTCAGTGATCACACCATTGTGATTATCTGGGTTGTGAAGATCTTTTTTGTACAGTTCTTCTGTGTATTCTTGCCACTGCTTCTTAATATCTTCTGCTTCTGTTAGGTCCATACAATTTCTGTCGTTTATTGAGCCCATCTTTGCCTGAAATGTTCCCTTGATATCTCTAATTTTCTTGAAGAGATCTCTAGTCTTTCCCATTGTGTTGGTTTCCTCTATTTCTTTGCATTGATCGCTGAGGAAGGCTTTCTTATCTCTCCTGGCTATTCAAATATACTATTAATATAATGCTTAGAGACTTATGTGCTGAAAGAAAGGTAAAAAGAGGAAGCATTTATGAACTACAAGGGCTGGCTTTAGGGGCCAGTTTGGGCTTCAGCTTTGGATAGAGACCCAAGTCAAGTTGACGTTCCTTTTTCCACTACACTTAAGCTTACCCATGTTCCTGATATGCTTTCTTGACTGGGAGTGGAAAATAAAGATAAAGGGACAGACACAAGATGTATTTGGAATGCAGAACAAATACATTGAGTGAAGTTGTTAAGTTGAGTGAAGGTTGGTTTCTCCTTGGGTTTGTTTAATGGTGGCACTGGTAATCCACGTGGGAAGCAAACAGACAAGTTGCTTTGGTGGGCAAGATGCTAAGTTTAGTTTGGGATACAAGTGCTTATTTGACATTCCATTCATCAGGCACTCTGTCTATCACATCTAGTCCCTTAAATCTATTTCTCACTTCCACTGTATAATCATAAGGGATTTGATTTAGGTCACACCTGAATGATCTAGTGGTTTTCCCTACTTTCTTCAGTTTAAGTCTGAACTTGGCAATAAGGAGTTCATGATCTGAGCCACAGTCAGCTCCTGGTCTTGTTTTTGTATAGAGTTTTTCCACCTTTGGCTGCAAAGAATATAGTCAATCTGATATCAGTGTTGACGATCTAGTGATGTCCATGTGTAGAGTCTTCTCTTGTGTTTTTGGAAGAGGGTGCTTGCTATGACCAGTGTGTTCTCTTGGCAGAACTCTATTAGCCTTTTCCCTGCTTCATTCTGTACTCCAAGGCCAAATTTGCCTGTTACTCCAGGTGTTTCTTGACTTCCTACTTTTTCATTCCAGTCCCCTATAATGAAAAGGACATCTTTTTTGGGTGTTAATTCTAGAAGGGGATTAATTATGGGGCTTCCCTGGTGGCTTAGAGGTTAAAGCATCTGCCTGCAATGCGGGAGACCTGGGTTCGATCCCTGGGTCAGGAAGATCCCCTGGAGAAGGAAATGACAACCCACTCCAGTATTCTTGCCTGGAGAATCCCATGAACAGAGGAGCCTGGTGGGCTACAGTCCATGGGGTCGCAAAGAGTCAGACATGACTGAGCGACTTCACTTTCACTTTCTTTCTAGAAGGTCTTGTAGATCTTCACAGAACCATTCAACTTCAGCTTCTTCAGTATTACTGGGTTGGGGCATATATTTGGATACTGTGATATTGAATGGTTTGCCTTGGAGACGAACAGAGATCATTCTGTCATTTTTGAGATTGCATCCAAGTACTGCATTTCAGACTCTTTTGCTAACCATGATGGCTACTCCATTTCTTTTAAGGGATTCCTGCCCACAGTAGTAGATATAATGGTCATCTCAGTTAAATTGACCCATTCCAGTCCATTTTAGGTCGCTGATTTCTAGAATGTCGACATTCACTCCTGTTTGACCACTTCCAATTTGCCTTGATTAATGGACCTAACATTCCAGGTTCCTCTGCAATATTGTTCTTTACAGCATCGGACCTTGCTTCTATCACCAGTCACATCCAAAACTGGGTGTTGTTTTTGCTTTGGCTCCATCCCTTCATTCTTTCTGGAGTTATTTCTCCACTGATCTCCAGTAGCATGTTGGGCATCTACCCACCTGGGGAGTTCATCTTTCAGTGTCCTATCTTTTTTCCTTTTCATACCATTCATGGGGTTCTCAAGGCAAGAATACTGAAGTGGTTTGCCATTCCCTTCTCCAGTGGACCACATTTTGTCAGAACTGTCCACCATGACCCATCCATCTTGGGTGGCCCTACACAGCATGGCTTAGTTTCGTTGAGTTAGACAAGGCTGTGGTCCATGTGATCAGACTGGCTAGTTTTCTGTGACTGTGATGGAAGTTCATGACATTGTACAGGAGACAGGGACCAAGACCATCCCCAAGAAAAACAAATGCAAAAAAGCAAAATGGCTGTCTGAGGAGGCATTACACATAGCTGTGAAAAGAAGAGAAACGAAAAGCAAAGGAGAGGAGGAAAGATATACCCATTTGAATGCAGAGTTCCAAAGAATAGCAAGGAGAGATAAAAAAAAAGCCTTCCTCAGTGATCAGTGTGAAGAAATAGAGGAAAACAATTGAATGGGAAAGACTAGACATCTCTTCAAGAAAACTAGAGATACCTAGGGAACATTTCATGAAAAGATGGGCTCAATAAATGACAGAAATGGTATGGATAACAGAAGCAGAAGATATTAAGAAGAGGTGGCAAGAATACACAGGAAGAACTGTTCAAAAAAGATCTTCACAACCCAGATAATCACAATGGTGTGATCACTCACTTAGAACTAGACATTCTGGAATGTGAAGTCAAGTGGGCCTTAGAAAGCATCACTATGAACAAAGCTAGTGGAGGTGATGGAATTCCAGTTGAGCTATTTCAAATCCTGAAAGATGATGCTGTGAAAGTGCTGCACTCAATATGAGCAAATTTGGAAAACTCAGCAGTGGCCACAGGACTGGAAAAGGTCAGTTTTCTTTTCAATCCCTAAGAAAGGCAATCCCAAAGAATGCTGAAACTACTGCACAATTGCACTCATCTCACACGCTAGTAAAGTAATGCTCAAAATTCTCCAAGCCAGGCTTCAGCAATACGTGAACCGAGAACTTCCAAATGTTCAAGCTGGTTTTAGAAAAGGCAGAGGAACCAGAGACCAAATTGCCAACATCCATTGGATCATCGAAAAAGCAAGGGAATTCCAGAAAAACATCTATTTCTGCTTTATTGACTATGCCAAAGACTTTGACTGTGTGGATCACAATAAACTGTGGAAAATTCTGAAAGAGATGGGAATACCAGACCATCCGACCTGCCTCTTGAGAAGCCTGTATGCAGGTCAGGAAGCAACATAACTAGACATGGAACAACAGACTGGTTCCAAATAGGAAAAGGAGTACTTCAAGGCTGTATATTGTCACCCTGCTTATTTAACTTCTATGCAGAGTACATCATGAGAAACGCTGGGCTGGATGAAACACGAGCTGGAATCAAGACTGCAGGGTGAAATATCAATAACCTCAGATATGCAGATGACACCACCCTATGGCAGAAAGTAAAGAAGAACTAAAGAGCCTCTTGATGAAAGTGAAAGAGGAGAGTGAAAAAGTTGGCTTAAAGCTTAACATTCAGAAAAATAAGATCATGGCATCAGGTCCCATCACTTCATGGGAAATAGATGGGGAAACAGTGGAAACAGTGACAGACTTTATTTTGGGGGGGCTCCAAAATCACTGCAGATGGTGATTGCAGCCATGAAATTAAAAGACACTTACTCCTTGGAAGGAAGTTATGACCAACCTAGACAGCATATTAAAAAGTAGAGACATTACTTTGCTAACAAATGTCTGTCTAGTCAAGGCTATGGTTTTTCCAGTAGTCATGTATGGATGTGAGAGTTGAACTATAAAGAAAGCTGAGCACCAAAGAATTGATGCTTTTGAACTATGGTGTTGGAGAAGAATCTTGAGAGTCCCTTGGACTACAAGGGAATCCAACCAGTCCTTCCTAAAGGAGATCAGTCTTGAGTGTTCATTGGAAGGACTGATACTGAAACTGAAACGCCAATACTTTGGGCACCTGATGCGAACAAATGACTCATTGGAAAAGACCCTAATGTTGGGAAAGATTGAGGGCAGGAGGAGAAGGGGATGACAGAGGATGAGATAGTGTGATGGCCTCACCGACTCAATGGACAGGAGTTTGGGTAAACTCCAGGAGCTTGTGATGGACAGGGAGGCCTGGTGTGTTGCGGCCCATGGGATCACAAAGAGTCGGACACTACTGAGATACTGAAATTTGAACTTTGAACTTTGACATTCCAATGAATATATCCATTTATCAGTTGAAATTATAGACATGGAACTAAGAGGAGAAACTTCAACCACAGGTATGAATACATAGTCATCTTCAGTGATGAAGGTAGTTGGCTCTATAGAAGGAAAAAGTACTGTACAGAAAGAATGCTCAAATGAGAAATGGGTTGATATCACATTAATGTTAAGTATGTGAAGAATGAACCTGTAAAAGAGTGAGAAAGAATGATTTGAAGTATAGGAGGAGAAAAAGGATAGGAAAGAACCTCAGAATAAATAAATAAATAAGTAAAGAGACACAGAATAAATTTCAAGTATGTTGAACCTGTCTAGAGGTCAGGTAAGATAATACTTGAATGGTTAACTAAATCATTGGGAAAGTTCTGGTTGCACTAACTGGAGCAATTTCAACAGAAAGATGGGAAGAGAAACTGGGTCAATTACCCTATGTGAGTAAGAATCTGAAAGAAAAATTAATCTCAAGACTTATAACTTTGGAGACAGATACCAAAGTTTGAGTTCCTATCCTCTCGCTCCTCAGTACGTGGTTTACACAAATCACTTAATCCCTTAGGGTCTAAATTCCTTTCTCAGGTGAGAAACAGAAATAAAAACTTTTCCCCCCGCCATCCAGTGTGTTATATTTTTCTGAGAGTCAAATAAATTAGTTTGGTAAATACACATTCTTAACTATAATTTTATATTCTACAAGGTGAGGTATTGCTGAACTAGTAATAGAGATGGCTCTAATGCATCTATGCAATGAATGGTTTCCAGAAAAGTAAAATCTCCACAATACTAGTCAATGTTTTAAACTAATTGGCCATTTAAAAAACCTGTGGTGAATCTTTGGGAAAGCAACAAATCTTTTTTAATGTGAACAGTCATGCTACAATATTTTTCTATCTTCTTCTTTCCTGTTCTTTTCATTCCTCCTTCCTTCCTCCCTTTCTCTGTTTCTTTCTCTTTTCTTCATTTCACCTGTATGTTTTCTTTAGGAAAAGCAGAAGACAAACAAAATGAAAACTTACTGCCTCTTAGAAAAGAGATTTTAATAAATTGTGAAAGGACAGGACAAAGAACATGCAGACTGAGATAGGCTTGGAAAAGAGAAAATACTTATGATTAAAAATGGAAATAAACTGTTCTTCAAATTGTCACACTTACCAATGCCATAACTGCACAAAGGGGCAGCAACTTTTTGAAATTAGGGACTGTTATTTGGCTAAGAAATACTCATCAGGAGGGGACCTCAAACATCACCAAGGGAAAAGTATAAAGACAAAGGGAAAAAATCTGAAAAAGAAAGTCAGATAGTAGAAACAGAAAAAGGAAACAAAAATATAGAGGGAGAGTAAAGAAAAAACAGAGAATAAGAAGGGAGGAGGCCTTTAACTTAAGTGGTCAACTTGGATGGGAACCATGACCCTGCCATCTCCCAGCTTTTTGGCCTTGAACAAATGATATAACCATTTGAGCTTCTTCGCATGTGTCTCAGTCGCTCAGTCCTATCTGACTCCTTGCCACCCTTTGGACTGTAGCCTGCCAGGCTCCTCTGTCAATGGGAATTCTCCAGGCAAGAATCCTAGGGTGGGTTGTCATGCCCTCCTCCAGGGCATCTTCCTGACCCAGGGACCGAACAAGGGCCTCCTGCACTGCAGGCGGATTTCTTACTCTCTGAGCCACCGGGGAAGCCCCTGAGCTTCTTTCTGTGTCTGCTAATGTTGACACAAACACTTCATAAAGTGGGTGTGACCATTAAATGAGAAGGTAAGTGCCAAGGGGATGTCGGGTACACCAGAAGTATTCACCAACGAGTAGATGTTACAATATATTTTTTTTTAATTAAAGGTATCTGTTTTGGTTGGAAACCCAGTCCGACTCCACACTCTGACCAGACCAGAGTAAGAGAAAGCAATTCTGCAACAGTGCGCCTTACACTATGGCTCTCAGGGTATTTGCCCAGCCATGAGGGTGGACTCATTCAAATATTGCTGTGTCCTTTACTTCTAGTCATTTCCTCTACCTTTACTAGAAATTAACAACTCTTTCCACTGCACCTGGTTTAGAGATTCTGAATACTGTATGTACTAAAAGCTACAGTCGACTATAAACTGCTAAAAATTACCACATTATTTATTCAGAATCATCAGCTTCCCTGCCTCTGATGACCCCATATTATCACACTCTGGAATTAGAAACCTTGCATTTGCAATTTGACTGTGTTGGATTTGGGTTTTCACAACATGTAGTTTGCACAGTAATAATACTTATAGATTTTTCATTTTTCTACAGAAATTAATTGCCTAAACCACAATGATTTATAGTCACACCGAACATGATTATTAATTTTCCTGATGATTATACCTGTGGGCGGCAACAAATCTACTCGTGATAGACCTGGCTTTGAATTGCTGCTAAAACTAAAATGTCCATAAGGTAATAACAACTAATTTTACCTTAATCAACTTACACTTAAAAGAATTTAATATAGGGCACTTGTGCCTTGTGGGGAAACTTGTTTGAAATATAAGGTGCTGAGTTATTTATGAGAATAATTATATATTTGTTACTCTAGTTTATACTGGGAAATCAGAATCTGAAATTAGTCTGAGATACATTAAAAAATATAATGAACAGTGGAGTTGCACACACTGAAGAACTTTTGCACTAAGATAAATATATAACCTGTTATAGCTGCTCTGGTTTTGAAAAAGATTATTAAAGCTCACTACACCATGCAGCCTTTTTTTTTCTTCCCTTGTCCTGCTAGTTCCTTAAACGGCTATCTTCGTTAACAAAAAAGGTAAGGCATTTGATACGTAACAGTCTTGTCCTTGCTTCTTTGTTACTCACCCTAAAATTGTCTTTAAAAGGACTTCTCTTGTATTCCAATGAGTATAGATCCCTGTCAATGGCTCATGATGAAGGGAAAGAATGGTGGATTGGGAAAATCGAACCCAGATCAGACAGTCTTGTGTCTTACAAACACTCCTTGTTCATATTATGGTGCTAGGGAGGTTCATTCATTTCTGTAGATTAGTTTCTCTCTATTACAAATTACAAAAAAAGAAGGATCTGATTATTGGTTGATATGCATACCTTATATAATTCTGTATGTTCATATCCCAGAAATATTTAAGGCTTTTTTCCTGATTGGTGGCATTATGCAGTTATGCAAATAATCTGTTATATCTAGGCACATTATGCCGTTATGTAAATGATCTATTTCATTTGTATTTCCCACAGAGTAATGGGGTAGGGAAGAAATGCTCTTCTGCATCTCCTCTGGTTTTTAATGAGTTGTTCAGATATAATTCAACTGGTGATCAGTCTCGGGATTTCTGGGGCCGGGTGTAAGTTAGCTTTTCTGTCCCATCACAACGACCTGTTCCTAACTTTCCTATTCAATTCAGCAAATATTTATTGAGTGTTTATTGTGTACCAGCTGTTTGTGCAGGTGGGAATGATCCAAAGGAGCTCCAATCTTGCTCAGCTAGGCTCTGGTAGGGATGTTATTTACTGTGGTCTTCCCTCTCTGACTACTTGGACACGTGATGAAGGTCAGTTTAACTCCATCCGTTTCAGAACTTCTTAAGTCATATTAGAAAAGATTTTTTAAAGTTCAGGGGAAAAAATTAATAAAAAGGGAATAATTTAGAAGGGCCAACTGCATGTTATGCAATGAAATATACAGAGTAAGCTAAATAATTTAAATACAAATGTGGCCACAGACAGCAGGCTACAATTAAGATACAATTCTTAACTGTAAAGTGGAAGCTGAGTTAAATCTACTGTCATTTGCCTGATACATCACTTCTGATCTCTTGCAATATCACACATGATAGTCTACAAACCACAGAATTTAGATCAGATTGATTGTTTCCTTTTATCAAGACTAATATGATAATTGTAGAGAATTCTCAACCTCTCTATCAGTATCCATTCAACATGTATTTATTTACTTAACAAATACTTATTAAGCATCTCTGGCCTTGGGGTGCCAACCCTCATATGGTGGGGGAGAAATTGATCTGAGAATGCGGGCACTGTGTTAGGATCTAGGAAAAAGAGGTGCTTGGACCAGAAAGTGTCCTGTCAGGGAAGTCACGAAAGGTCCAGACTTTCACATCCTGAGTCTTTTTCAATCATATTTAACTGAAATCATATGTTTTGATTGGGCTTCCCTTGTGGCTCAGCTGGTAAAGAATCCGCCTGCAACGCGGGATACCTGGAGTCAATCCCTGGGTTGGGAAGTATCCTGGAGAACGGAAAGTCTACACACTCCAGTATTCTGGCCTGGAGAATTCCATGGACTGTATCATCCCTGGGGTTGAGAAGAGTAGGATACTACTGAGCGACTTTCACTTTCACTTTTTCATATGTTTTGATTAGCTATCAAAATTATCTGTGCAAAACCTGGCTTATTTCTCAGGATGGACAATCCATAAAATAATCTGATTTCTTCCCTCTGTGATAGTTTTCAGTTCAGTTCAGTCTAGTTCAGTTGCTAAGTCATGTCCGACTCTTTGCGACCCCATGGACTGCATCACGCCAGTACTCCCTGTCCATCACCAACTCCCGGAGTTTACTTAAACTCATGTCCATTGAGTCAGTGATGCCATCCAACCATCTCATCCCCTGTCTTCCCCTTCTCCTCCTGCCTTCGATCTTTTCCAGCATCAGGGTCTTTTCCAATGAGTCAACTCTTCTCATCAGGTGGCCAAAGTATTGGAGTTTCAGCTTCAACATCAGTGCTTCCAATGAATATTCAGGACTGATTTCCTTTAGGATGAACTGGTTGAATCTCCTTGCAGTCCAAGGGACTTTCAAGAGTCTTCTCCAACACCACAATTCAAAAGCATCAATTCTTCAGCACTCAGCTGTCTTTCTAGTCCAACTCTCATATCCATACATGACTACTGGAAAAACCATAGCCTTGACTAGATGGACATTTGTTGGCAAAGTGATGTCTCTGCTTTTTAATATTCTGTCTAGGTTGGTCATAACTTTCCTTCCAAGGAGTAAGTGTCTTTTAATTTCATGGCTGCAGTCACCATCTGCAGTGATTTTGGAGTCCAAAAAAATAAAGTCTGTCACTGTTTCCACTGTTTCCCCATCTATTTCCCATGAGGTGATGGGACCAGATGCTATGATCTTAGTTTTCTGAATGTTGAGCTTTAAGCCAACTTTTTCACTCCTCTCTTTCACTTTCATCAAGAGGCTCTTTAGTTCTTCTTTGCTTTCTGCCACTGACGGTGGTGTCATCTGCATATCTGAGGTTATTGATATTTCTCCCGGCAATCTTGATTCCAGCTTGTGCTTCGTCCAGCCTGGCATTTCACATGATGTACTCTGCATCGAAGTTAAATAAGCAGGGTGACAATATATAGCCTTGACCTACTCCTTTCCTAATTTGTAACCAGTCTGTTGTTCCATGTCCAGTTCTAACTGTTGTTTCCTGACCTGCATACAGATTTCTCAGGAGGCAGGTCAGGTAGTCTGTTATTCCCATCTAGGAAATCAATTATAAAAAAACTCCATATTTGGTTGGATTTCCCTGGTAGTTCAGTGGTAAGGAATCCACCTGCAATGCAGGAGACACGGGTTTGATCCCTGGTCTGGGAAGATTCCCTAGAGAAGGAAATGGCAACCCACCCCAATATTCTTTCCTGGAAAATCCCATGAACAGAGAAGCCTGGTGGGCTGCAACCCACGGTCATGAGAATCAGACATGACTTAATGACTAAGTAGCTTCTTGAAGTAGCTTCTTGATTTTCCCCATCTCTATACCCCAAATAAAGAGTGCGTTGGCTCATTTCCTCTGCAAATATTTTGAGTGGGGCCTGATTTCAAACCCTAGAGCCAATATCAAGTATTCCCAATGTCCAATCTTTGGATCTCAGTTAACTTCACAATTCTAACAAATAGTTGACTTCAAAATGTGCCTATGATATCTTAAGGCCAAAGATCATCAGCCACTGAAGCAGAAAACCTACAAAATCCTAGAGCCCAACATTCTGAGTATAACTACATTTGTTGAATTTACAATGGTTGACAGATTCTAATAGCACTATTCAGTATTTGGAATTTGGGATAAAATGACATTTTTTTACAAACAAAGTGCTCCTGGAAGAAATATAGTGTCATGGTTCTGTATCCATGTACTAATAGAAAGGTCTGATCAATCCATTTCTAAGGCGTGTTCTAACATTGCAGGACATACTTGTGTCTGATATATTATTTCCCTAAAATTATTTCATTATACTTTTCTTGTGTCCTTACGCCTCAGAGAAAAAGCACGTTATACTTGTAGTATTTCCATGTTACTCTCTACAGTAGAGTATATTATAAGGGGGAAAAAAAAGGCAGAGAAAGGGGAAGTAGAGATAAGCTGATAGAAAGGAGGCAAAACAAAAGGAAAAGGAGCCAGGGAGGAAAGGAAAAAGCAGCTGATGAAAGAAGTAAAAAGGAAGAGGCATAATGGAAGAGAAAAGAAGTGATGTGACTTGACTTAGTAGAAGCTGAGAGAAAGGGAAGAACATGAGAAGCAGGAAGAAAAGAGAGACAAAAAGTGGTGCTTTGAAGGTAATGTAAATGTAGACAAAAAAACTAAAGGTAATAGCTAAGAAAAGATGAAAATTGAGCATTTTAATATGAGAAAGTAATCATTTAAAATTTATTATTTTTATTTATTTTATTTTTTTGGCCGAGCCACAAGGCACACAGGATCTTAGTTCTCCCACCAGGGATTGAACCCATAGCTTTTGCAACGGAAGCTCAGGTTATTAACCACTGGACTGCCAAGGAGGTCCCCATTTTAAAGCTTATTTTAAATATGAAAGCAAGAAGGAATGTTTAAGGATTTAGGGATCTAGAGGAATATGGTGACAAAGTGGGCAAAATGGAACTGAACGTAAGAAGAAAAAGGGTTTAAAATAGTCAACAGATACACATTAGGAAATGATAAAGAAAAGTTAGACATGAGAAACTAGAAAAGCATTGATTTTTTTGTTTACTATTAGCATTACATTCTATCTTTTTAACTGTTTATTATTGTAAATGGATAGTACCAACAAAAAAGTATTGCATACTGTACATCATTCTCTAGGTTATATTACACATATAAATCTGGACTAGTATTGATGAAATGCACCCAAAAGGGAAAGCACACATAAAAGTCAAAGGTAAACTATAACTTGACCATGTGCACACACAAAAAAATCATCTGTTCCAAATTATATACCCTTAGCTTCCTTATACCAACTTTAAATTACATTTGCTTTCTTGTGCACTTTCTGACTTGTTAAGCAGAAACACAAACTAATTTTTGTTTTGCTGTTTGTTTGGAGGAGAATCCTCTCTCATTGCAGTGAAGGTGGTGGAATCATACAACCTCACACTCTGACAGATGGAGATGATCCATCCCGCGTACAGACTAGTTCCTTCTGACTTTCCCCTACATCATTTGAAGAGGGCTCATATTTCCTTTCATAGGTTTTTCACACTCTTGTCTCAGGGAATTAAGTTCTTTCCTTTGGGAATAAATCTTGTTTTAGCTGAGTAAAGAATTGAGGCATCACTACTCTTCATGCAAAAAAGAAAAAGAAAAGATTCTCTTGCAGCATTTGTGCATGGCCTTTGCCTGGTCAGGCTGAAGTTTGCTGTCTTCAAGAGTAGAAAGTCTTTTGCAGAATAGGCTGCTTGCCAGATTTAGTCTGGACCTCATGAGCTTGAGATTTACTGTTTTTAATCTTTTTTCTGATGGGCATTCTAAATACCTGTTTCATGTGAGGTTTAATTTCAGCACAGCAGGTATTAGTATATCCAAAAATGGGAATAAGCCACCTGTTTTCTTGTATGATGAAATGCCTAAAACACAGCTAGGTTTTTATAGCATCTAGTCTTTTATCCCCTTAACAACCAGTTTCTTTAAAAATGATACTTTTGTTGGATTTCTCTGACCATTGCTAAGATAATCTTACGTAGCCCATCTTCCCCCTGAAGAATGTGAAGCTCCACATCTGTATTCATTTGGACACTTTTTGCCCTGAGTCTCACACAGGAGAAAGGTCTGAGGCTGTTTCCCTTTAATAAGATGGCAGCCTGAGGACATTAAAGAAAGCAATCTCGCTAAATTTTTCTGGGCAGATGTTGATGACACCAAGAGAAATTATCTTCAAAATTGTCAGCAGCACCATTAACAATGCCTTTGTTAAAACTTACATAAAGAAATGTTCAGTCCTTAGTGCACAGTGAAGAATTCACCTTTATGAAATATGACTTGTGAAGCTAATACATGTGTGTATGCTAAGTCGCTTCTGTCCTGACTGTAACCCTTCTCCAAGTTATATCCATTTCTCTTTCCCCCAGGGTCCCCTCCACAGGTAAAATCTGATAATAATACTGACAAATCAGTTTGATAATGGTATTGATAATGTTCATCAGAGCTGCCACTCATTGAGTACTTCACATGTGCAAGACATTAGAGTACATTACTTCCTGTACTTCCTCTCATCATATCTGTCCCCTGTTGAAATGTCTTTCCTTTGCTCTCAGGATAAAACTCAAACTTTAATAACAGAATAGAGAAGATCTAAATCTAACTTCTCTTTTTAACCTTTTCAGTCTCATTTCCTACTACCTCACATTCTATACACCAGCCTTCAAGGAATTCCATCAGTTCTCCTAAGATACCTTGCTCTCTCTCACTTTAGGACCAGTGCTACTTAGTTTGAAGACCTCAGCTCCTAAATCACTTCCTCTGGGGAGTTTTCCTGACCTTACACAACCTGATGAAGTGTCTCTCCAGGTGGAGAGAGCACCTGTGTTCACTGTCATTAATGCACTTGTCTGTGTATGTGCTCAGTCGTGTCCAACTCTATGCAACCCCATGGACTGCAGCCCACCAGGCTTCTCTGTCCATAAGATTTTCCAGGCAACAATACTGGAGTGGGTTGCCATTTCCTTCTCCAATTTATGCACTTATTTGGATGTATTATCATTTCCTGCTTCCATTTTCTCTATTAGACCATAAATTCCATACGGACAGAGAGACTGAATGCCAGACTTACAGATTGTTTCCATTAAATATTTATAGAATTAATGAAGGTAAATAAATTCCCATTCTTGTCTATTTCTTTAAGGGAGAGGAAGCAGAAGCGACTCTCTTTGTCTATAATGCAAGCTTGTATATGTATGCTAAGTTGCTTTAGTCCTGTCTGACTCTTTGCGACCCTATGGACTGTAGCCCTCCAGGCTCCCCTCTCCATGGGATTCTCCAGGCAAGAGTATCAGAGTGGGTAGCTATTCTCTTCTTCAGGGGATCTTCCTGACATAGGGATCAAACCCAGGTCTCCTGCATTGC
This sequence comes from Cervus canadensis, assembly GCF_019320065.1. Taxonomy (NCBI): domain Eukaryota; kingdom Metazoa; phylum Chordata; class Mammalia; order Artiodactyla; family Cervidae; genus Cervus; species Cervus canadensis. The sequence goes on from NC_057387.1 coordinate 53,330,725, forward strand.
AGGCAGATTCTTTACCATCTGAGCTACCAGGGAAGCCTCATGATGTAAGCCTACCTTCTCCCAAATAGGAGTATAGAATTCAGTGTCTCTGATATTCATAATACATGAAGTCTGTTCACACTCAGAAATTAGTGGGGTGTTTTTCCTGTAGTTTAGCACATTGTTCTGTAAAACAGGTTATGTAAAATGACAATTTGTTATGCAGGGTAAAATATTGTGATGTTCATCTATATTTATATAGAACCAAGTTTTATAAGGAGAAGGCAATGGCACCCCACTCCAGTACTCTTGCCTGGAAAATCCCATGGACGGAGGAGCCTGATGGGCTGCAGTCCATGGAGTCGCGAAGAGTCGGACACGACTGAGCGACTTCACTTTCACTTTTCACTTTCATGCGTTGGAGACGGAAATGGCAATCCACTCCAGTACTCTTGCCTGGAGAATCCCAGGGACAGAGGAGCCTGGTGGGCTGCCGTCTATGGCGTCGCACAGAGTTGGACATGACTGAAGCGACTTAGCAGCAGCAGCAGCAAGTTTTATAAATATTTTCTGTTTGAATCAACTTTCATGCCCATCCCAGTCTGTATGTAAATCGGGCAGCCCTGAGTGGTGTAGCAACCACAAGATTCTGAGGAGAGGGAATGAGAGCACATGCAACATGCCATTACTGAAGGTTAAACGTACTGATAAAATGGATTCATGGAGTCTGTTATCTGACTTTAGTTACACTAACCTCACAAAGTGGACACCTTATGTTTTTAAATTGCTGCAAACTACAGCTTGAAATTAATGCAGATTAAAAGACTATGGATCAAAGATGAAACCAGTAATGTAAGCACAAGCTTGAGCTCTTCAATACCATATTACTAACTAAAAGAAGGGCAATATAATTTTATATGGTAATAAGTCAACCAATAATAAACAAAAAAATGTTTTAAGTCAGCTACATTCATTGTTGTAAATGATAAACTTTGCCTTGGACTTTGTGTTTGAGGTGTTAATTGATGATAGTGGCACATGTATATAATTTATAAACAAACGTATAGATGTATATGCAAGGGATTTTTTTTTTTTAATTGAGGGGTGTTCAATTGAAAGAATTTGGAAACATTTGTCCAGGAAGGAGCAAGTCCCTTCTTTCTTGCCCATTCCACATCCCACCTTATCTTCCTCTGTTCTCTCAAAACCCGAAGCCTGCTACTTTAAGGACCACTTTATGGTCCATCCAAGAGGCCACTTTATAAACCATCCAATCTTGAAATGCCTGGCCACTTCTCATCTGAGCCAGCCCTCTGCTGTTGTAGAAATAAAGCCACTTAATCAATGGCAAGGTGAGGCCTTTAAGTCAAAACTACAAGGTACTGGAAAAATATCTCTATTAGATATTCCTTTAATATCTTCGTCAGTGCAAAAGAGACACTAGCAACTCCTGAAGACAATAAAATATAAGCCATAGTTCCTGCCTCAAGGAACTGGTTAAAAGACATACTGTGAAAACTAGTGAATATTTAGAAAAGATTGACCTGACTAGTGTCCAGGTCTTCCTTCTTTCTCCTGATCTCAAGACCGGTAAACAGGCCTCCTTCCATGATCCCACATCTAGAAGTGTGGGCCTGAGAACAGAGCCCTCCCTATTCTCCACTCTCATATTCACTAGTGCCATTGCAAAGGTGTTCACCTCGTCACACAAAATGTGTTATAAAATTTCACAAAAGTCAAAACTATCAACAAATAATGATTTACATTTTATTGGCTTTGGATTAAAACTATAGAGGCTATCAATACACAAGGTTTTGATGAATTTCCTGGAAATTCCAGAAATAGTACAGTTGTCTTAAAGGGAGTACTCATTGAGAGTTGTCCTCCTGAAGGTTTTTAAGATCCCTGCTTAAAATTTGACATATTAATGATCTACTATTCAACCCAACATTTCTTGCTATGAAACTATTTAAAGGAATTCACTCCCCATTGTCCTTGTTAGTTGGAAATGAATGCTTATTGATCCCAGTATTGATCTACTACTTTAGATAAAAACAATACTTTTCAAAGTACATTCAAAAGAGTTTAAGGACTAAAGTAAAAATGTAACTTATGCAGGTTACTAGGTGATTGATCACAACTGATTTTGCTCCCACAGAACATAACTTACCATGACACTGCTTATCTGGGCTCCAGAGTCGGCCCTCATTGAACTGTGCATTTTGTATGAATGATTGATGTGGATTTGAATATTTTGTTAGATTCACCTTTCAATCCATTTTACATAGCTGACTTCCAGGAAAGATGAGTCCTACTGAAAAATTCTACAGGAGGATTGTAACAATTATGAATTTAAGTGATCTCTAGTGATTTTATTCACCTGATTAAGCTAATTTCTGCTTTGTTTAGAATCAGAGAACTGAAGTCAAGCCTGGCTCATTTGGGCAGTATTTTTCCAAAAGAAATATCCCTTTTGTCTGTGTCAGAAATTTAAAAAATAAAAACTGGCTGAAACCCTATGAAGGTCAGAGAAAAAAGCAGTCAGGTGTGTGTGCATGAAGAGAAACAGCAAAAGATCTGTCTCTTGGGAGCTGTAACATTTGACCTTTATATCCTGACCCACCTTAATTCAACCCTATTTATACATATCATTGTAACTAACTGAAATATATATTTTTAACATTTGCAAGGGATTAGATTAAAGCCCATACAAATGGCAGTGGACATACAGTGATATAATGCCTTCTCCATCAGATTATAGGATGTGAATTCATGATCTCTTTGTCCACATAAGAGCAGGGTTTGACGATGTAAAATGACAGCTGTTTTCATCTAGCTTTTCTTCGCAGTCAGTTGATTTCACACAACAGTCCATCATTAGAGATCATTACTGTATTACTATTGTTAACAAGGAAGCATAAAGCCTATGCCTTCGTCTCTCTTAGACATAATAAGTCTTAGGGAACAAGAGTACCCTAAAGGCCCTTCACTTCTAAAAATGATTAAACTTCATTCAAATCACAGCCTGTAACCCACTTCTGGGCATAGTATCAAAGTCAGCTCCATAGGTGTGATCTAAGGCGGGGTACTATTCCTGCCTCAGGTTTTGCACAAGAGTAGTTTGCATGCATTATCCTCAAAGAACAGATTGCCTTTTACCAAAATCCTATGCATTTTGGCACTTGGTGAGTGTCTTAGATGGCATTAACTGTAAAACATTTCTTTTTACATAATTATGGCTTTGTTTTGAGTGTGTGCTAAGATGGTTGTAAAAGTTTTAAATGTGAAGGGCTTGGGGAACCGGAGAAAAATCTCTGAGCAAAAATGAAAGCCTGTTGTTAACAATTAAAGTTCAACATATTCCTGACAATCTTTCAAAACTTAAAGGAATAACAAAACTCTACATGGTGATTTTAATAATTGTTCCCCAAATTATACCATTATTAGAAATGTATAGAAAATACAAGTTGTGATGATTGCAGAACACCTGGAAAATTAGAGCTATTGTTTTCCGGGTATATTTATGTAGCAATAAGACCATCTTTGTCAATAACTGATAAAAATAAATGCAGAGAGACCTAGTGTTCATTCTAATAATGAGATCCTTCTGAGCACTCAGAAAGGTCTTTGCCTCAGGCATTTACTCACATGCCTGAATCCACCAACCTTGCCATGAATGTGTTAATTGACATGCTTGTATAAATTTTAGTAAAGCCATAATATTTTTGCATGGCAACTATTAAAAATATTTTTTCCTCTTAATTTCACCAGGGAAGCTGAGACTCTGAATTTTTCCCCCATGCAGGAGGGAATAATTTAGATTTTCTTCCATCCCTGTCAGAAGTTGAACAGACGAACAAAACAGATTCTTCAGAGACAATTTTACACAGAGTTACATCCATCCAATTCAATTATAAATTAAATTGACTAACGAACCATAGCTCATTATGGGAATCAATTACTCAGAACTGTCTTTGGACCAAAAATGTGGAAAATAAAAAATAATGGTCATACTTCAATATACCAGATTGTCAACGTTTGAAAGCTCTGTTTTTCTCTAGCTTGGCATAGTCCAACGCCAAAAAGAAATGATAATCATTTGTTTTACAGCTCCTAGAGATGTTCTCGTTTTCTGAAGACTAGTTAATTCTTGAGTTTTGATCTCTTTGGGACGAGTACCTCAGGCTTTTCTGAGATGACAGGCCAACCCTGGAGTCATGTAATCGCATGGGAATCTTTCAGATCAACTTATGCAAATGTGTTATTAAAAGGAACCTCATTTTAGCCTCTAGTGCCACCCAAGCAATAAGAGTCAAAATCTTGGGAGGTCATGTTAAAAGCATTTTATTAATAAAATGATTCCAGTAACAGGATGGGGGCGGGGGCATCACCCTCCGGAGCATTTTCATTCCAATTGTTTGGTGAAAGTAAATCCATGGAGATTCCAATGGATGCCTTATTTACCGAGCAGCAGGGCCCGATAAAAAGAATAGTATTAAAACAATAAGACTAAAATCTTTCCCCTTTGGAGGCCCATAGCTCAGAAATTTCCTGTTACAGTGAATTAAAAAACCGTTCTGCTTTGAACATGTGTAGGTAGGTGTAAGGGGCTTCCCAGGTTGCTCAGTGGTAAAGTATCCATCTGCCAGTGCAAGAGACACAGGAGACCCGGGTCCGATCCCTGGGTCAGGACGATCCCCTGGAGGAAGATGTGGCAACTCACTCCAGTACTCTCGCCTGGAGAATCCCATGGACAGAGGAGCCTGGTGGACTGCGGTTCATGGGGTGGCAAAGAATCAGACACAACTTAGCAGCTGAGCACGCATGAACACAGGTAAAGGTGGGACCACAAAGCATATACATGTATCAACTTTGGAGATGTGTGATAACACAGGGTGGGAGTCTGTTGCCCACAAAACATCATGACAAGGTGGTCAAAGAACAAGGCTAAGACTTTTTCATGAACTGAAATCCTAAACATGCCTTCATTTTCTTTTTCCTCATGTACTTCTCATACTTATTCACTGACACTTGGAGGATAGCAAAAATAGATATTTCAAATTCAAGTGTTCACCTAAAGAACTAAGATCTCACTAAGAAAAAAAAAGAATTTGTGTATTTTTCTCATCCAAGGAAACCAAAAAGAAATTGTTTACCCAGGAAAAGCACTACTATACATGAAAACAAGTTAATCCTCATAAATATATAATTCAGTATCATTTTGCTTAGAACCTCATATTTTAAAACATCCACTTCTTAAAATGGATTGAGTCTGAGTTTGTTTCACTAAAACATTATTTTTTAAAAAACATCAGACATAGAAGAGAAGCGGCTGGAAATTTCCAAATGTGTGTTTTGGCTAATACAGCGAGGTGGGGGAGAGCGCCTTCCTTATTTGTTTACTTTTTTACCATTAGAACAAGAGAAAGAACAGTTGCATTTCCCATTATGCTCAACAGATAGGGAAGAAGGACAAATGGACATGTAATTTAAAAATAAGCATTTAATAAAAGGTCTCTAGAAAAATCATTTCAATAAATGGGGTCAGAATTCTGGAATTCAGGTTCAGGGTTCATAACTCAGAGTTCAGAGATTACATAATGTCTTTTGGACTGAATCATTTAAAAGGGAGGCTGACTGGTTTTTGCTATAAATAATCACAGCTTAACTCGCTATTTCAATGGCTTTCTCTTTTGTGAACAGCTCAAGCCTTGGGGACAGACTTGGATTCAAATTCTGACTCTGCCCCTTACTGTCTGAGAAATAGTGAGCAAGTCCACCTCTGGACAGCTCAGTTTCCTGACCTCTAAAACTGAAATTATAGTAATTCCCATTTCCTAATGTTTCCAAAAGGCTCAACTAAGGCAAGAACTTAGCATGATGCCTGGCACACATGTGTTAGATATTATTCCTGTTATTGTTGTTCTTCTTATTCTATCATTTCACAATAGGCAACAGCACAATTCCAAACCCAAAGGGAAGAGAACATCCATTCTTTTTCACCCTATTCTCACGCACTTTGTCAAAACTGGATCATGCCGTGTTTCTCAACTCTCCTGCCAAGGTAGGCCTTGACTAGTTTATACAGCAGCTTGCAAAGACTGAAGTGGTACCCCGGGGACATCTATGGACCTTGTAGTGCAGCTGTCTTTCTTCAGTCGCCTCATCCTGCTGGTGGCTCCACCACTGCCCAGATCCCCAAACCAGCCCATGTTCAAAGGCCACCCCTCACACAGAAAACGATCACAGAAGATCACTGCTGTCTAAGGGAAAGCTACCCTGTAGGCTGTACACACTCAAGACTGGGAAACTTGATGGCATTCCTGATCACCTGTCAGAATTTTGAAGGAACACCTCTTATAGGCCTCAAGCATGGATGGAACAGTGTATCGCACGAATGTCTTGCTCTCCAGCCCATGTGCAACTGACTATGAATGCTATCAGAAGTAAATACCTTTCTCCTTACTCCTTCATGTGGCGATAGGCAAAGAATCTGAGTTTGAGAAGCTGAAATCAGACTTGCACTCCATCGCAAGAATTCTTGGCAAAGCCTTCTAATTTTAACCAATTAGAAGAGCCAATTTTCTTTTCGTTCAGAAATGTATTAAAAGATATCACATTCAAAGGCTGGACATGCCCGCAATTAATTACTGGTGTCCAGCTAAAGGTCTATCATTAGCTATTGCCATGACAACCTTTAGAAGGCCTTGGCCCACCTGTTGCAAGATAGAAACAGCATTAGGCAGTTGGTTCCTGCACTTGGCCTCCCTCAGGCCTATGGGGAATTTGTACTAATTAGAATTAGTTGTCCTTCTGTAGTCCAGCTCCTGACACAAATTGCATTCTGTAGCTTTTTGTTCCACTTGAGTTCACAGACAAAATAGCCCATGCCATGTTTGAAATGAAGCAAGGCAATATAAAAGGATTTTATATAATTGGCTAATATACTTTAACATTTTAACTAATATCTTCAGTGTTGGTTTCTTGGAAGGGAACTTGTTTACTTTCTTCTCCTTTTACTCAAGAGTTGTTTATGATCATGCAGTACGTAATTTTAAAATGGCTTGTTCGGGTGTCATTAACCCACTGTCAGACTCAACTGCATATAGAAGAAAACAAGTGACCTTTAAAAATGATAGTTTGGAATGGCCCTATGGTGATGGAAAAGAGAAGTACAAACAGCGAAGAAAACGAAAGGACCCTTTCTCACGTCTCACTAAAGAGAAACTTGATTGAAAACAAGAGCTCATAGAGGAAGAGTCAGAGTAAAACAGAAAAGCCAGGAAATGAAAGAAATTATTAGGATGTTGGCTTGTGTGGCCCTGCCAGAAAGAGTGAGCCACGAACTCTGTGAGATCCAAAAAGATGCAGCCACAGGACCCACTGAAAGACACTTGAGAAGAGAAATACTAGTCAGTGTTGCCCAGGAAAGACTAACTTTTAACATATCAGGATTTTAGGAGTGAACTGAGGAGATGCAACAAGTGTATCTTATGTTGCATCTTCCTATGTAGAAGAGACAGGCACTGGCCATGGAACAGGGTCGTCTAAGAAACCTATGTGGTCTTTATAATCTCATTGTGGAGTCATTTTAGTCACTTTTAGGAATAGTAAGACTCCAAAACACAAAGCAAAACTGATGGTCTAAGGAATTCTGGCTGGGTTTTTCACAGGGCTGAGGGAACCTGGAAACCTGTTTGCTCAGCTCATTTTAGTCACGAACTGGAAATAAGACTGAATTCTATGCTTCACCTTTCTTGTCCAGGTACCTCAGTTTCCAGGAACTCATGAGACAAATGATCTTATGCTTGTTATTGACTTTCTCTCTCTATAAGGGAGGTTTTCTAAGCAAAGAATCTTAATCTTCCCACAAACAAGTACAATACAGTTTTATTTTTATTTTAAAAAGACGCACTGAGAGCTAAGGGAGTGTCCCTTTCACAATAGACATGTTTTCAGTTGGGGAAGACGGTTGCAAAACCACCATTTGCTTGTTCATGAAAGGAACTGTAAGTAGTTTTAAAATAAAATCTATACACATCCCAAATTCATTCTCCAAGCTACCATATCAGCCTCATATTGTTCAGAATGGGACTGAGGCCAAGAACAAATATCTCTCTTCCTTTCCCTGACTTTGAATCTGAATTCTGAAATGATAAGAGGTACTTTAAAATTCTTAAAATAGATGGATTTAGGAATGTCTGAGCCAAGGTAGCGCCTAGTTACTCACAGATAAGCCAGAACTGCCTTCGTGAGTGTATTAAATGGAAAATGTATAAAATGTGCAAAATGTGCAAGAAAAATCAGCAAAAAGTCCAAGGAAATTTTAAAGTCTCATTTTAACTGAGAAAATTACCTATCTTTTCAATCTTTTCTGTTGTAAAGTACTACAAAACTACTTGAGAACAACAAGAAAGTCATTCGTTTGAAAACAAAAACCTTCCAAATGAAAATGCCAGCATGTTTGTCAAAGAAGAGGACTGTCTATATTTTCTGTGTTGAGAAATTTTAAGTTTACTTATTGATTTGTAAAACTCTCCTTTTCCTTGAGCCTAGAGAGAGAGCAAAAAAATTTATTTTCACTACAACATCCATAACAGATAGCATCAGTAATAATAACATAAATGAAAGTTAACCACAAAACACAGTACAAACCACATCACACCGCCAGTTGAGTAGGCTGGGTTAGTTAATTGACTTGCCAGCATGAACAGGCTGAACAACACACAGAAGTTTCTCCAGTGACTTGCCAGAGTATAATATGGGCAACCCTGAAAGATATTTCAGTTGATCCAAAAGCTTTTGTTGATAATTTCTCACCAAGGACAGAGATTCCATGGGGAAGATGCAGAGTTAGTCCCTCTCTAATAGGAATCAAATCATATTTATATCAAGATTTATCCTGGGGTCACCTTTTCCAGCAGGGCTTTTCTCCTCCTCCTTGTACCACTTCCAAATTTATTTATTATTTTTTCTACAGTAGACCCTTGTTGTTTATCTATTTTAAATATAAACAGTGTGTACATGTCAAACCCAAACTCCCAGTCTACCTCTCCTTCCCAGCCTTCCCCGGTAACCATAAATTCATTCACTAAGTCTATGAGTTCCAAATTTAGATGAAGTACACCTTCTTTCCCCTTCAGTGACAAAATGTGCCTGTCTCTAGCTTCATTCTTCACCTTTTTTGGCATTCTCTCCAATCTATAGATTTCCAAAGCAAAGGAGCTTAATTTTTCCCACAAAACCAAGTAAGATTCAGAGGGACTCAATATAAGAGCTAGAAAAAACAAACAAACAAATAAAAATCCCTACCAGTGTTCTGTGATCTTTTTAAAATTATTTATTTATTTATTTATTTTTGGCTGAGCTAAGTCATCATTGCTGCACATGGGCTTTCTCTAGTTGCAGCGAGTGGGGGTTACTGTTCATTGCCATGCTCAGGCTTCTCACTGCAGTGGTTTCTTTTGCTGCCGAGCACTGGTTCTGGGGTACCTGGACTTCAGTAGTTGCAGCTCCTGGGCTTTAGAGCATGGGTTCAGTAGTTGTGATGCAAGAGCTTAGTTTCTTCGAAGCTTTTGGTATCTTCCTAGATCAAGGATTGAACCCATGTACCCTGTATTGGCAGGCAGATTCTTATCCACTGTACCACCAGAGAAGTTCTATAATCTGATTATGTGCCTGTCTCCCATACCAGTCTTTGAGCACTAGAAGGCAAAATGTGGGTCCTCTGATATCTATTATCATGCCTGGGGCATAGTAGTTACCTAATACCTGTTTAATGAATTAATGAATTTCATTGTATCCTGACAATCATGGTAAAATCAAAGTAAAGTTTAACATTTATCTTTACTTCACCTGCTTCACAAGTTGAGTAGAAGAAAGTCATTTTGGAAGATTAGCATCTTAGTAAAGAATGTGTGCTTTGGAAGAGCACAGTAGCCAACTCTTTGCAGACATTCTGCCTAAACAAACATTAAGTGTTTAAATTAGCAAATAATATGTCCCCTTTAGTCCTGATAGAGTTCATGACAATCTGAAGAGTACATCTCAACTGTGACATAACATTGGGAAAAACCTAGGACTAAAGTCAAAAGTCACATTTAAGGTGATTCTGGGCTGACAACTCCTCAGCCAATCACAATAGCCTCTTAAGTTTTGCTTATAACATTCCAAGGTTTTGGAACACCCTTATAGTGAAAACAAAAGGAAAGATGAGGCTCCCTTTGATTGATAGGTACTTCTAAGGCCTGATGTCTCTCCACATAGTTAATCTTGTTGATATGACCTTTCTTCACATTTCTTTATTTTAAGTCACCAAGGCATTTCTCTGAAAAATCATCTGTTGCAAAAGGCCCCAAAGCAAGTATAAAGGAGAGAATAAAATCATTTATCAAAATTGTATGAATTTGTAATTTATAATAGGCAAGAAGCAATTTAAGAAGATAGTTTTCTACCACTGCCATGGCTACCAAAATAAATATGGGGAAGATAGTCATAGTAATTAACAGAAGAGTTAATTTTACTTTGTCATGAGATAAGTTTCAGTTTGATTTCTGATTAAGAGAAAATCAATACAAAAAAATACTTTTTCTTCATGGTTTCAATTATTATAAATTTAGAGTGGGATACCTATGAGTTTCTCAGCTCTTGCCTTTCACTGGGAAAATACTCCATCAACATTTGAAAATGCCTCAACCACAGCCCTTAGCTCTTTCTTCCCATCTCCAATCCATGCTTCCTGCACCTACTCAGCAAAGAAGGTTGATATTATATTCTACTAAGCCAAACACCAAAATGTTAGGCCCCAGAATATATTTTTCAGATTGAAGCTGTTAGCTTTCTTGCCAGAAAATAATGTTCTTTGAAGAGCCCCTGAGCCTGTTTGATTATGGTCATCCAAGAATCACAGAATCCAGCAGCGACTGAAATTCCTCTAGCAAACAAACTTCAGGAGTGATCACATCCTCCAAGTCGGAGTTTAACAGTAATCATGTGGTCAGTTGAGAAATTGGTGTTTTGTAAAACTAATAAGCTTCAAGCTAAAGGGGCAAGCAAGAACACACATCTGTCTGTTGGAGAACTCTTGGCATAGATTTAGCCTGCAGTGAGTGTTCAAAAACATTATAAATGGGGCAGAAGAAAATACACATACTACACTTCTTTAGTTAATTTAAGCAATTTGATAACCTCGTTTTTGGATGTGTACAGCATTCCTCATAAAGTTTGACTACATTTATGAACATCTGTGCCAACTCTACCTTTAAAAAAAAGAAGATAAATGAAAGACTGGTTATCAAAGCTTGGCTGGGAGCTAAGAGATGTGCCACAAATGTAGAGGCCCACAGTTCTCTTCTGGTACCATACAAGAGGAGACTGTTCTTCTCTTGGGAAGAGATTAGGTGACCTTAAGGAAGTTATACCACCTCTCTTGGCTCAGTTTCCTTGTCAAGAATTGGGGGGGGGGGGGGGGGGCGGTAAAGATGATCACTAGGTCAGTTTCCAGCTCTAACATTTAGTGAGCTAGTTACCAGGCCAAGATTGGCAATAGCTAGATTTAGAAAGCTAAAGAACTGACTGTTCCTCCCCAAACAAAATGCTAAGCTTTCTAGATAAGAGCATACACAGCCTTTGTTTTTGTTGTTTGGGTAGAAAGAGAAGAAAATTAAAAGAAAAAAATGTCACCGTATCAGTTAGCAATTGCTTTATAACAAATCACATCAAAACTGAGTAGCTTCAAACTAAGTATTTATTATTTTTCATGAGTTTATGGATCAGTTGAAAGTTGGCTGATCTGGGCCAGGATCAGCTCACCTTAGCAGGGCATATTCATCTGTTTGTGTTCAGCTAGGGAGTTGGCTGAGGGTTGCTGGTGTAGGTTAGGCTTCCTCACATACATGGTGTTTGGCTGGGTGTTAGCAAGGGAGACAAAGGAGTGATTGAGCCAAGGGTTTCTCATCATCCAGCAGGCTAGATCTGTATTGTTCTTTCTTGAGATGTAGTCTCAGAACTGGCCTACTATCACTTCTGCCATGTTCTATTGGCTAGAGCACATTCCAGGAAATAAGATCTGCCTCGTAATGAGAGACACTGCAAGGTCATATGGCAAAGCTGTGGATGCAGAAAAGGGTGAAGAATCATAGTCACTCTTGCAGTCAATCTACAAACTCACAAATAATGTTTTGATGGCTATGAGAATACAGTGGTGATCAAGATACAATCATCCCCTTCAATAAAGTCATAATTTAGAGGGGGGTAAAGAACCTGACCCAGCTAATTAGAATGTAGTATAATATCCTAAACATGGAGATAGTATAGGATCTAGATGTGGGCAACTCCTGCTCAAGAAACTCAGGGAAAGCTTCTCAGATGTGGTGACATTTGAGTCAGGTCCTTTTGGGGACTGGATCCCAGTGCCTGAGATGGTCCCTGGCTTAACAGTAAACACTCAGTAAATATTTGATGTATAAATAAATGGAGAATGAGGAGCTGGCACAAAGAGAATGAATGAAAATCATTCCAAGAACCAGCATGAGGTAGGAAAAAAGGACTCACCATTTCATCTCAATAATATTTATTTTTTCAGCATATGTTTGCTAACTGTCCACTAAGAATAAGAAACCTGAACCTCCATGGAGCGGGAGGAAGACCAAATCCTTATTTATACTCCCCTCGCTGTGAGAGAGCATGCCGCCCTCCTCCCACTCCTGTGCCCTGCTCACATAGACATCGCCACTACTACTCTCCATGTGATGAAATCAACACTGGTGAACTCAATGAGAACAGGAGCTGATGGCATTCACTGGGATGCTCAAAACTCAAGATGCACCCATTCCATAGCAGCCAGATCCCTGGTGAGCATCTCATCAGAAGACTTCATTTTTATTTCTTTTTAAAAAAGTGTTCAACAGTGTGGAGATTTCTTAAAAAACTGGAAATAGAACTGCCATATGACCCAGCAATACCACTTCTGGGCATACACACCGAGGAAACCAGATCTGAAAGAGACATGTGCACCCCAATGTTCATCGCAGCACTGTTTGTAATAGCCAGGACATGGAAGCAACCTAGATGCCCATCAGCAGACGAATGGATAAGGAAGCCGTGGTACATATACACCATGGAATATTACTCAGCCATTAAAAAGAATTCATTTGAATCAGTTCTAATGAGATGGATGAAACTGGAGCCCATTATACAGAGTGAAGTAAGCCAAAAAGATAAAGAACATTACAGTATACTAACACATATATATGGAATTTAGAAAGATGGTAATGATAACCCTATATGCAAAACAGAGAAAAAGAGACACAGATGTACAGAACAGACTTTTGGACTCTGTGGGAGAAGGCGAGGGTGGGATGTTTCGAGAGAACAGCATGTATATTATCTAGGGTGAAACAGATCACCAGCCCAGGTGGGATGCATGAGACAAGTGCTCGGGCCTGGTGCACTGGGAAGACCCAGAGGAATCGGGTGGAGAGGGAGGTGGGAGGGGGGATCGGGATTGGGAATACATGTAAATCCATGGCTGATTCATATCAATGTATGACAAAACCCACTACAATATTGTAAAGTAATTAGCCTCCAACTAATAAAAATAAATGAAAAAAATAAATAAATAAAAAAGTGTTCAAGAAGGATGCAATCCATAAGTAACATTAGTAGTTGGAACCCCAGACTATCTTAGAATACTTTCTAGGTTTTTGGAAAGCATATTTTGGTACTGGGACACATATGTACCTGGTATAGTTTTGCAGATCATGTAAATATGTCAGTGTTCTTCTAAATGGTATGGGCTGGGTTAAGCTTCATTCTTTTCGACCTATCCCATATATTTTAAGGATAGTTGTCAAAGGTACTTTACTGTAAGAGGTTTGCAGGGTGTTTGGGCGATTCAAGGACCTTTGTCAGTAGCTGCCCAAGTAGTATGACTTGTGCTTTATCCACGTATATAACACTCATCTTAAGTGGAAAGCTTAAGAATCTTTATCGAACATATCCAGAGTAACCCATAGAAGCATAAATAGAACATAGATTAAAAAGTATGAAAGGTCCCTAAGTTTACCTATTAGGCTTATCTTGACTTCTTTTAAGGTCTATACACATTTCTATGGGCTGAAATATAGCCCTCACGTCTTTCTACTTGACTTTGTAATACTAAATAGCCATCTATGCTATTCAAATACTTAACAATCAGGAGGATTTAGGTACTGACCAATCAGAATGGGCATATGGAGATTTCAGGTGTGCCAATCAGTAACCTTTTTTGGGTGGCGGGGAATTCTAGAGGAGGTGTAGGGGGGAGTGGTGCTCAGGTGGCCAGAATGGTGTGGGTAGGGGTACTTTGGGAGCTCCTGGATGCTGTTCTTGACTAATGATAACAGTTGGCCCTGAGATGTGCAGTACATATCTGATCCACTTTGATGAACACATCTCTCTGGCTATGTTCAATCATGATCAATCACATTATAACATACTGAAGCTGAAGCTCCAGTACTTTGCCCACCTGATGCAAAGAGCCAACTCATTGGAAAAGACCCTGATGCTGGGAAAGACTGAGAGGAGAAGGAGAAGGTGGCAACAGAGAATGAGATGGTTGGATGGAACACTGACTGAATGGACATGAGTTTGAGCAAACTCTGGGAGATAGTGAAGGACAGGGAAGCCTGGAGTGCTGCAGTCCATGGGTTTGCAAAGAGTTGGACATGACTTAGCGACTGAACAATAAGATTGCTAAATCAACTATACTTCAATTTTTAAATTACTGATTTCTAAAATCTAAGGATAAGGCTGCTATTGGCCATGTACAAACTGACAGATTTTCTTTGCCTTTATTTCTTTTTTTTTTAAGTCTTTATTGAATTTGTTACAATATTGCTTCTGCTTTATATTTTTTTGTTTGTTTGTTTGTTTGGCTGCAAAGCATGTGGGATCTTGGCTCCCTAACCAGGGATCAAACCTGCACCCTCTGCATTGGAAGGCAAAGTCTTAACCACTGGACCACCAGGGAAGTCCCGCCTTTATTTCAATTAACAGGAAAACATGTCTTTTTTATTGTAGGGAAGAAATTATACATATAAGAAAAACATGGTGCATAACAAACAGTAATGTGAATTCAGCTTGCTAAATGTGTCCTTAAAGTAAAACAACTGCCAAAGTCATGTTAAACCAGACCTTGCTATGGGTTAGCAATATCAAGATCTCCTTTCTCCTCCTCCTCCATCTCTCCCCCACAGCCTTGGAAGCTCTCAACCAACATGTCCTTAGCTTATGTGACTGGAGGTCTGAGTTCTAGCAGTGTAGGCTTGTCGTAAAGAACTCATGGAAAAAAAATCCAAAGATCCAGTCTTTGGTGCAGGCACTGGGCTTCATTTCCATGTTGTTGTTTTCCTGGTCTTTAAAGGCAAATTCTTTACTGATGCAGTAAGACTGGAACTTGATCAACAGAACAAATGTTACTTTAAACACCATAATGGTAATAATGTAATCAAATGTGATTAGCTTTTAATAACTTTATTGGCCCTTTCATTTGCCCCAAAAGCAGCCACATGAATGGTTTGCTTATGCATTTTTAACAAGAGAGGAAATAAATGCTTTTGCTTATAGGAACAGAAGACTAATGATGCTTTTTCCCACACTCTTTGTTTCAGAGAACTAAGTCAGATGACCCTGCCATTAAAAGTGATCAGTCTGAAACTCCAATCTTGATAAAGCCAATGGCAGCACTGGGCCTGGTCCTTTCTCTGGACCTTGAGGGCATCCACCAACTAGGTCAATACTAACTAACATTTTCCCTGTGCCTAATTGTTTACAAAGCACTTTCACTAACATGCACTCTCTGAAACCACATGACTTTCATTTCACAGAAGAGACACTCGGAGTAAAATGGACTTGATCAATGTCACACCATAAGTAGTGGTGGCACTGGGACTTGAGCCCTTCACGCTCCCACCTCTGCACTATGGTGGGTGGTGTGTTAATGTAATGAGCTTAGGTGGTCCATGCTGTAATTGTGAAAAGAACTGAATCCTATTTATTCCTAAACCAAACCTTCTCATACCACAGACTGTCTGAAAAAGAAAATAAAAATAAACAAACAAGTCATCATTAAACCCACAGACTCCTGGGTGAATAGACTTTGCCAGGATACTGAGTTGGAATGATTCACATTTGAAAAGTTCATCCACTCACACCTAAGGGCCTCTCTCATTTAAGGGGTTTAAAACAAAGGCGATATTGTTTTTGAACAATCAATGAATGCAGGACTGGGCCATCATTAAAGCAGTTGTGGATTGTTAAAGAACTTTCATTCTGCTAGAATCCAAAGTTCATGGAATGGATTGCCCATATTTTACACTTAACCCTTATTTGTAAAACTTACTTTACCAAAAATACACTTTCTAAATTAACTTGAAGTTGTGAATTTCAGGTAGTCATGCCACAAACCAAATCAAAGACCAGTTGGTGAAATTTGGTGATAATGCCAGAACACAGTTCTGATTCCTTAAAATTGATTATTAAACAAAGAACAGGGGCAGGAAAGGGATTGCGGTAGAGGTTGGAAATAAAAGGGAACATAAGTTACAATGGATTCCCCCAAGAGTCCCCTAAAAATGGCTTTGAGAAAGAAAAAGGTGACTAGGAAGTTTATTTATGCTTTTTAAAAAGCACTGCCAATCCCAATTTATCAGTTACTGTCTTGTGACAATTTATTCATTGTTCACTGTTAGAAGCCAGAAGTTACACAGAAATGCATGATTGGTGATAGCTTCTCTATTTCAATATGGTATAATAGAGATAACACAGTGCCCAAAAGCTCTGCAGCCGACTTTTTGTCTGCTTTGTCTCTTTTCATTACTCTATCAGAATCTTCATTTAATATAATTCAAAAAAGCAAGGTAATTGCTTCACTTATCAGTTATCATCGCTCTCGCATACTTATCATGTCAAAATTATTTATGTGGATAGGCTAGGTTGATCTTGCTGCATTCAGAAGCTTGAAATTTGAATAACTGTTCTGCCAGTTAGGTTATCAAAATTGCAGTATAAGCAATGAGCTTCTGTTCTGGATGTTGGAGTGGGGAAAAGGAATAACCTCTTAGGTGTGCAGGTGTGAAGGGAGCCCTGGGCTAGGGTGGCCCTTGGAACCAGCTCTTTTGGTGAAGAGAGGGAGGAAATGGCCACAGGATAAACAGGGTAACTTGAAGATTCATTGTGTAGCTCTATGACCAAGTAAAAGAGAAGTGAAGGCAATTGAACACTGTCTTTTGATGTTTTTCCTCAACAATCATTCCCTGCGTAACTAATACAATTATTCTATAAGGCAAGATGCCTTTCAACCTGGGTACTGTATACCTACCTCTCCCTTTGTACTTGACCCTCCCATAAGTAAGTGTTGCATTTTTCTACGTGTTACTCATTTTTTTGTCAAGCATTTTGTTGCTTTAAAGTTATATTAGGTTAATGTGGAAGTTGGCAGATTTTTAGTCTAGAAGTAAAACATTTTTTTCTACAAAAATAAGTGAAAAAAAAAAAAGTGAAAAAAAAAAAGTGAAAAAAAAAAAAATAAGTGTAGTTAGACAAGCTTTGTTTTGAGGCTTTTAGGAGTCTTTTCCTTTGGCAAATGTTAATAGTAAAAAGAAGTTACCTTAGAGTGTTCCTTCTCAGTTAAATATCAGGGACTGTGGTTATATTAGCAGAGAATGGTTAAGTCCACATACATTTTGATTCTTGCCAAACCTTGTATGCTCTCGTCAGGGACAATCTCAGAACCAATGGGGATGCTGTATCCTAATTCTTCCTGAGCCTCTAACACCTTCTTAAAATGTCTGTGGAGTCTGAGTCATCCTGGTACAGTAGGGCCTTCTCATATTCAACCAGTCATTCTCATATCCAGTCAGGGAATGACTAGAACTGATAGCTGATATTCTCATGACTGTCTTAAGATCATCTCTGGCTATGTAATGGGTACCTTTTAATATTTCTCAAATTCTCTTAATGTGACAGATAATATTTTTAAGCTTATTTACCCAGATCCTGCCACGCTATTAGCTAGGATTTTAAAAATCAATCAGAAAGTTTTACTTAGGCTAATTGCAGCTTATTTCAATGAAGCTGATCTTTCATTGCAGCTTTAATTCTTCACTTACAGTGGTTAGCCTTGGAGCTGGCCACATGTAAAAGAGAGCACCGGGACATATTTGTGGTTTTTTCACTGCTGTTTTGATAAATTTTTTGAAAATGGGGTGAAGAAAACATGCTTAAAATTCAGTGTTTATATTAGTTCCCTAAGTTAGTAAGTGATGAGTCACTCGGTCAGGTCCGACTCTTTGTGATCCTATAGAATGTAGCTTACCAGGCTCCTCAGCATAAGACAGGGTATAAGAGATGTGTATTCATCATGACAATACAAGGTGGTGTGTGTATTAGTACTATAGGAATACTAGTGCTAGTGTTAGTGCTATAGGAGTCAGCAGATAATGTGCCAAGTGATCAGGAAATGCCTAGAAAGAGTTGGTATACGAGCCTGGACTCAGATAGGCCTGTTTTGTGGTGGTAATGGTGGTGGCGGTGGACTTTAGTCCCTAAGTTATGTCTGACTCTTGTGACCCCACTAGGCTCCTCTGTCCATGGAATTCTCCAGGCAAGAACACTGGAATGAGTTGCTATTCCCTTCTCCAGGGGATCTTCCTGACCCATGGATTGAGCCCCTGTCTCCTGCATTGCAAGCAGATTCTTTACCATCTGAGCCACCAGGGAAGCCCGCTAATTCCTTAGTAGCTGCTTTTACCTTAGGAGTTAGAACAAAAGACTAGGTGGATATCATGATCTTTAAAGAGCCTTGCCAACCCTAGAATTCCATTCTTATTTAAGAATCTAGCACAGTGAGAATGTATTTGAAGAAGGGTCCACACCTAGAAAAATAACCAATGTTCCAGTGCCTAGAAGAGTCTGGTATCTAGTTTGCAGTCAAATATGTGTTGGGTGAATGAATAAGTGAATGAGTGAATAGTTTTTCCTCCTAAACTTTAATCTTCAAAATGCCAGTCAACTAAACAAACATTGAACACCTTTAGCACCTAACAGACCTATCTAAGGCCTGGTTCATACACCAACCCTTTCCAGACATTTCCTGATCACTTGGCACATTATCTTCTGACTCCTATAGAACTGACACATACAATGAATACACATCTTTTACACACTGTCTCATGCTGAAGTCAGGAACTTGGAGTCAAGGACTGTGTCTGTATACTTTATTTCCCCCTTAATGACTGATGAAACACCTTTATATGGAATAAGCATAAGTAAATACCTTATAAAAGAATGAATTGGCCTCAGATTCTTCAATTGGTTAAATGCCGATAATCATAATGAGGTGTGATAATCACTCTGAGGCATACTAACACAGCTATTATTTCATGATGCAGTGCCTGGTAGGCAGGAGACACTCAACAGATGCTGGCTATATCTGAATGTACAAAAGAGAATAGAACAAAGCAAACTGACTCAAAATGCAAGGCAAGAAATGCTCCACAGGGTTCAGATTGGAAAGATGAGTAGAGAAATTCTAAGGGAAAGAAAGAAAAGTAGATTGCAGCAGAGGAAGCATTATAGACAAAGATCAGAGGTGAGAAAGATCTCATCAAATTACAGAATCAGTGGATAATGCTACCTGGGAACTCTGAGGGACCTCTGATCTTTTTCTCCCACTCAATTATTACCTAAACACGTATATGTGCTTAGTTACTCAGTCGTGTCCAACTCTTTGCAACCCCATGGACTGTAGCCTGCCAGGTTCCTCTGTCCATGGGGATTCTTCAGGCAAGGATATTGGAGTTGGTTGCCATTCCCTCCTCCAGGAGATCTTCCCAGCCCAGGGATCAAATCTAGGTCTCCCACTTTGCAGGTGCATTCTTTACAGCTGAGCTACCATAGTTCTCCTCAATTAAAAAAAGGGGGATTTTATTTGCCTTCTTAATTAAGACACCCTATATCAGCACATGTTTCATTTTATTTGGTTTGATTTTAGGATGAAGACCTAGTTCATTGGAATCATTTTGAATTCAATTTTAAATTCTAGAGTAAGGCGGCCACCATCAGTTTCAGTCATATGTGCAAAACGTTAATATATCTTACGTACATATTAAGGAAAGATTTGGCATCCGAATTATGACTCTAAATAATTTCAACTCAGCATCCTATGTTTGTATAGCTAGGAACATCTAAAAAAAACCAATGTATACCTGGGCAAAAATGGAGAAATGTGGCCAAAATCCAGATGTTTTGCATTATCTAGATGTTTGACATGATATGGATTTAAACCTTAACAAAATGATGGTAATAAATGAAATAAATAAAAAAATCCAGCATTTTTACATTAAAAAATTTATCTAATTTTGGATACTTAATTTTATGTTGATATAAAAAATGAATACACTTCTATTCATTACTGCCATTACCATTTAAGACTGTCTAAAACTTATTTGGGTCAAGGTAATTGGTATGCACTGCTTTTTTACTCTGTAAAAGGTCATTAAATCTCAAACAATTTTTTATGGCCTTTTAAAAATAGGTACTCCATTGGCTTTTTCCCAGTAATCTGGGGTTTTGCCAATCCTCCACAGATCTTCACATGTTATCATTCTTGGCTCTTGATTACATCAATTATTTTCTTGGCAAATCCAAGGCAGAATTGGTCAAGTTCAACTAACATAAAAATATGCAACACCTCAAAGTAAACTGTAGGCCAGTTCAAATTCTGCTTTAACCTTCATTTTTATCTTAGCCCTCTTACTTTAGGCACATCTCTATAGCTACTTTGCTTTATGATCACTGTCTTCTGTATACACATGAAACTGCCAAGAGGCTCAGGGAACAATTTAGAATCATCCAAAGCCCTTAACACTATTAAATCCTACTTGATCCATGAAGAATAATTAGCAAGGTCTAGGGAGCTTGTACCAGAATTTACCTATTTACAGTTAGGTCTGTCTGTTTGTGAACAGCCAAGTGAGTTTCAGCCAGGTTCAAATAAGCATTTAGAGTAATTCTGAGACAGCTTGATGTCTTGGGTCAAGATGATGGACAGGCCCTACACTGCCTTCTCTCCATTCCAGATTCCTATTGAAATGACAATACACACAGAAAAATAAATAAATCGTTAGCAGCACTTGAAACAAACCAGAAGAAGGGAGGAGAAAGGGGGATGACATTAGCAGACCAGAAAGTTTGATGAAGTCTTGGAAGATAGAAAGCAGATTGGATTATATTGTTAGATAAACTCTTGTAGAGTAAATCACAACCCAAAATGCACACTAAAAGAGATGTAGTAGAGGTAGGGATCATTTTCCTTAAAATATCTCTGGAGAGGCCTCAAGCAGGTACAGATTGAAGAAATTGCTAACGGGCAGCAATAATGGTTTGTAAGTGGAAGACCATCTTCAGAGCACCTGGACTGGATCTTGTATATGGAATAGTTGGCCTCTTTGGCAGTTTGGTGCCCTAAACCTGTTAACGTACGTGAAAGAAAAAAGCCATTTGTCTATAGGATTCACCTTTTGACACAGAACCTGAAGGCAGCCCTTCCATTTAGGAAAGTGGCCTTTTGGGTAAAACAGTGTATATGACTTAAAATGATATTCATAACAGCTAAGCAAATTAAGAAAATATAGTCCTTTATGCCAAATATTAGTGATTAACCAAGGATTACCATAAATTTAACATAGACTAAGTAGAAGAAAAAGAAAACCAAAGTTGAATTTTAAAAACTGACCACAGAACATAGTAATAATGGAATAAATAGAGAACAAAAAATTTCTAATCAGTATCCTCAAAATCTTAAGAATATGCTATTTTTGTTATATTAGAAAGGCTAATGTGGGTTCTTGGAAATGAAAATATAAATCATCTAAAAATAAACTATGGATTGAACAATGGCAGACAGAAGTAAATATTCAACTTAATTTTGAAAGTAGAATTGATACAACTTTCCAAAATGGAAAAAAAAAAAGAGAAAAAAATATGAGATGTCATTTCAAGAAATACAAAGCTTCTCTATTCAAAATGTGGTCCATTCAGCAGCAGGACTGACAACATCTGTCTCATTAGAAATGCTAAGTCAAAGGTTTTATCCAGACCTATTGAATCAGAATCTTCATTTTAATAAGATCCCCAGGTGATTTTTATGCATTAAAATTTGAAAAGTACTGATATAGAACATAAATTTTAGAAAGACCAAAAGTGTATGTAAAAGATGATTTAGAAGAAGATAATATATACAATAAAGGAGTTGAAACAACAAAAGAAAATACATAAAGAAAATTTCCTGGAAAAAATATCAGCCCCACAATTGACGTATCCAAATACAAGCCAAGTGGAAAAAATGCACTACATATATATTTGTACATATAGAAAGCACTAAGCATGAAAAGAAAAGTCCTAGAAACTTTCAAATAGGGGAAAAAAGTGATTACTCAAAAAGAAGTAATCACCAGATTGGCATCAACATCTTATCAACAATATAAGGTATCAAAGACTAAAAGAATCTTTAAATTTAGAATTCTATATCAATGACAGTTATAAATAAAGTTTAAGTGAGAAATAAAGGCATTTTTAAACATGAAATAACTCAGAAAATTTACCTCTCATCTATCTTTTCTAAAGAAGATATTATGAGGATGTACTCTAGTAATATGAAAAAATAATCAAAGAAAGAGGAAGAAAAGGAATCTAAGAACATCTTAATCTAATCCAGAGGTACAATAAAAGAAATCTCAGAGTGAGCTATAGGTCAAAAAAATAATTAGTAGAAATCAGAAGGAAATCAGAGGACTTTATGAAAAAAGAATTATATTAGTTGGAGGTGGGTTGAGATAGCAGTGTGCATGGGAAAACAAGTTAAAAAAAAAAGTCATGGTGAAATAGAAAACAAGCTAAAATATAATATTTGAACAATATTGATATATATAATATGTACAACATACATATTATATATATCAATATTATATATATCAATATCCATATATTATGCAACATATGTGTACTTTATTATAATAATTTTAAAGTAAGATATAATATCTGCTATATAAATTGATCTTTTTGGTGTTTGGAACTATGTGGGATCACATCACCAGCTCTGTGTGCTGAATCATACATGTTCTATAGTGAAAGTAATATTTAAATATTGTTTTCTTTCCAGATATTTATGTTTCTAAATCAAATTATAGACAAACCATGAAAGATACTGGATACAGAACCAATATGTGAATGGTATAAATGTAATGATACCAGTGTATAGGTTAGGTTGTTAAAATAATAATTTTTATCTATAAATTGTATTAAACTCTAAAAATGTAAAATATAATGATTTAGCAAGGAGAAAGAAATGAAGGAAGTGTAGGTGCACTGATTTCTTCATCTCATCTACTATGGGGAAGATAGAGTACTCTAGAGCTGGTGACTGGAAAAAATAAGTTAAGTATATTAAGAAGTAAAGGTAACCAATAGAAGAACTAAATCAAAATGACAAAACAATAACAACGACAAAAACCCTGAACTTAGGAGAAAATAGTGATAAAGGAAAAAGAAAAATATGAATGCATAAAATTTCTCATCTTTCATCTGGAAATCAATAGATACTCTTGGAAGTCTTAAGAAAATCAAGAATAGATTATGTTGTTTAGAAATATGATGGTAAATATCTGAATAGTTAAGAAGAGAAACAGTCATTTTCTTTAGAAACCTTTAGAGTTCAGGAGAGGACAGTGAGGATATATTTTATTTTTCATCCATTCCCCATGTACACAAGTTTTAATATTTTAACCATTACGTATAGAGTGGTTTAAGCAACATGTAATAGATATCTTATTGCAACTAAGCAGAATAAGCACAGAAAATTTACTAGTAAGTATTAATATCTGTTGATTTAGTAAATTTCTTGAGCATCTACTGTGTATGTTCTGTGCTAAACACTGATTTGCGGCACTGAGTCAGACAGGTCTGGACCCTGTCACACTGGAGTTCACTCTCCATCAGTAAAGACAGACATTGAACAAATAATTACACAAATAAATTGTTCAGTACTCTTGTGTTACGTGCTGTGAAGGATAAGTGTATAATGAGAAAACATAACAGGGGTATTTAAGCCTGGGAGACCAGGTTGCTTTGGATGAAGTTGTGTAACAAGCAAAGTTTAATAAATTTGATTTCTTGATACTAACATATAAAGACTATTGGACACACAGGAAAAAACCATTAAGAGACAATTGTTTAACGAAAGATAGCTGAACTACTTCCCATTAAGCACAGTTCTGTCCCTTACTCTATGTAACTCAAGTCAAAAATAAAAGCATTTACAGATGTTCATCATTTTGAATTTTCTGAACTGAGGAAATTTCCCCCAAAGGTGAATCAAATCACTAAATTTTTTTTTCAAAAAACGAAAAAGATATATTGAAAGCTGACAATTTGGCAATCAGCTGAAGCTAGGTGAGGATCAACCCACTTTCACATTTGAAAAAAGCCTAGTATTTCCAGAGATGTCAAGAACTTCAAGTTGTGAAGGAAGTAATTTGATCTACTGCACTTAAAAACTATTTACTTACCCATTTCCATCAGCATTCACTCACATAAACCAAGTGTGAGGACCAGAAAGCATATTTTTATTCATCCTGCATCCAGCTGAGACATGGGATAGAGTGTGAGAGAGGAGAGGTTCTTCTGATAAGACCAGAGGGCTGGCCAGACAGGGACGCCTGTCCTGAGAGAAAGAGAGGTTTCATTGTCGGGGTCGGGGGGGGGGGGGGGGGGGCGCGGCATGGAGGGACAAAAGGAGAATACATTAAATAATCAGGAGGCCATTTTATAATCCATAAAAATTTCATTCTTGGGTCTTAAAACAAGTTTGAGCTTTCTCATGTGCTATGTTGAAATTGACATGGTAAGGCCAATTGTAACTGCAGAGGCCCCAGAATAGGTCACCTCCTCTGCAATGAAACTGCACCTTTCCACATTCACCTGACTCTGAGACCCACTGCCATACCATCTACACCCACATACACACCCAAAGTCATACCCATTTTTGGTGCTTCTGGTCTGGCAACTTGATAAACTTAACCATTTGATCAGACCAGAAGAATAGATTGGGACACTTTGTTACTGGTTATTCCTTTAGAAAGTATCAATGTCCATTTCAAGCCCAAACCTCTGTATGTACAGATGCACTGGATAGAATATATGGGAAGAGCTCATTTTTGTGCAAACCAAGCCAAGGCAACTAAACAAGAAGCTGTCTTTCTCACAAATAAGAAATCATATTTCAACTATGTACTATTGTTCTTAAAACAACAAATGTAATAATGGGCGAATCAAATTCCTTTAACAGAAAAATCAGTAGACATTAGGTTGCTGATTGTCTCTATGTGCTTCACAATTTTTAGGAACTTTTCCAAACCTCTAGAAAACTAAAGATGGGACAATAATTTCAAAGAAGGTTTAATTTTATATTGACTTCCTTTGGGAAACTCGAAAAGAATTCTTTTCTCAATGCTTCTTTATTTTTTTCTTTTAGAGAGTACAGAGTATTTTGTTCTTGCTAAATAATTTCCAGCATTGTGATTATACACACAATGTGTATCCCTGCTTTGTGATTATACACACAATAATCCCTGCTTTGGGAAATATCTGATATTTTATAACAGTTTTGTTGCAGAATCATTTTAGAAATATGTATACAGCACCTATTATGAGCCAGGACACTGAGTGCTTTATATATTATTTACCCATGCAATATTCACATAGTCCTGCTGCTGCTGCTGCTGTCTCTTCAGTCGTGTCTGACTCTGTGCGACCCCATAGATGGCAGCCCACCAGGCTCCACCATCTCTGGGATTCTCCAGGCAAGAACACTGGAGTGGGTTGCCGCTTCCTTCTCCAATGCATGAAAGTGAAGTCGCTCAGTCGCGTCCAACTCTTCGCGACCCCATGGACCGCAGCTTACCAGGCTCCTCCCTCCATAGGATTTTCCAGGCAAGAGTACTGGAGTGGGGTGCCATTGCCTTCTCCATCATATAGTCCTAGAAAGTTGGTATTCAGAGATGTTGTGGAACTTCCCCAGTGGCACACAGCTAAATGCATGGTGGAGATGGCATTTGAAACCAAGCAGTCTGCCTCTGAGAGGTCTAGTTTATAAAGCATATCTTGTAAATAAATGTCATATTTTCACTTCGACTTCCATTATTGTTTCATCAACATTTACCTTGAGACTTGGTAAGCCTCTGAGTGTCACTGATTCCTCTGTCTCTTGAACATTTTCTCCCTTCCCCTCAGCTCTCTCCACCTGCATTTCCGGCCTGCCTGTCAAATAGTTAATGATCTGCACACAAACACTTACATGAACTAGTGGAGCTCAGCCTTTAAAAGAATCCTAGGGGAATCCTTTAAAGACTCTTTTACAATATGAATAATCACCCCCTAATTTATTCATCTGTAAATTTTTGTTTTTCATATAATAGATTTTTCTTCAGTTAGGGCCAACATGAATCAGGCTCTTTTTTAGTTCTCAGACGCATCATCTTTGCTGTGCCATTTTGTAATCCAAGAAACCAATTATTTTAACGTTCACAACAGCCATTCTCCTTTTAGAGTTTATAAAAGTAAAAGATACATAGCACAAAAACTCTTTGTTAGGGACTATTTCTCATGAAATGGAAATTTTAGTGCCTTGTACTTACTTGGAACGCTTATTGTTCAGACACAGGGCAGTGAAAATAAAATTTATGTCCAGAATATTATTTTTATTCATTTTAATTTTGTCAGGCCAGATTCAGTTTCCATAGCAGATGAAATAAACTTTTGTATCAGCTCACTTCTCATTTAATGTGAGGAAATTTGCCTTTCTGTATAATTTGACTTTCGAGTAAATATCAGCTGACCCTGATTGTTCTAATGCCCTCTTTCACGGATCTACTTCTTTGACTCATCTACCTTCTGGCAGGTTTAGTTTTCTGAGACCAGCAGCAAAAACCAGACTAAACCCTATCTTTAAGTACTTTGAACAAAAACTAAAGCAACCCAATAACGGCAAACATTTCAAATTTACCACCAAGTCAATCAGTGATACGGATGTATAACTTCATCATGGAAGCATATAGTGGTTTTTGTCTCAGTTGCTGAATCCCACCTTTGGGTTTGGAGTACTCCAGGTTCAAGGTTGAAATTGTGCTATACTGTTGTAACATGATGGCTTTCACAATTAATGGCAAGCAGTGGAGATCAACATTAATAGGGAGATCCTATTCACTTTTCCCAGAGGTCTCTGAAACACATTTTCCAAATTCATCCATGTGATCCAGATCATGTTATGGATTTGTTAACTTTGCAATACATTCGATTGAAACATCATAATTCTTTCCATGACAACAGTGTCTGATGTTACAGATGCCTAACCAGCAAGGTCAATAGTTGACAGATGGAAGTTGGAGCCATGCAATTACATTTCCCAGTATAAAGAATGTAACCGAAGAGAGGTGGGACCCATCTAAAACACACCAAACATTAAAAAGTACAAAAATAATTGCTTCAGATTGAATGAATCTTTCTTTGATACAACAACCAATCCAAGAACCTCTGAATTCCTTTTCTCTGGTAAAAGTCAAAACATTTTGAGGCAGTGGCAGTTTATCTAAATTATTGTTTTTCCTCCATCAGTCTTTAGGCTTAATTTCATTTGCTTTTATGGATATGGTAACCCTTTTGAATAGCTTTTAACCTTTTAAAAGTCGCCTTGACCCGAAGAACCTAAAAAAAATTTTAATACAATATTGAATAATAAAAATTGAACAATTGAGTGCTTTTCTTACCAGCAGTCTACATGCAGGGCTCTGGGTCCTAGAGCAGAGTTTCTGAATAAAATGAAATTAAAATACCTGTATATAGCTTGCTTCCAGCAGAAACCTTCAGCTCTGACCTCTGTTTCACTGGCTCCATTGTTCCTTCTGCCGTCACAATATATTGGCTTTCTCTCCTCCAAAGGAAGAGTGTGCTTTATCCTGCAAGCACGTCAGTTTCAAAGGGCTCTTACTTTAAGTGTCCAGAGCATCATTATGGTAAATTTAAGAAATCTTCAGCTTTAGATTGTCTCTTTCAATAGCATATAATGTAGATAACTTCATGACTACATGTTATAAACCAAGCCTTTTGTTTGCTTGTTTTTTTGTGTGTGTTTTTTTTCCCTCACCATAGTCTCCTGGGCATTTTCTATTTTCTGTTTGGAAAGTTGCAGGACAAGAAGATGATCCACAAACACAACTCTTTCTTCATCTTTGTGATGTGGAATTTAATTATCAGACTAAAAGAAAAAAAAAAACAAAAAACAGGAAGGCATTCCTGCCAGCCTATGAGAGGGGTAAGGACCCTCCAGTGGAAGGCTGCCCCGAGTGGGCTCGTGGTGAGAGCTGGGAGAGAGGGTCGCCTTCCCTGGGAAGAGCTACCGCCTACCCGGCAGACCCAGCTGGGGCCCACGCTCCTGCATCCCGAGCCGAGGAGCACCTATTGTTGGGAATGGCAGTCCGCTATTCTGTTTCTCTCCCTCGCTATCGGAGAAGGGGATCTGCATTTTCTAAGCCAGTTGGCAGCATGCACCTCAAACAGCAATGCACTGCAGGCCCGCGGTATAGACTGTCGCCCTGTGATAAGTGCGCCAGCTCAGCGGTGCAAAGGTTTTCAGATACCCTCCCTTGGGCTATCATTCTCTTCCTCCTCCTCCCCTCTCCCTCGCACACAGCGAGCATCCGGCTCCCAAGCTCACTTCTCAACACAGTTAAAATAACCCATCCCAGCCAGTGATGCTTAAAATTGAACCATGGTTCAGGGGAGCAGTAGGTTCTCCCTGCAAGCTCCCTAATGTGTTAAATGGCCATGCCAGGTAGCTCTCTGCCTTCTCAGAATCAACGACTTATGGAGACCATCTGTCAGTGGAAGTTAGTTTTTATGCAAGTCCTCTAACCTAGCGTTTGAAGGATAAACAAACTTGTACTCATATAGTTTCTTTAAGAACAGTATCTCCCTAAATGTCCGCTCTAGCTGCCTGCTTCAACTGTGGGCCTAGAAACAGGAAAGCAGTGTAGGTTTCCAGCCCCTCTGGTGACTGAGCCTGTACCTCCAACATGACTCCGTTTGTACAGCTGAGGCTCGGCATGTAGGGCTCTTTAGACGGTTGGAATTATTTCATTTGGCACCGTGATTGCCTCAAATGATACATGTTTTCAGAGAGAGAAACACTGCAAAAGTAAACTCGAACCAATAGGGACATTTATTCTCCAGGTTTAAAATTAATTTCCTGTATTTCTCTGGCTTTAAAAAAAAATTCTATTGGAACTGCAACCTTATGAGAAGAAAAATCAGAAACTATTTCTTTTACACTGAGCCCAGTATCAGATGAAATGGAAATGTAAGGATTTCCTTAGAGTTAACCCACTGGAATTCTCCAGCTGAGAACTGAGGTCTGCAGGCTGTTTTAGGTTAAGACCTTGCTCCACTCCATGTTAGGTAATCAGATGTCATTTAGGCAAAATAAATGGGAAGTACTCAAGGAATCAGAAGAGGTGAAAGAGCAGAATCTGGTTTGGATAAAAGTTTAATTCTTCAGTTCCAAGAGGCATGGCCCTTCGAAGATGCTGAGCGAAGGCAGACAGGAGTGGCCGAGTAATGAAGATGGATGCAGCTTGTTATCAGCAAGCCGTTTACTAGGGCTTGACGTAACCTTAAACATTGCAGATAGCTCAATGGCACTTGCCACTAAAACCCTAATTAATGAATAGCAGGGCCTAAATTAACAATGTACATTTACAGATGAATTCTGGGCACTCATTAAATGATGTTCAAATACCAAGCAGCGACTGTTAGCTTATTCCTGCTGGAATGCTCCATCCACTGGGTGTTTGAGAGGTGCTTCCACCCAGGTTTTCCTGTCTCTGAGGCCTGGATACCAGCAGCGGAGCAGAAAGGGACACCGTTCTCAGGAGGTAGGGAGCGGAGGGATGCAAGCTGAGTGGTGACACCTGTACTGCCATTAATAGGGAATCAGAAACAATCTCATGTTTAGCTGGTGCTGCCAATAAAAGTAAAAAAAAGCAAAAGTTTCAATTCTGATCAACTCTGCCAAGGACGGAAGACTTTTCAGAGAGCGGCCCCACAGTGCACTTTCGTGGGCGGGCTGGAATGTACTCTGGAGGCGGAGGGTTTAGACAATGTGTAGATTTGTTTGGCAAAAGCTTCATTAATAAACAATTAAGGGCTTGTGGTGAGAGAGCCGGGGTCTGGCTGCTGCAGGCCAGGGTCCTGCCTGCCCCCTCCATTTAAGCGGAGGCCCAGCCTGAAAGCTGAGGCTCTGTGCCCAGAGCCAACAAGAAATGTTTTCTGCAGCAACAGTAGCCAAGCTCATTATCTTGCCCTGGTCTGTTGGGGTGTTTCCTCTTGATTTCGAGGAATAAAATGGGGAGCTGAGGACTTGTAATGTAACAAGGATGTAGCCCCCATGAGGAAGGTGTATATATGACTATTAAATAATATTACCTTCAATTGGCACAGGCGTCAAGACAGAAGCCAAGTGTGAGTAAGAAATTGGAAAGTAAATTAAGTGAAAAAGAAATATTTTTTAAACATTTGTGGGAGGTGGCAGTGAAAGAGTTTCTTGCAAAGCTCTGGTGAGGACTACAACAAAAAATTTGAAGGGAAGGGATGTTCAGGAAGCATCTTCCTTTGAGATTTTGGCTTCAGCTAAAATCCTGGGGCAGGGCCCTTCTGTTGTGAAGGGAAAGCCTTAGAGTTTTCTGAGTGGCCACTCTGCGGAAGCATCCATACTAAAGAAAGCACAGCTGCCTGCTCGCCGGGGGCACAGGGCAGAGGCTGTGGAATAGCCCCGGCAAATTCCCCGCACGGCGGTGCCAAGACCCATGTATGGTCAAAAGCAAAGGCATTCTCTTGTTTCTCTGGGTCATTCCCACATCAGGCTTTTCAAACTTGTGTTTGTGTATGTTCAGGGGCAGGGTATTCCTATGGTCCCATAGAGACAGTAAAAAGCAAACCAGCTTGCCAAAGGAGAAGAAAAAATAACTCTTAATTTTTAAAATGCCAAAGGGACTTGTGTTGGGGCAGGGGAGGGGGGGATGGGGGAAGGGGGCTGTACCCTTCCTGTCTGCCCGCTAAGTGTTCCTGAGTAATTAATGGGTAGGCATTGAACGGAGTGGGGGGAAAACAGGTGTTTCCTTTTCCCAGGGGCATTTCTCATTTATTATATATCTAGTCAAAAGTTTCTTTTTGAGCAGACTTTGTCACATACAGCTAAACAGAGGCTGTGTGAAAAAGCACCCTGAGCAATCGTTTTAAGAGCTGCTCTCATTCCACATTGTGCGACTGAATACAAATCCTTTATTCTCTCTGGTTTGATGATGAGATGGAGATTTAACCTCTGCTTGCCATCATTATCAGTTCACTGAGTTTCTGAGTAGAAACCACAAAGCTCCTGAAAATATAAGTTACCGGATGTTTGCCCTTGCCCCATTCCCCCCATGCCCAAAGCAATCCAAATACAGAGCTTACTGGGAGGGGAGAAGATCAATAGGAAACAGTTTCTTATTACAACATTCCACTGGATTTCTCAGAACTCTGTCCATCGGATCTCTAGTCCCAGTGGTCACACAATTAGGAAAAAAAAAAAAAGGAGACTTTAGACAATAAAAAAGAATGAGCAAAAGACAGACACAAATCACAGCATCTTTTTCTGCCTCCATTATAAGCTGCATAACCCAGCTCATCACAGTATATGTGTGTGTGCCTCATTTCCTCGGGTTTCGAAATGGTTCAATCAGAAATGTATGTCATGATAAAGCAACAAAAGAACTGTGCTTTACATAACCCTCACTGGCAAAGTCTCCAGATTCCCTAGCCCCTTTTGATTCAAGGAATCGCTGGGGAGTCTCATATGTGTCCCAAATCACTACAAGCATCCTCCACTACCACCTATGGCATTTTCTCAAATTTCTCTGCTATTCCTGACTTCCAGAATGACTCTCCAGGTGTTAAAATTGACATTAATCTTCTAGCTAGGTATTTCCACCCTTGACATAGTCTCTTTTAAGATTCTGACCTTGGCCTAGAGAAGCTTTCTCGTACCTACATAAAAGGAACCCATTCTTTCTCAGTCTAACATATTATCTAGGAAGTTAAAGGCTAGTCATTTATTCCTGGGAGGGTCTTCTCCTTGGGGAACAAGTCATTCACCCCAGTCTGACAGCTATTAATTCCCTCCTCTGTCCAAAGGGAGTTTCACCAGTTCATTAACCCAGTGCAGAGAGTAATGTCTAGGTACACCACGTTGGTTGCTTATACAGTATAGATCCTCACTCTGAGACCCTCAAATGTACATGATTAAGTGAAATAAATTTACCAAAACTGTGACTACTACATAGAGGAAAATGTATGGATGCAGATATTAGCCTTATGCTGTGACATTGCTTTCATAGGACTGCTTCTTGTATTAAGGTAATTCTATCTGTTGTAACAAAAGAACCCAAAAATGAGGCAATAGATCAAACAAAACAGTTTATTTCTCACTCACAAAAGAAATTGAATGGGTGATTTTTCAGGTAATTATCCAGGGTTCCAGACTCATTTCACCTTTAGCTCTGCTATCTTTAACATATGACCTCCAAATCCACCATGCTCTTTTGCATTAAACTGAGAGAAGGGGAAAGAGAGGAATACTATTTCTTAATGCCTTTAACTCAGCTTCAACACACTGCATAAAATCCATTGGTGAAAGTCAATTGCATGATCCCTCTTAGATATAAGGGGTGGTAAGTGAAAATACAGTCCACATTTACAAAGGACACCTCTACACCCTAGAAAAGGAAGCACAAATGGTGAGGAGAATCAGACATCTCCGCCAGAGAACTATACAGGAATATATATCTTAACAAAAGAAAAATAACACAATGACAATAATACAGTTGAAATTGTGTATTCAATCTCAACTTGTCCTTATTTTGAACTCTTTACGTTCTAGGTGTATTATCCCATTTAGTTTTGCCATAAATCTAAAATAAGTCTGGTTAGGTATTATTAGTCCACTTTACAAAAAAGAGAAAGTATGGAAACTTAAGAAATTTGTTAAAGAATAAGCATGATTTAGAGATGATGATGTCAATGGGAATGGCAGAGTAAGAACTTCCAAAAATCTGCCTCTTCGTAAAGCAAAAAGAACACTGACAAAATTGAATTTTTAAAAACTCTGGAAATTAGCCAAAAGTTTGAAATGAGATGTGTTAACTCAAGAAAAACAGCTGAATATCCATAAGAAAATCAAACTTTACGGTTTGCCCTCTTCCCATCCCCCTCTTCTCAATGCTGATGTAAACTTGAAGACCAACAGCCCCACAGTGACAATAAAAATCACTGGTCTAGCAGTCACTGGAGAGCTCCCAGAGAACTCTCATTATTTGACCAGTCTGCCAGTTTCCTGGAAATTTCACTTGAAGTACTATCTTCATTTGATCTGACTCAAAGCTAACTAAGTGTGAACAGCCTTTTCCCTGAAAATGTTTATCAAAAACAACAGCCAATTGGGACTTCCTTGGTGGTCCAGTGGTTAGGACTCCATGCTTTCACTGCAGAGGGCCCTGGTTTGATCCCTAGTTGGGGGACTAAGATTCTACGTATCACCTGACAGCTAAAAAAAGAAAATCACCAGCAGTTGTATAACCTTACGGTTGACTGAGAAAGGGATAACATTTGGGGCAAACAAGAAGCTAACCAAAAAACTTAAAACTCTTGGGGTAATATTTATTGAGACTTTAAAAACCTTTGACATATTTCTGAAAATTTAGAAATCCATGTGCATGTATAGGGCTGCATACATCTCTAGGTAAGACCTGACAAGACCCTACATTCCCATTTCTGGCTAACCCTGAGGTGCTATGGAAGCAAAAGGGGAGGCTTATGCAGAGTTGTAAACTACTAATCTGTGAGTCAAAGATGTACCTCAATACACAAAGCCCTTAGGCAAAGACTGAGAGACATACTGGTTCCAAGCATTTAGGAAAATATCTTTCCATTTATTAGCTTACCACCAAGCTAACTTTGCAGTGATGTTAATGGCAAAACATGACAAAGAAAACAGATATTACGTAATTAGTTCAAGAGGGTCCCTAAACAAACAAACAAACAACAATAAATTCTGGGTTTGATTTCCAGAGCTGTTATATTGTATTATTTTAAATGTCTGTTTTTCAATGAAAAATTTCTGAAACATGCAAAGAAGCATAGAATTATGGTCCTTGCATAGGAAAAAAAAAAATCAATAAGGAGAAACTGTCCATTACAAAGTCCAGATGTTAGATGTACTAGTTGGAGGCTTCAAATCAGATATTTAAATATATTCAAAAGCTTTAGGGCACCACATCCTAAAGAACTAATGAGAAGTAGAGAATAATGTCTCACTAAATAGAAAATATTAATAGGTTGACATTTAAAAAAAAAAAAAAGCTCAAACAGATACTCTAGCATTAAAAGGTGCAATAATAGAAACAAAAAGTCATCTTTTGTGGGTCTCAATATCAGATTTGAGCTGACAGAAGAAAAAATCAGAGGATTTTGCAATAGGTGCACCAAAATTATCCAGGCTAGAAAACATAAAATAAAAAGAATAAAGGAAAATGAACAGTCTCAGATACTTATGGCACATCAAAAGGGTGCAAACATATTTGTAAGAGGAGTCCCAGTAGAAGAATAGTGAAAAATGACAGAAAGAATATCTGAAGAAACGATGACCAGAAACACCCTATATATGATTTAGAAAACATTCATTTCCACATCCAAGAAGTTCAATGAACTGTAAATAGGATAAACTCACAGAAATCTATACTTAGACACATTGTAGCAAAATTATTGAAAAGAGAAGATCTTGAAAACATCAAGAGGAGGTGATTCATCAGGTAGAAGAAATCAAGAAGATTAATATCCAATATTTGTCAGAAACCATGGAGGTCAGAAGGCAGTAGAATAACATATTCAAAGTACTGAAAGAAAAAGAAAGAGACTTATCAAGCAAGAATTCTATATCTAGTGCAACTATCTTTCAAAACTGAAGGCAAAATTAAAGTATTCCCAGATAAACAAAAACTGAGAGAGTTTGTCACTAGCAGAACTGCTCTATAAGAAACACTTAAGGGGGTCTGACATGATGAAATAAAAGGATACTAGACAACAAATCAAATCCACATTTTAAAAAAACAGAAAACACTGGTAAAGGTAACTACATAGGTAAATATAAAAAACAGTATAACTCTATTGTCTGTTTATAATTCTTTTCTTCTCCTTTAAGAGTAAAGACAACTGCAGTAAGTAGTAATTATAACTGTTGATAAATAATGCACAAAGATGCCATTTGTATGACAAAAATGTGGCAAAGGAGAAGAGAGAGAATGCAGCTAGGAACAGAGTGTCTGTATAATATTGAAATTGTCTCTATTTATGCAAAGTCAGTTGTGATAAATTATAATGTTAATTGTAATCAGCATGTTAACTATTAAGGAATTAACTCACAAAATATCATCAAAAAAAAAAATAGTGAAGGGATTCAAATGACACAGTAGAAAATATCTATGTAATATCAGTTCAGTTCAGTCGTTCAGTTCTGTCTGACTCTGCGACCCCATGGACTGTAGCACGCCAGGCCTTCCTGTCCATCACCAACTCCAGGAGTTTACTCAAACTCATGTCCATTGAGTCAGTGATGCCATCCAACCATCTCATCCTCTGTCATCACCTTCTCCTCCCACCTTCATTCTTTCCCAGCATCAGGATCTTTTCCAATAAGTCGGTTCTTCACATAAGGTAGCCAAAGCATTGGAGTTTCAGCTTCAGCATCAGTCCTTTCAATGAATATGCAGGACTGATTTCTTTTAGGATTGACAGGTTGGGTCTCCCTGAGTCCAAGAGACTCTCAAGAGTCTTCTCCAACACCACAGTTCAAAAACATCAATTCTTCAGTGCTCAGCTTTCTTTCTAGTCCAACTCTCATATCCACACATGACTACTGGAAAAACTATAGCTTTGACTAGACTGACATGTGTTGGCAAAGTAATGTCTCTGCCATTTAATATGCTATCTAGGTTGGTCATAACTTTCCTTCCAGGGAGTAAATGTCTTTTAATTTCATAGCTGCAGTCACCATCTGCAGTGATTTTGGAGCCCCAAAAAATAAAGTCTGTCACTGTTTCCATTGTTTCCCCATCTATTTGTCATGAGGCGATGGGACCAGATGCCGTGATCTTAATTTTCTGAATGTTGAGCTTTAAGCCAGCTTTTCCACTCTTCTCTTTCACTTGCATCAAGAGGCTCTTTAGTTCTTCTTCACTTCTTGCCATAAGTATGATGTCATCTGTGTATCTGAGGTTATTGATATTTCTCCCAGCAATCTTGATTCCAGCTTGTGCTTCCTCCAGCCTGGCATTTCGCATGATGTACTCTGCATAGAAGTTAAATAAGCAGGGTGACAATATACAGCCTTGATGAACTCCTTTCCTAATTTGGAACCAGTCTGTTGTTCCATGTCCAATTCTAACTGTTGCTTCTTGACCTGCATACAGATTTCTCAGGAGGCAGGTCAGCTGGCCTGGCATTCCCATCTCTTGAAGAATATCCCACAGTTTGTTTTGATCCACACAGTCAAAGGCTTTGGCATAGTCAATAAAAGAGAAGTAGGTGTTTTTCTGGAACTCTCTTGCTTTTTCAATGATCCAGCAGATTTGGCAATTTGATCTCTGGTTCCTCTGCCTTTTCTAAATTCGGCTAGAACATCTGAAAGTTCACAGTTCATGTACTGTTGAAGCCTGGCTTGGAGAATTTTGAGCATTGCTTTGCTAGCATGTGAGGTGAGTGTAATTTTGCAGTAGTTTGAGCACTCTTTGGGATTGGAATGAAAACTGACCTTTTTCAGTCCTGTGGCCACTGCTGAGTTTTCCAAATTTGCTGGCATATTGTGTGCAGCACTTTCACAGTGTCATCTTTTAGTATTTGAAATAGGTCAACTGGAATTTCATCACTCCGCTAGCTTTGTTCATAGTGATGCTTCCTAAGGCTCACTTGACTTTGCATATTCCAGGATGTCTGGCTCTAGGTGAGTGATCATACCATTGTGATTATCTGGGTCATGAAGATATTTTTGTACATTTTTTTGTGCATTCTTGTCACCTCTTCTTAATATTTTCTGCTTCTGTTAGGTCCATACATTTCTGTCCTTTATTGAGCCCATCTTTGCATGAAATGTTCCCTTGGTATGTCTAGTTTTCTTGAGGAGATCTCTAGTCTTTCCCATTCTATTGTTTTCCTCTATTTCTTTGCATTGATCACTGAGGAAGGTTTTTTTATCTCTCCTTTCTATTCTTTGGAACTCTGCACTCAAATGGGTATATCTTTCCTTTTCTCCTTTGCCTTTCACTTCTCTTCTTTTCACAGCTATTTGTAAGGCCTCCTCTGACAGCCATTTTGTCTTTTTGCATTTCTTTATCTTTGGGATGTTCTTGATCATCGCCTCCTATACAATGTCTGTGTAATATAAAATTCACTATTAGAAAAAAGTAGAAACAAAAAGACATTGGTCATTCAGAAAACAAATGGAAAAATAATGGACATCAATCCTACCTTATCAGTAATTACATTAAGTGTAAATGGATTAAACACTTCAATAAAAAACAAAGATTGGTAGGACGGATTTTAAATAGCATAGTTTAACTGTGTTGTCTACAGGTGACACAGTTTAGAGTCAAAGGTGAAAATAGGTTGAAAGTAAAAATGCAGGAAAAGATATACAAACAGCAAATAGAAGAGAGCTTAAATGGCTGTACTAATGTCAGAAATAATAGACTTTAAAATATAACATGTTACTACAGACAATACAGAATGCTATATAATGATAAAAATGTCAATCAATATGACATATATAAACCTAACAACAAAAACAAATAAAATCCATAAAGCAAAAGTATATTTTATTTCTTTTATGGCTGAATAATATTCATTGCATGAACATAATACATTGTGTTTATTATATAATACATAAATCTTGAAACACTATGCTCAGTCAAAGCAGCTGGACATAAAAGATCACATATTATATGATTTCACTTATATGACATGTCCAGAATAGGCAAATCCAAAGAGACAGAAAACTGATTTATGATTGCAAGGGTTATAGAGAGGGAAAATGGGGTAGTGATTGCTACAGGGTTTCCTTTGGGGGGATGATAAAAATATCTGGAATTAGGTAGTGATGTTAGGTGCACAGTCTTGTGAATACAGTAAAAACCCCTGAATTATATACTTTAAAGTGGTGCCTTCTGTGGTATGTGGATTATATCTCAATTTTAAAACTGCAATAAAATTTAACTTATCCATATTTCTCTCTCTCTCTCTCTCTCTCTCTCTCTCTCACACACACACACAATTACAACAACCACAATAACATGGGTTGCATGTGAATGAAGCTTTGATTACAAATATGTTAGACACTGAAACTTTGCTTGTTTTGTCATTGTGTGGTTCCCCTTAACATAGAATAAATACAAAAGAAAAACACTAAAATAGTTCAAAGACTTTTGCTGTTTATTAGATATTATCCTAGGAAATTTTTATTTTACTTTATTGTTTATATAAATTTTTTATTGTTTCATAACAAATTACCACAGTTGTAAAGACTTAAAACAACACAAACTTATCTTGTTTTTCTCAGAGGTCAGGTGTCTAGCACTGGTGAATTGAGCCTTCTGCTTAGTGTATAATCAGTTTAAAATTAAGAAGTCAGCCAGGGCTGCAGAACTCATCCAGGCATCGGTGTCCTCTTCCAAGTTACCTGGCTGTTGGATGAATTCAGTTCCTTGAGATAGTAGGTCTGAGACCTTCAGTTTGCAGGGGACTTCCACCCCTCCCTACCAAATGGCCCTCTGCATAACTGGGAGTTTGCTTCTTCACATGAATAGGAGACCACCTCAGCTGTTTGTTTGTTTGTTTTGATCCTGAATTCTAGACTCTCTTTTAAATTGTTTATCTAATTAAGTCAGAAAAGCTATGACATACCTAGACAGGTATTAAAAAGTAGAGACATCACTTTGCTGACAAAGGTCCACATAGTCAAAGCCATGGTTTTTCCAATAGTCATGTTATAGATGTATAGCTGGACCATAAAGAAGGCTGAGTGCCAAAGAACTGATGCTTTTAAATTGTGGTGCTGAACAAGACTCTTGAGAGACCTTTGGACAGGGTCAGAGATCAAAGCAGTCAATCCTAAAGGAAATCAACCCTGAATATTAATTGGAAAGACTGATGCTGAGGCTGAAGCTGTAATACTTAGGACACCTGATGCAAAGAGCCAGTTCACTGGAAGAAACCTTGATGCTAGAAAAGATTGAGGGCAGGAGGAGAAGGAGATGACAGAGGACAAGATGGTTGGAGGGCATCACTGACTCAATGGACATGAATTTGAGCAAGCTCCAGGAGATAGTGAAGGACAGGGAAGCCTGGTGTGCTGCAGCCCAAAGTCAAACAAGACTTATCAATTGAACAATAATAATCCTCTTTTTGTTAGTTTAAAGTCAACTGATTGGGGACCTTAATCACATCTGTAAAATCCATTCACCTTTACAGTACCATGTAACCTAATCAAGGGAGTGAGGATCTCATCAGATTCACAGGTCTAGACCATATTCAAGGGGAGAGGAATATTTAGGACATGGGTCATTGGGTTATCTCAGAATTCTGCCTACCACAAGTAAGTTGCTCACTTTATGACTACCAAGGGTGGATCTTGATAAGTTATGAATATATATAAGCATGGTCACTATTTGGACACCATTTAGGGAGACTTGGTCAGTCACACTCCAACAGAGCCAGACTCACCTTAAGCAGGAGACTTAACAGTAGCTTCCAAACCTGGTTGCCTATCAGAATAATCTGATAAACCTTACATTCCACCTCCTAGAAATTCTGACTCAATATAAAAGGTGTAGCTGTCTCTGTGTTATCCCCTACATGCAGACACACATACATGACGTTTTCAAGTAGCTCCAGATGAGTAACAAGGTTAAGAACTATTATGCTTAGATTCTGCAAGCCACAATTAATTAAGAATAAAAATAGTACTATGAGTAAACTATATGCTGGCTTGCAAAATAATATAATTTACATATACAAATAGCTGCTTACAATATTTAATCACTGATTCCGCCTCACTTTTTATTCATAGGAGGAAACACTGTAGCATAAGAAAGGAAATCTAAGGTTTAAATGGCAGATATATTTGAATTTAAATCTCCACTCCAATTATAACCCATTTTTAATCTCCATAAATGACTAAAGGTCTCAGTCTCTGGTTCCTCATCCATGAAGTGAGACTATCAATACCTATTCCTCTGTCTCTTAGGTGGATGGTGAGAATGAAAGAGATTGCTAAACTCTTCTAAACACACATTATTAGAGACAATCTGAGTCTTTGGCTTTCAGTCTCCTTGACTTTTGAACTTCAGCAATTCCCTGGGTGTGTTCTAGGAGCATCCTGGGAGAACTGGTCCTCCTTCCACTCCTTCCTCCTTTTGGGAAAAGGGAGAAGAGCTTCCCAAAAGAGAACTTCTAGGAAGCCTGCCCCCTTTTGCCAAGGCTGCTTTCCATTCCCATTGTTCATTCTCCATTTTATGGGACCTGTTTGACAGGGAAAGAACCATCTGTGAATGTTAAAGGTTGTCTATAGGTGGGTGGAGGGATGTTCTCTAGAAAATTTTAATATCATATAATACACCTCCTTCACATTGATTACGCATGAATTGGGCATGCATGGCCAATTATAGGACAAAATATCACTCCCACACCTACCACATCCACCTGGCTAACTGATTAGTAACCCCTCAGAGCCAGCCCACTGCCACTGGCTTACCCAGTGTCTGGCATTCAATACTTCATTCCTTCCAGTGGGAAAGGTTATGAAAAGCAGGATTTTTGGTTTGACATGAAATGGAAATATAAAATGCTGTATAAAAATAGGAGCATTAACATTTGAGCATTTATTTTCCTCAAACTTGCAAATAGTGATACTTGCTTTATCTAACTTGAAGGATTGTTCAGAGGGTGAAGAGATATAATGCTTGTCAAATGAAGTTTGTGCTTTGTTAGGCACTAAATAATCATATGGTTTCAGAGCAAGATCTCAAAGTGGGTCAAGTAAAATTAGGAGGGAGTAATATTGATTCTCTCAAACCTCTTCCCATGTGTCAAATTTTAGTGATCATTGTTCGTGAGTATCTAAATCACTCTATTGGACTATAAGCTCTTTCAGAGCAGGGACTGTCTTGTTTGTTCAAAATATTTGCTTTTACTAGGAGTGAGAATAAGGTACAGGAGGGTAGATGCTTATTTGACTGTGCCAGGCATCCCTGCTGCATATTTATAATAACCAGGTATATTCAGAGTGAAGTTTTCCCAGGTGGCGTTAGCAGTAAAGAACCCACCTGCCAATGCAGGAGACCTGAGACACGCGGGTTTGATCCCTGTGTGGGGAAGATCCCCTGGAGGAGGACATGGCAACCCACTTCAGCATTCTTGCCTGGACAATCCCATGGACAGAGAAGCTTGGCGGGCTGTGGTCCATGGGGTCGCGAAGAGTCGGACATGACTGAAGCAATTTAGCACAGTGCAGCACACACAGGCAGCCCCAGGAGGGTGAGGAATTCTGTCTGCTTGGTCTACTGTATCCCCAGCACTTTAGAGCCATGCTTGGTACAGAGTAAGCACTCAATAAATATTTATTGAGTAAATGAATGAAAAAATATTTGATGGCTTGAGTTAAAATCGGTAAATTTAATTTGACAGAGTGAAATGGCAGCTCTTTTAATCTCTAAGAGGGGCTTTCCTGGTAGCTCAGCTGGTAAAGAATCCATCTGCAAGGCAGGAGACCCTGGCTCCATTCCTGGGTCGGGAAGATCCACTGGAGAAGGGATAGGCTACCCACTCCAGTATTCTTGGGCTTCCCTGGTGGCTCAGCTGGTAAAGAATCCGCCTGCAATGCAGGAGACCTGGGTTCAATCCCTGGGTTGGGAAGGCTACCCACCCCAGTATTCTGGCCCATACAGTCCATGGGGTCACAAAGAGTTGGACACGACTGAACAACTTTCACTTTCACTTTAAACTCTAAGAGAGGAGCAAGCAACAGATGCTGAAGGCAAAGTTCAGTCTTTGAGATGCTGTCTCTGTGCTCTTCTCTTACCCTCTCAGAATGGCTCTCTCACCCTCTTCTGCATCTCTGCTTCTCTCCAATTTTCCCCAGTCCAGCACATTTTATATTGTTCTAGTCTCTTCATTCCTGCTCCCAAATTGCCTTCGGCCTCAGGCTCTTTCCCTTCACTACTTCCTTAACAAAACTACCTGCACAACAAAGCTGAGAAATCACACTCATGCAATGTATGGAGAGTGTAGTTGTTTCTGCAATTCTGTGTCCTGTTTCTTGAGTATCCTCCCTGCCAGGATGCCAATCCCCTTCTCCAAACCTCCAACAGTGCACTCACCACAGCTGTGTCTGCCTTGCCCTTTGCTACTTGCCATCTATCTTACTGGAAGCATGTTAGTCAGGGCTCTCCAAAGAAATAGGACCAACAAGATATATTTGGAGAGAGATTGATTTTAAATTGGCCCACATGATTATGACAACTGAGAAGTCCCATGAGCCACAGTTGGCAAGCGGGGGACTCAGGGGAGCTGATGGTGGTTAGTTCAGGCTGGAAGGTTGGCAGACTTGAGACTCGGGAACTGATGTTTCACTTTGAATGTAAGGTGGACAAAAGCTGATGTCCTAGTACAAAGGTGGTCAAACAGGAGGGATTCTGTCTTATGCAGGGGACGGTCAGCATTTTTGCTCTATTCATACCTTCAACTGATTGAATAAGGCCCACCCACATTGGAGAGGGCAATCTCTTTTACCCAGTCTTATGATTAAGTGTTAATCTTATCCAGAAACATCCTCACAGACACAGCCACAGTAATGTTTGACCAAATATCTGAGCACACCATGATTCAATCAAGTTGACATAGAACTAACCACCACAGATGTAAACTTGTCACCTACTGAACCCTAAAATAATCTTCTTTGAGGCACTTGCTTTTTTTCTGTCTCCTGGAACTGAAAGGAGCCAGGCTTAAAGCAGGTGCCATGAAAGCGAAGAGATTCACCACCCCAGCTTCCACCCTGTTTCTCTTCCCAAGCCTGGGGAGGCAGAATTGGCTTCAAGCACCCTCCTGAAGATGAACCTGCAAGGAAGGACTGCTGGGAGGCACAGCGTTTTTATCTCTCCTTCTCCACTCACTCTCCAATCATTCCTACAATTGTTGACTTTTTGCCTAAAACACACTCACCCTTTTCACTTGAGTAACTTACCGTGTCTGTCCAAGGGCCAGGCAGCCCAGTCACCCATAGTCATGCTGTTAAATGTGTCAAATAAACATCATTGTAAGTTTTATTTACTAATGAGCACTGTGATCAAGTTGAAAAGACATGGGACAAATCACCAGAAAACTTGAGTTTGAACGCTGCTGCTACTGCTAGGTCGCTTCAGTCATGTCCAACCCTGTGAGATCCCACAGACGGCAGCCCACCAGGCTCCCCCGTCCCTGGGATTCTCCAGGCAAGAACACTGGAGTGGGTTACCGTTTCCTTCTCCAGTGCATGAAAGTGAAGAGTGAAAGTGAAGTCTCTCAGTCATGTCCGACTCTTAGTGACCCCAAGGACTGCAGCCTACCAGGCTCCTCCGTCCATGGGATTTTCCAGGCAAGAGGACTGGAGTGGGTTGCCATTGCCTTCTCTGTGAGTTTGAATATTTGCTAGAAATAAGAAAATGAACAAAATCTAAAATCTAAATTTATTAAGTCCCAGCTTTCTGATATTTTTCCTTATCCATCTTGCAGCACCAATGTGAGCATAAGTGAAGAAAGGCCAATCTTCATAATAGAAGTACTTCATAAATGATGAAGTGTTATTTCAAATATAATATTTTGTTACATTATTTTCAGTCTTCACAATTTGTTGTTTACAGAAGCCGCCACTCATTACTCTAAAAACAAACTTTAAAAGGTCTCTGAAAGACAGGAACTTCAAACAAACTCTCCTGTAAAGCCCCAGAAATCAAACAGAAAAGGAGTAAAAGAAATATACGCAAACTTTAGGAAATGCAAAAAACCAAAGGGCAGGAATGGCTGTGCAATAGCTGTGACTAATAGGAAGTACCTTGTCCTTGGAGGAGGCATTCTGCTCACCATCACAAGACAGAGATACTGTACTTTAAGAGAGGCCTTCATTTATCATCAAAATGATATCGGGTATCATGCAGACCAGCTGTGAGGCTCTCCAAGGGTGAAAGAGACAGGACAAATTGTGTCCAAGTGTCGAAGGAGGGGGGTCACAACTCTTCCAGTGCAACCGTGTAGCTCGTGGGGCAGCCCCAACTAGAATGCCGGCAAAGCAAAGGTGGGATCATGTCAGGGGTATATACAGGGAGAATTCATATCTCTGCTTTATAATGGATGTTCTCTTGTGCTCAGAAAGCTTTGGTGAATTATGAAAGACATTTATCAGACATTAGAAAAATTCCAACATTGGAGAAAATTTGCCATCGTTTATCAAAGGCTTGAAGCTACAATGTATTTTTCACTATGTGATATGGAAACACATGTGCATGAGTGGGTGGGTTTCTGGTTCAACACCAAACCCACACTGTCCTACTAGTAACTGGATTCAGCCAAATACCGGACAGAGCACTCCAGGTCATTGAGCATCTTAAA
The DNA here is from genome assembly GCF_019320065.1 of Cervus canadensis. Lineage (NCBI taxonomy): Eukaryota > Metazoa > Chordata > Mammalia > Artiodactyla > Cervidae > Cervus > Cervus canadensis. Next base: position 53,375,575 of record NC_057387.1, read on the forward strand.
ATAAGAAACAAAAATCATTCCAAATGATACTTAAACCCAACCATGATAACTGGAATGTCTGTACCAGAAAAGTTAATCTTTGGTGTCACATTATGATAAAGGTAATAAATAGGCTTGAACATCACCTGTTGCATATTCAGGTTGAATGCATCTAATGTTCAACTGCAGGCATGATAAAACTCCATCTTAGACTGTTCTCTCAATCTAAAATTGCTGAGGCTTTTCACTTTTGATCACATCTGCTTCATCATGGCCTGATCAGCACTTAATTGTAGCTAATTGATCGCAATTTGTACCTTTGAACTGGTACATCACAACCTAATTTAGAAACACAATAGTGTTTCACATGTCACTGCCTCCTTTGATCCTCCCTATCATCTTGTGGGGGTGTCAAGAGGTGTCTGAAGAAATACTTTTCCGTCTCTTACATAGGAAAAATTAAACCAAAGAATGGCTACTTCAAGATCTTGTTCAGTCGCTCAATCGTGTCCGACTCTTTGGGACCCCAAGGACTGCAGGACACCAGGCTTCCCTGTCTATCACTATCTCCCGGAGCTTGCTCAAATTCATGTCCAAGGTCTAGCCACTGCTAAATATCAGAGTTAATAGGAGAGCCCAGATTTTGTGACTCCTTACTCCAATGCTCCTTAAATATGGAAAAGAACTTCTCAGAGCTTAAGGCTGTGAGACCTTCACAATGTGCTCCTCCGGGACATCTCGTAATTTCCTCTTCAGGAGCTCCTTAAGAATAGCATAAAGGCATATCCAGCTGGAACCATTTACACAAACTGTACAGCCTGGAGGCAGGGGATGGACTTAATGACCCTAGGCTAATCAATTCCTGCTTCCTAACACAAGGAGTGATTGCAAAGTAATGATCCACCAGGCCCAGACAAACATCACAGTTATACATTAAATGAAGTTTCTGATTCCTCATTCCATGATAAATGTATGGTTAATCCTGACTCCTGATCCATCATAAATTGCTCTTCTCTTCAGGGTCACTAAGTGACATTTGACTGTGAGTTGTGGAGGAAGTTGACCGGGAGAGCTTCAGCTGGAGTGGGTGCAATGTTGTAGGTATTGTAAGTGTTCGCATTAATCTGTTGCCATCTGTCTTTATTTTGCTAACCCACTCAATCGGACACTGTAAATGTTAACAGACATAAAAATGCTTTTCTTCAACATTAGGCACACATATCTTCTTGCTTCACCTCCTGAATCTCAGACAGCCCTTGATTATCGTAAGCAATGCCACGATGATCCCCTAGCTCCCTGAAGTGGCTCCGAACAGTCATGCCATATAAGGCATTGTTCCAAATCCACAATCAGTTTTTGGATTCAGTCTCAAGGCTCCAATGCTCCTGTACTTGGCAGCAGATTTCTCCCTCTCTTACACAAAAGATCCAGAATTCAATCTTTAGCTCATCCTCTAAGAATGTGGACTCAAGCTGGGATGGTGAAGGTTAAGCCAACCGTTTTTATTCTTCCAAGCAGATTGTGATAAAGGCAGCTACACTCCTACCCCAGTCCCCCAACCACCCTACATATCAAAAACCAGAAGAGCCCCTGTCTTTCTGCTACTATATATTAAATAGAAAAGCTATTTATTTGATGACTTGTAAAAAAGTTTCTAAAAATGTGACTGCCATAAATTTCTAAGAGATCTGCCATCTCTGGGCCATTGAAGTTTCTCTTTGAAATCTGTATAGCTCTGGTACACTCTGGCAAATTTTGAAAGAATTGAATAACTTTAGAAGTCTAATTTGTATTGCAATTGATGATGTCGGAGACCGCCCAAATCCATCCTCTGAGACTGAGACACCCATTCCCTCAGCTCTCAGCTGAGTCCTTCTTTAGGACTCGCCCTAGAGACCCACCTCACCTAGGGTCACAGGGCCACCCACATCCCATGACTGGTCACTGCAGGGGTATAAAGGCCCACTCTTCTACCCCATTTCAGGGCAACTCTGCAAAGCTAGCCCAGTTTCAGAGATCCCCAAAGGGCCTTTGACAAGGCTCACAGGAGCCCGAGGCTTTTGATGGGACTGCATCACAGCTTTACTCCTTCCTCCCCCTGATCCTATTTCCTTCCCTTCCACCAAAGGCAGGGTACTACCCAACGCATGCTCCGGAGTCTATTTGCCGACAACATGGATATTTGAAACATAGTGAATTGATCAACTGAAAATCAAATGCATAGCAGTTTGTTAACTTGATTTTTTTTCTCTTCAGTATGACTAATAACTTTGAGCTTTGGGCTAAAGGGAGACTTTATTCTAGAAAAATGATTTTCACAGGGGATAAGAGAATATTGCTGAATCAGGTAAAAAATATACAAATGTTACTCTTCCACACACAACTAATTTTACAGTGTTAACGCTATAACATTCCAAGTAAGCTGCCAATTCTGTATCAGTTGAAATGTAGCTGATGTGCTGTGCTGTGCTAGGTCACTTCAGTCCTGTCCAGTTCTTTGTGACCCTATGGACTATAGCCCTCCAGGATCATGGAATTCTCCAGGCAAGAACACTGGAGTTGGTTGCCATGTCCTCCTCCAGGGGATCTTCCCAACCCAGAGACTGAACCCCATCTCCTGTGGCTCCTGCATTGCGGGCGGATTCTTTACTGCTGAGCTACCAGAGAAGGCCAAAGAGACCTAATTTGTTGTTGTTCAGTTGCTAAGTCATGTCTGACTCTTTGCAACCCCATGGACTGCAGCACACCAGGCTTCCCTGTCCTTCACCGTCTCCCAGAGTTTGCGCAAACTCATGTCCATTAAGTCAGTGATGCTATCCAATGACCTCATCTTCTATCATCCTCTTCTCCTCCAGCCTTCAATCTTACCCAGCATCAGAGTCTTATTGCAGGCAGATTCTTTACTGCTGAGCCATCAGGGAAGCCCAAAGAAACAGCTAATACTCCCCAACTATTCTTACTCACCCTTTATCAACTATCTCCTCTAAAGGTCAAACACTGGGGGGAGTCTTGCTCCTACGTTTCTCTTCATTTCTTTGGGGACCAAATCTTAACTTGTCAGTAAAGTCTTATGATTGTTTTTGTAGTAATAGAACCAGAAGGAAGTGTAAACATATCATGTTTGAAAAGCTCAAGAAGTAGCTCCTTGCTCCCTAGTCCAATGACTGACAGTATGTCTCGTCCTCCACCCCTATATTCTCTTCCCTATGTTCCTTTATCCTATATAGCTCCTCATGCCTCTAGACCTCTTAACTCTTGTAGCTGTCTTCTTTATCTCCAGGGATGTTATGAAAACCAAAAATTATTGAAATAGGAAAGGTTTTAATTTATTAACTAGAAAGTGTATATTTCCTATATTACCATTAAAGACAGTGAAAGTGATATGAAATCAAGATAACATCCCTAAGTTTCATAGCTCTCAAGCTATTATGCATCATTTTATCACTCTGACCCACAATTACTGCCGGTGTCTATCTGGTTCCATTGAAGAGCCCAGTGAGAAGATGAGAATAAAGGCTAATTCCAAATTGTATGCTTTTGAAATCATTAACTCTATCAGTTCCTTTTCCTAGATAAAGGGCCCTACTGTGCTGTGCTTAGTCACTCAGTCATGTCCGTGAACTCTTTGCAACCCCGTGAACTGCAGCCCCCAGGCTCCTCTGTCCATGAGAATTCTCCAGGCAAGAATACTAAGGGTGGATTGCCAGGCCCTCCTCCAGGGGATCTTGCCAACCCAGGGATCAAACTCAGGTTTCCCACATTGCAGGCAGATTCTTTATAGTCTGAGCCACCAGGGAAGCCCTAGATAAAGTGGGAAATACTCAAATAAAATTGTCACCATTCAGCCAAAGTAACTTACATCTCTTTGTTGATCATAGTATGTTACTTCAGTTTTTGAAAAGAGCTGTTTAGTTATAAGCCTGTAAATTTAATGTCTAACTATAAAAACAAGGTAAACCAATAATCTGACATAAATGTTGACCAAAAAGAAAACAGTATGATTATATAAGAAAAGGAACTTGCCTTATTAGTCATCTATATAACAATATTATTTCTATAAAAATTCCAATGGCATTTTTCACAGGGATAGAACAAATGATCCTAAAATTTGTATGGAACCACAAAAAACTCCCAAACAGACAAAGAAATCTTAAGGAAGAAGAACAAATCTGGAGGCATCACATTCCCTGATTGCAAACTGTATTATAAAGTTATAGTAATCAAAAAAGTATGTTTCTGGCATCAAAACACACATAGATCAATGGGACAGAATCAAGAGTCCAGAAGTAAACCCACACATATATGGTCAACTAATATTTGGCAAGGGAACCAATAATATTGAATAGGGAAAAGAAAATCTCTTCAATAAATGGTGCTGGGAAGACTGGTTATTCACACGCAAAAGAATGTAATTGGACCCTGTCTTAACACCACACAAAAATTAACTTGAAATAGATTAATGATTTAGATGTAAGAACAGAAATCATTTAAATATATTTTATCTTTTAGATAAAATACCTGAAAGAAAACTTGAGAAGAGCCTTCTTGACAGTGCTTTGGGGAATGATTTATTGGATATTATACCAAAAACACAAACAACAAAAGGAAAAACAAATAAGTGGGACTACATCAAATGAAAAAGTTTCTACACAGTAAAAGAAACATCAACAAAATGAAAAGGCAACCTATAGAATAAAGGAAAATATTTTCAGACCATATATCTGATAAGGGGTTAATATCCAAAATATATAATGAACTCATATGACTCAATAGCAAAACAAGACAAAGTTTTAAAAACCCAGGTAATCTAATTTAAAAATGGGTGGAAGATTTGACATTTTTCCAAAATAGACATACAAATGGCCAACAGGTACTTTTTTGAAAAGATGTAGAACATCACTTAAAATCAGGGAAATGCAAATCAAAATCACAAGGAGATATAACTCACATGGTTAGAATCACTATTATCAAAAAGACAAGAGACAACAGGTGTTGGCAAGGATGTGGCAAAAAGGGATCCCTTGCTATTGGTGAGAATGTAAGTTGATATAGCCACTATGAAAAACAGTATGAAGGGATTCCTCAAAAGATTAAAAATAAAGCTACCATATGATCCAGCAATCTCATTTCTGGGTATATATCTGAAAGAAATGAAATCATTATCTTGAAAAGATGTCTGCACTATCCTGTACATTGCAGCATTATTCAAAATAGCCAGGATATAGAAACAACCTGTCTGTTAAAGGATGAATGGGTAAAGAAAATGTAGTATTTGCATACAAGGGAATATTACTCAACTATGAAAAAGAAGGAAATCCTGCCATTTGCAACAACACAGATGAACCTTGAGGGTATTATGCTAAACAAAATAAGTTGGGCAGAGAAAGATAAAAAGTGTATGATCTCACATCTGTGGAAGCTAAAAAAGGCAAACTCATAGATAAGTGGAGTAGAAAAATTGTAGTTGTCTGGTGCTGTGGGCAGAGGAAATGAGACTCTGGTCAAAGAGTACAAACTTCCAGTTATAAGATAAATGAATTCTGGGATTCTAACGTACAGCATGGTGACTATGGTTAACAATACTGTGTTGTACACTTGCAAGTTGCTGAGAGAATAGATCTTAAATGTTCTTACCACACACACACACACACACACACACACATATAACTATGTGAGGAGGTGGATGTGCTAAATAACTATATTGTTGTAATCATTTTGCAGTATATATTTGTATCAAATCTTCATGTTGGACATCTTAAACATACACAATATGTTATATGTCAATGATATTTCAGTAAAATTAGGATAAAAAATAAGAGAAAGGAGACTGAGACAGGGAAAGTAATCATCCAATGACTTGTTCTCTAGTTTTCAAAAGCTTTAATTGAAGCATTTCTGTTAGTAATGCTGCTTTCACAACTGTAAACGTTAGGGTTACAGTTAGTAACGCAGTAAAGCATTTGAAGTAACTTTTGACACGCTAAGCATAAAAACTTACACTGAGGTGAGGGGTTTGTAGAAAGCAACTCCTTCAATTGCTCTCTGCTCCACTGCTAACTGCTGTTGGAAACAACGTAAAAAGTGTATTCCTAAAGTTAAATGAGCAAAGTCTCAGCTGAGAAAGGGTTAAATAAAGAGAACCAGATTCCAGCCAGTCAGAGTCTGAACACCAATAAGGATTTCTTTAAATGATGTCATGCTTGAATCCTGATATCCTTTTGAAAAGAGCTTGTGGTTGAAGTTTCTATAAACCAGACTGAACTGGAATTTCCTCCCATTCCTCTCTCCCTCCTACACAATTTTCTTAGGTAAGCTTGTTCAAATGTAGTCATGCCCCTTCCTAATGTTTGACAAAAAGCACTTTTTGTAATTGTGGTTTGCATTTGGAGATTTTCAATGATCCTAGTCCACTGATGTCCATGGGCCCCTTTCATCCTTACTTGGCAATGACACAGGAATAAGTGCTTAATACAAAATTCAGAAAGACACCATCTCCTCTCGTTCATCCTAAATAAACTCTCTGTTTATGTTCTTCACACAGATGTTGAAGTGGGGAGGCCTGTGTCAAATGAAAACAGAGACCATCACTTTCAGCTACATAGCAAGACAGAAAGTTGTGGTCTGCGTGGCATTATCCTCTTTCCCAGTAGCCTATTGTTGACAACCCAATAAGCGGGACATTTCCAGGTGACAGCAGGTCTGGTGAACTCAGGAAACCCGCTCAAAGAAACAGTGAAACTGTTCACTCTCTGAAAGCCTTCACAACTGATCTAGAGACAAACAGTATACATGAAGAGGCAAGGGTCATGTGCTCTGAATTTTGTTTTAGGCATTCTTCTAACTTAAATTGTAGAGCTATCAAGAGAGTTAGGTTCATAAAATGACTAGAAGATTGGTAAGGATTCTTCAGTTCAGTTCAGTTCAGTCACTCAGTCATGTCCGACTCTTTGCGACCCCATGAATCGCAGCACGCCAGGCCTCCCTGTCCATCACAAGCTCCTGGAGTTTACAAAACACATGTCCATTGAGTCGATGATGCCATCCAGCCATCTCATCCTCTGTCGTCCCCTTCTCCTCCTGCCCCCAATCCCTCCCAGCATCATGGTCTTTTCCAATGAGTCAACTCTTCGCATGAGGTGGCCAATATATTGGCGTTTCAGCTTCAGCATCAGTCCTTCCAATGAACACCCAGGACTGATCTCCTTCAGGATGGACTGATTGGATCTCCTTGCTGTCCAAGGGACTCTCAAGAGTCTTCTCCAACACCACAGTTCAAAAGCATCAATTCTTCAGTGCTCAGCTTTCTTCACAGTCCAACTCTCACATCCATACATGACCACTGAAAAAACCATAGCCTTGACGAGACGGACCTTTGTTAGCAAAGTAACGTCTCTACTTTTTAATATGCTATCTAGGTTGGTCATAACTTTCCTTCCAAGGAGCAAGCGTCTTTTAATTTCATGGCTGTAGTCACAATCTGCAGTGATTTTGGAGCCCCCAAAAATAAAGTCTGACGCTGTTTCCACTGTTTCCCCATCTATTTCCCATGAAGTGATGGGACCAGATGCCATGATCTTAGTTTTCTGAATGTTGAGCTTTAAGCCAATTTTTTCACTCTCCTCTTTCACTTTCATCAAGATGCTTTTTAGTTCCTCTTCACTTTCTGCCATAAGGGTGGTGTCATCTGCATATCTGAGATTATTGATATTTCTCCCAGCAATCTTGATTCCAGCTTGTGCTTCATCTAGCCCAGGATTTCTCATGATGTACTCTGCATATAAGTTAAATAAGCAGGGTGACAATATACAGCCTTGATGTACACCTTTTCCTATTTGGAAACATTCTGTTGTTCCATGTCCAGTTCTAACTGTTGCTTCCTGACCTGCATATAGGTTTCTCAAGAGGCAGGTCAGATAGTCTGGTATGCCCATCTCTTTCAGAATTTTCCGCAGTTTATTGTGATCCACACAGTCAAAGGCTTTGGCATAGTCAATAAAGCAGAAATATACATTTTTCTGGAACTATCTTGCTTTTTTGATGATCCAGCGAATGTTGGCAATTTGATCTCTGGTTCCTCTGCCTTTTATAAAACCAGCTTGAACATCTGGAAGTTCACAGTTCATGTATTGCTGAAGCCTGGCTTGGAGAATTTTGAGCATTACTTTGGTAGCGTGTGAGATGAGTGCAATTGTGCGGTAGTTTGAGCATTCTTTGGGATTGCCTTTCTTAGGGATTGGAATGAAAACTGACCTTTTCCAGTCCTGTGGCCACTGCTGAGTTTTCCAAATTTGCTGGCATATTGTGTGCAGCACTTTCACAGCATCATCCTTTAGGATTTGAAATAGCTCAACTGGAATTCCATCACCTCCACTAGCTTTGTTTGTAGTGATGCTTTCTAAGGCCCACTTGACTACACATTCCAGGATGTCTGGGTCTAGGTGAGTGCTCACACCATCGTGATTACCTGGGTCGTGAAGATCTTTTTTGTACAGTTCTTCTGTGTATTCTTGCCACCTCTTCTTAATATCTTCTGCTTCTGTTAGGTCCATACAATTTCTGTCCTTTATTGAACCCATCTTTGCATGAAATGTTCCCTTGGTATCTCTAATTTTCTTGACAAGATCTCTAGTCTTTCCCATTCTGTTGCTTTTCTCTATTTCTTTGCGTTGATCACTGAGGAAGACTTTCTTATCTCTCCTTGCTATTCTTTGGAACTCTGCATTCAAATGGGAATATAAGGCCAGGCAAAAATTAGCATGATTGGCTGAGAAACAATGTCCTTTATACAAACCATTTTTTAGATTTAAAGGAACCTTTTTCTGAAAGAATTAATTCATCATTTTTTTTGCTGTTTAGTCACTAAGTTATGGCCGACTCTCTTGCGACACCATGGACCATAGCCCGTCAGGCTCCTCTGTCCATGATGTTTCCCAGGCAAGAATACTGGAGCGGGTTGCCATTTCCTTCTCCAGGGTATCTTTCCAACCCAAGGATCAAACCCATGTCTCCTGCATTGGAAGGTGGATTTTTTACCACTGAGCCACGAGGGAAGCCCAATTCAAGGTTTCATTAAATCAAACCTTAAAATCATGGTTAACCAATAATCTCTTCTAGCTTATTACATCTGGAATATACTAAAAAATAGCCATTAGAAGGAAATATATGTCAAACGTCATGGCATTAAATGAGGTAATATATACATGAAGTGAAGAGTCTTTGGAAAAAAAAACTATAAAAATAGAAGGCACTGTTATTTTTAAGATTATTGGCTCTTATCATCATTATTGTCTATCTGTATTGTAGTCTCCAAGGGAATAGGAACCACATTTCTTATCATCTCCATTGTATCCCTGTTGCTTAATACAGTGCCTGCAACATCATAAATATTTCCTACACTGAATTTAAATCTGAATCCACAAATATTTATTAAGTACCTGGTATATAAGGTGCTGTGCAGATAGGTAATTGCAAAATTGAGTATAGAAAGAAATTTCTAGCTTTTTCAGGAGAGGATTCAGTTTAATCCATCTCCAAGAGCTCTATCACCCCATATTGCAAGGCGATGACTGCAAACGCAAATGCCTTCAGAACCAAAAAGAAAACACTGCGTGAAAGTAGGCTGCTGATTTTAAGACAATAGAATATCATGAGCGTAGTGAAAACTGGAGAGTACAATGCTTGCTTAAAATTACAGCTATTGAACTTCAAATATTTTGTAATCACTCTACTAACAAAAATATCAATAGTTTTGTCAACTTTCTATCAGATTATTCATCCATGGAAAGAAATTAATTTCTGAAATACATTAGAATACAGATGAAACTTGAAAATATGCTGCTAAGTGAAATAAGCACAAAATAAAATAAGAACAAAAGATAGATATTATATGATTTCACCTACATAAAATGCCAGGAATAAAAAAATTCATAGACACAGGAAGAGGAATATGGAAAGTTTTTGCTTAATGGTTACACTTTCCATTTGTAATGATGTAAAACTCTTGGAAATCAGTGGTGATGGTTGTGCAGCATTGTGAATGGAATTAATGTCACTGAATCATACATTTAAAAATAGTTAAAATGGAAAATATTGCATTATTTATATTTTACCACAATAATTTTTGATTATACATTTATTGGTTTTTAATTGGAGTTTAATTGCATTACAATGTTGTGTTAGCTTCTGCTATACAATAAAGTGATTCTCCCATATGTATACATATATCCCCTCCCTCTTGAGTCTCCCTCCTACCCCAACTCCCATCCCTCCCCACTAGGTCATCATAGAGCCCTGAGATGAGCTTCCTATGCCATACAGAAGCTTCCCACTAGCCATCTCTTTTAAACACAATAGTGTATAAATATGTCATTCTTACTCTCCCAATTCATCCCACCCTCCCCTTTCCCACCCCACCCTCCATGTCACCTGGAAATGTCCCCCTTATTGGGGTGTCATCAGCAGGCTACTGGGAAAGAGGATAATGCCACGCAGACCACAACAACCTTCTGTCTTGCTATGCAGCTGAAAGTGATGGTCTCTGTTTTCATTTATCGCAGGCCTCCCCACCTCAAGATCTGTGTGAAGAACGTAAATGGAAAGAGTCACGATTTAGAATGAACGAGAGGAGATGGTGTCCCGATGTCCCTTCTCTGTCTGTGTCTCTACAATTTTTTTTTTTTAATTCAGGCACAATCTACTCAATCTGGCTAGCCAGTTGAGACTCATGAGTCCCGGCACAAGGCTTTGTTCAATGTTTATTTGCCAAATAAAGACATAGTTTCCCCCATGATATTTCAGAGTATAGTGGAAAGAACGGAGTATTTCAGTACAAGTGTTTATTGATCTTGCTATTTCTTAGCAGGTAAATTAATCTCCCCATACCTCAGCTTCCCTTTCCCACTAATAATTCAGATATAATCATGGAACCCACCTCCTAGGATTTTAGTGAAGATTGTATGAGATAATTTTTGTAAAGCTCTTCTCAAAATGTCTGACTCATTATCATTATTAGCTATTATTAACATTAGATAAACTAATAAGAACTAGCCATTATAATTATTAGAAAGACTAGATAAATAATGATTTGCATCTTTGTTCCTAATCTAATGATTTATTTATTTACCTGACTTTGATTTTCCTCTTAGGAACTGCATATACATAACATAGAGTTCATAATCTGTGTTTAAACATCTCAGTTTTATCTAATGATGTTACTGACTGGCTGAAAATCATTTAATGATGCCCTGTGGTTTTAAGAATCCCCAAATCCTTTAGCACAGGCCTATCTTCACCTCTTCAGCCTTGTAGTAGACTCTTCATCACCATTCTGTGCTTCCCAGCAGTCCCACTTTCTGTCATAATAATCTCTGTGTTTCCAGAGAAGCTGACTCTTACATTGGCTCCAGAGAACAAACACCTGGCCCAGGCCAAGCTAAGCAGGCTTTTTCTGTCTCCTCAACCCCGTGCATGGTCCAAAGCAGAGTATGTGGCTTCCACTGCTCCAGTTGGAGGACATCTTAGGCATCTTACTAGGACTTCTGTAACAATTTTTTCTCTCTTCTGGGTGGTATAGAAGGCAGATGTGAGGGCTGGAGCTGCTGCAGTCATTTCACTACCTTAGGATACTCAAGTCAACACACAGGGGAGGTTAGAGCCAAGGAAACCCAGGAGGAATAAAGAACTCCAATAATGTTTTGACTGCAGTCATCTACCTCTGGATTTTTCTGTTTACTGAACCAATAAATTTCCTTTATTATTGCAACCAAAATGTCTTAGCTGGTTTAAAAAAAAGGCTCATGTTGCTCCACAGCTCCCCACTTCTTTCCAGTCAAACAGATCCGGTTTTTGTTTCAGACCATAAATGAGCTTTTTTTATATCAAACTGTTCTCAGAAATACACTCTTTCCCTGGATTGTTTCTTCATCATTCTCCTTCCTATCAATTCCCTACTCTGCTTGCTCTGGTTAATTCTCAGTCACCCTGAATAGTTCAGCTCAAACATTATTTCTCCAAGAAAGCCTTCACAGATCCTTCAGTCTAGATAAAATTATCCTATTATGGTCACCCATAACATTTTATACTTTTCCTTTGTAAGTCTTGCCACCATGATAATGAAATAATTGTCTAATTTATTGATTGATGAATGCCTGTCTCCAACATTTTACTATTTTGTTCACTGCTGCTATATCTCTAGTGCTTAACATAAAGCCTTGTCCATAAAAATAACAGTGAATAAACATTAGTCAGACAATGACTAGCTTTTAGTTGTCAAGGCTAATTGTTAAGGCATTAATGTAGACTGCTTGATTTAAAAAAAATAATAGTTGAGAAAAGAAGGGTTAAAACATGAACAAAATTCTCATTTCTGACTATAGATGAACAACCATATTCAACAAATATTAGTTGGGCACAAAACAGGTGTTGAGGTGCAGAAGACATTAGCCCTCCCCATCAAAAGCTCTTTGCTGGATTTTAATTAGCTGGACATACAGAACACTGCTGCTGTGAAAGATTCCAAGTCACATCTATTACTCATTGCTTTGGTGCATAGTTCAAACAGGGTCAAGCATACATTTAGCCTTTTAAAAAGTCTAGCTTTGCTAGTGTCCTAAATAGCAGAAAAAGCATAGCTCTTAGCTCTCTTTTCTTGCAGTTTCCTTTGATTTTACCTTTATTCTCTAAAGCTTGGTGACAGAGAGAAGCATGTTGGTTGCCTCCAAGTCTATCCTCCCCAGGTATATGAAAACATTTTGGAAATCACAACCCACTGTCCACATTTAAGTTCTACTCTATCATCATCCAGCAGTCAGAGATAGCAAGAGCCTCAGAATGAGATTGGATTCTAGTGGGAAGTTGAGACAAGCCAGAAGCCAGAATCAACTTTAGTTCCAAACATTCAGGACAGTGATGGCTCTACTGTTTGAGTAAAGCCAGGCATTGATCCTTCCAAACTTGAGTTTTGTCCCTTAACTAGCTATGTGATCTTATGAATATGACATGATTTTCGAGCCTCAGTTTTCTCATCTATAAATCAGGGAAAAAATACCTAGCTTCATAGGATGGAATGAGACAAGAGGCATGAAATACTTTCCACAAGGTCTGACACATAGAAAACCTCCTTTTTACCTCTCTCTGTTTTTTTTTTATTCCACCAGGAGAAAGGTAACAGATCAGAGTGTAAACTTTCCCCCTGCTTTTGTTTTGAGCTCAGGCTGCTTTATTCAGTGATGACCTGTATTGATTCCATAAGCAGATACTTCCTTGGAGATTTTAACTATATTTTTCCCCTGGGGCCATTTTACCCTGAAACAGCAACACGAAAGGTGAGACAGTTCAATGCCATTGCTTTACATCATGATAACAGCGTTGTTGACATGTCAGCCCCCTGTGTCAAAATATTATGACAACCATAATAAGTAAAATAAATTTAAAGCATTTATTGGTTTTAAGTGTTATCATTTCCCTCTACTATCAGTGACATACGATGTCAAATGTGATCTATTTGAAGTATATTTTAAGAAAGATAATTAATGAATTGAATTTAGGAGCTGAATATTTAACATATTTTTATGATGCAGTTTGATGAAAAACCCCCATATGTCGAGACAGTTCAATAAAAACTCCTGGCCATAAGTCTAGATTACAATCCAAAGACATCCTTCCTACTCAGGCCCCATGCCCACACACACAAGCGGAAGGAGAACATCAAAGTATGCTATTTAAATGGCTCACGCCATCCTGGTAGACGTGTGTGCATGCACACTAAGTCGCTTCAGTTGTGTCCAACTCTTTGTGACCCTATGAACCGTAGCCCATCAGGTTCCTCTGTCCATGGGATTCTCTAGGCAGGAACACTGGAGTGGGTTCCCATGCCCTCCTCCAGGGGATCTTTCCTCCCCAGGGATCGGACCTGAGTTTCATATTTCCTGCATTGGCAGGCAGGTTCTTTACCACTAGAGCCCCCTGGGAAGCCCCATCCTGGTAGACATCAATAACCAATTCAGACCTGGTTAAAAAAAACCTTAGGAGAATTGGATTAATGGTCTTTTACTCTTCATTTGACCCCAAGCCCATCGTCATGACTTATTCTCTCTCAGCTGATGGTTTCTTGGGCAAGGATAGGGCTAAGCTGGGCCTCAAGAGAGGGACATCACGATGTCATGAGCAAAGGCTCTAACAGTGACAAAACCCAGGTGCTCCGGAAGATGAAAGGCCCAAGCAATTCTGCACCAAAGAGTGGCCTTTGCTTCAACAGTGGAGAAAAGAAGCAGGCAGGAAAAAGAGAACCAAAGTGTTGATGACAATTAGAGATTTCCCGACAGGGCCTGTACTCAACGAGTTATAGAGGCAATTACCCTAAAAATTGTGAAGCGGCCATTTCCTCAGTAACCTAGCCCGACCTGACACCCCAGCGGAGATTGCCATAAGCAGGGAATTTATGGTATTGGAATGCCAGTTTAGCATAAATTACCTCCAGGAATAGATTTAAACCACTTGTGTTTTTAAAAAGTATGCAGCAAAAAAAAAAAAACAAAAACAAAATGAGTTTATGCAAACAGTACCATTTGCAGGACGGAGCCCTCTAAGTCTTTATCTCCAAAGACGAGGCCCTCCTCCTCGCCTGTTTGTTTCCCCTCGTTGGATGAAGATTCACAGCACTAATTCATAATAACTGTATCTCACTCCATTACAGGTAGTTCAAGGCTGCTCTGCATAAATGATATGCATGGCTTTGTGTCTTCATCTTTAAAACCACCAGATATCTTAGTTGCAGACGTATGTGTGGTTTAATACATCCCCTGCCATAAAAGTGTTGCTTAAGACTAATGAACAAACGAATGTTTGTTTAAACCTCTTTGTGAAAATCAAACAAGCTTTCAACAGCTATTCATATATTTATTGTCAGATGTGAATCATCACTTAGGTGCTTTGCCCTGAACTATTACCAGCTAATGCTTGTAGTTTCACAACATTAATTCACTTGCTGTGGTGTGTGTGTGTGTGTGTCTGTGTGTGTGTGTGTGTCTGTGTGTTTCCTCTCTCTTCTTTTCTGTCAAAGCCATCTCCAGAAAGGCTGTGGATGAGGAGTCCCATAAGGTCCCTGACAGAACTAACACTTGTGCTTCGCATAACCATGGTGTTCCCTTCTCAAGGGCCACAGCCTCCAGGGACATCCAGCCAGCACCATACTTCACCCAGCACCTGCCTGCCTGGGAAGGTGCCCTGAGACACCCCCACCCCAAGCACAAAGACACAAGCAGGGCCTGTGTCCTGCCTCCGCCCCCGCCCCTCCTGCCAAAGTAGCTGTTTTTTTCAGACTCAGCAGCACCTGAAAAGCTCCCACAAGATTTCCCCATTATATTAAATAACAGGTTTTAGAGGCTGGGAACTGTTATTCTAGTGTGGCTGGGTGTCATTAAGGTTGCACGTCTATGCTTGTTTAATTTTTCTTCTGCCATTAAGCAAACTAAATGCTAGGAGATTTTTTTTCTGTCTCAGTGGGGTCCACCCAGAATAGAAAAGAGAATAAGTGTTCCAGGGTTGTGTAACTGGGTTTTTTTGTTGCTTTCATTATGAGGAAGGAATTAAAAATCCCTCCTAGTCAGTACTTAAAATATCAAAGTCATTGTTTAATGCCTTTGAGTCACTGTACAACTAATTCAATTGCACAGTGCAGTGCCGTTTCACGGTGTGTGAAACACAGATAGTACATAGAAGTGATTGCAAAGTTGAATAAACACCAGTTTAGTTTTAAAAAGTCTGCAACTTCCCGGCGGAGCCTTTCAAACTGAACTGCGCTATTGTCTGACAAAGTCGATGGTCGCCAAAATGTTGCATTACCTTCCACTAGTGTTCACGTGAGAGGGTATCTGACACCGACGAGAGGAAGAGGTGGTGGTCCTCCGGGGGCTGTGTGTGCTGACAACTCAATATCACCTGCCCGCCTGTCCCCTGGGGAGACATCCCAACACAGCCCTGTGTGGGAAAGTAAGGGACAAGAGGGCAGTGACAGAAAGACCATGGCCAAAGGAGAGACCTCAGGATAATTTTTAAAGCAATGTGATGTCGATGCATATTGTGACTTGAGAGTTAAAAAACTAGAGTGAAGGCCCCACTCTGCCGCTTCTTGGCCACAAGGCCATGGTCAAGCCACTTCACATTTCCCAGCCTCTGTCTCCTTACCTGAGCCCACAGTCAGTAAGTCAGTTATTGACTAACTCCTGTGTGTGTTCTCATATAAAACAAAACAAGCAAGCCCACATCCTCAGTGATGTTTATTAGCTGTTATAAACAATTACAGAAATCAAAGAAAACCCAATGCTTATTGATGGCTTAGGCTGTGTCAAACACTGAACTAAAGACCAGAGATGAAACTACACGCAAACCACAGCTCTCATTTGCAATCATTCATTCATTCACCCCACAAAGATTTTTGAGGACCTGATAAGCACCAGGCACAGGGATTATAACTGATAAAAAAAAATGAAGTTTCTTGCTTTATAAAGCTTTCATTCTTATTGGGGAAGATGAGCAAACAGCCAATAATCAGCTCACCTCTTTCAAGTCTTTGCTCATATATTCCTTTGTCAATAAACCCTGTTTAAAATTTCAACCACCATCCAGTATCCATTCTCTTTTCCCTGCTGTGATGGTTCATTTTATGTGCCATCTTGACTGGGCCTGAGGTGGCCAGATATTTGTTCAAACATTATTCTGGGTGTGATGGTGTCTGGGATGAGATTAACATTGAGTCAGTTGACTAGTAAAGTAGTAATGTGAGTGGGCCTTGTCCAATCAGTTGAAGACCTGAATGGAACAAAAAGGTTGCCCTTCCCTAGCGTAAGAGGGACCTCTTCTGCCTGGCCACCTTCAAACTGGGATGTGAGCTTTTGCCAGTCTTCAGACTTGAATGGAAACATTGGTTCTTCATGGCTCTTGAGCCTATCAGCTTTCAGAGTGGAACTTATGCCATCAGCTCTTCTGGTTCTCAGACTTCAGACTTGAATTGGAACAACACCATTCTGGGTCTCCCTGTTGCCAACTACAGATCTCCATAATCACATGAGCCAATTTCTTACAACAAGTATTTATGTATATATTCTATTGGTTCTGTTTCTCCAGAGAATTCTGACTATTACATCTGTTCTTTGTCTTTTCTCCATTACACATCACTTTCCAACACACTAAATAATTCATCTAATATGTTTTTTAGTTTATTATTTATTTCCACCTATAGAATGAAAATTTCACAAAGAGCTTATTCACTGATACAAGGCTGGCACCAAGTAGGCACTCAATAAATAGTTGTAGAAAAATAAAACAGACAAATATATGTCAAGGGGAGATAAGTACTATGAAGAAAAATTAAACCAGGTAAAGAAAATAGAGGGAACCAATGGAAGTTCTTTTTTAGAAATGGTGGTCATGTCCTGGTAGGATCATGGATCCTGTTTCTTGGATGAGCATACTATTACTTATCTTTCAAGCTCACTTGTTTTCTTCTTCTTCTTTTAGTATAACTTTTTATCTTAAAATCATTGTAAATTCACATGGAATTGTAAGTAATAATGCAGAAAGATCCTGTGTACTAGCAAATTTTCCTCAGTCTTGCAAAACTATAGTACAATATCACAAATAAGTTATAGACATTGGTGCCATCTACTAATCTTATTCAAATTTACCCAGTTTTACTTCCCTCTCTCAGGCTACAACTAATCAGTCCTCCATTCCTATGGCTTTTCCCAGCTGGACACTTTTGAAAGCAAATGAGGACTGTTCCTTGCAAAATCTGACAGATGGCCACCTATTTGTTACATTAGTAATATATAGTAATGGGTCTTCTCAGGTAGCTCTAGAGGTAAAGAACCCACATGCCAATGAAGGAGATGTAAAAGACATGGGTTCAGTCCCTAGGTTGGGAAGATGCCCTGGAGGAGGGCATGGCAACATACTCCCACATTCTTGTCTGGAGGTTCCCATGGACAGAGGAGCCTGGCGAGCTATAGCCCAAGGGTTGCAAAGAGTTGGACATGACTGAAGTGACTTAGCATGTAGCATATAGTAACAACAATAGTAATAACAACTGCTAACAGTCATGGAATGGCACTGTATTAAGCCCTGTTCATATTATTACTTTTAAAACTCAGAATAGCTGTGTAAGGCCAACACCTTTATTGTTCACATTTTACAGATGAGGAAACTGAGGCAGGGAGGCATTAAAACATTTTCTCAGGGTCCCAGGGCATACAACTTTCAGAACCAGAAATCATAACAAGGTCTGTCTGGTTCAGAATGTGTCTTTGAAACTCCCACATATTAAACAAATAATTACAATAACTAAGCTGTTAAATAATGACAAGTGAGCAAAATGTTTTGAAGAAGTCGGAAGTGCTACTGCTTATAAAGTGGGAATTGGAGAAATGCTTACCTCACACAGAATTATCTTAAGTATTAAAAAATACTAGTTGAAATGTTTGTATACAAAATAGAAACTTTAAAAAATGTTCAGCATTGTCAACCTGTATGCCAGAAGAAACGGTCTTAAGTGGTCATTCATCATCTTGAATTTCCAACATTTTAAGAGCAATCTCCTTAAAAGCTCAGTAGCTTCCCATATATTCTCTGAGATGCTGACATCAAACATTGGGTTTTAAACTTTAGAAGATCTACAGTTTCCAACAGCAGCTTAAAGAAAGTTCCACTCAGTCTGATACCTTAAATTGTGCAGCAGAGTTCACCCCCCAAAGGAAATCATCTCTGAGTTCCCTCAACTCATAGGGAGAGGATCCATCACTGAGGGACTGAATCTCTGATTCAGAATCAAGTGGGATGTCCTGGAAGAAAAAAGTAAAGGATGTTCACTAGTCACAGAGAAACGGATCCAGGAACAATTCTGTCAAATTTTATCGCGTGTTTTCTCAAAAAGGGGAGCATTGAGGATCAGCTATCCGAGCACACGCTTAAAAATACTTACTTGTAAATAAAAATCCTCGATGTCTTAACATAGCAATGGGAAAGCACAATCAGGAGTACAGCACTAGAATGAAATAATACCATTTGCAGCAACATGGATGGACCTAGAGATCATCACACTAATCACAATAAGTCAGGCAAATGCCATATGACATCACTTGTATGTGGAATCTAAAAAATTATACAAATGAACTTATTTACAAAGCAGGAACAGATTCACAGACATAGAAAATAAACATGATTGCCAAAGAGGATGGAGGGGAGATTAATTAGGAGTTTAGGATTAACATAGACAACACTGTACATACAATAGGTAAACAACAAGGTTGCTGTTTATACATTTGTAAATACATGCTTTTTCAGATTCTTTCCCATTGCAGGTTTTTTATAAGATATTGCACATAGTTCTCTGTGTTGTACTTGTTTTTTTACCTATTTTATGTACAGTGGAAACATGAGTTCAATCCCTGGGTTGGGAAGATCCCCTGGAGAAAGACGTGGCAACCCACTTCAGTATTCTCATCTGGGAAATTCTTGTCAGAAATTCTTGACTCTGGGGTCACAAAGAGTCAGACACGGCTGAGCAACAAATGCTTTCACTTTTCGAAAGTAATACAACATTGTGAATTAACTGTACCTCAATTTAAAAAAGAAAGAGAGTACAACATTGGGCTAAGTTAGAAGAGTGAAGACAGAATCTCTTCATAGAGTTGTCTCAGATGTTCCTATTCTAAACTTCTGGATTTGCGGAGATCTGATCCTGCACCCACTGATGGAAAATCAGAATGATGGAATCCTCCAGAAAGAAAGACCATGAGCCTATGCAAGTCAGCTGCCATGCTTAGGGGTCAGCGTGGGGTGAGGGACAGGGGCGAAATTGGTTAAGAGGACCATTTCAGCACTGAAACAAATATTGGCTTGGAGCCAAAAGACTGAGTTTGAGTTCCAAACTCTAATACCACTGGGTGGTCCCAAGCAAGATCCCCAAATCCCAGTTTCCTCATCTATAAAATAATGATGAAAATATTTAATGGACAAAGTTGTATGGGAATTAAGTGAGAAAAGTATGCTCTGTATACACTCTAAAATTTTATATAAATAAAAGCATTCTTTCTGTTGATATTTGAGAAATTGAGGAGAAGGACACAATGAATAGGAGAAATAGGAGGGAAGATAAAAGGGTGAAGGAGCCCCACAGAAATTCTTAAAGGAGGGGTTTACACAGGAGCTGAGGCCCTTTCAAGGACTCTGCTGGGAAAATTGCACCCTGACAAATCTCTGCACCCCATTTTTTCTCTTACCAGCAGGATTTTGATCACTCCTCAGGCTAGAAAGCTTTCTGTTATCTTTTTCTGCTTCTACTCCTGAAGACAATAGACTATAGAGAAAAGGTGGGTCATTTTCCCTTTAGCAAGGTCTCTGTTCAAATATTACCTTACCAGATGGGCCTCGGTTCATTTTAAATGGATCACACCCTAATATAGCAGGCTCTCTGGCACATGGTTGAACTCTTACCCTGCCGTTTTTGTCTCCAAAGCTCATATCACTCCCTGACATGATTTTGCATGTTGATTTGTTGTTTATTGCATGTTCCATCACTGGAGTGTAAGGGCCATGGGAGCATAAAGACCTTGTCTGTTTTGGTCACCAGTGCCTGAGAGTATGTGGGACACACTCTATGTTCCGTGGGTAAGTTTTGAGTAAAAGATGGAATGAATTCCATTCTTGGCTTTTTTCTATTGACATTGTCAGCTGCCTTCAGCCAAATCTGAAGGCTCTTTTGCTACTTTGCACAGTGTCTAGTTTATTGTCTTTCTGTGTCATTTGAATCATTTCCTTACTGAGTTTTTGTTGTTCAGTACCTAAGTCATGCCTGACTCTTTGCAACCCCATGGACTGTAGCACTCCAGGCTTCCCTGTCCTTCACCATCTCCCGGAGTTTTCTCAGACTCACACTTGGTTTCAGTTCAGTTCAGCTCAGTTCAGTCGTTCAGTCGTGTCCGACTCTTTGCGACCCCATGATTCGCAGCACGCCAGGCCTCCCTGTCCATCACCAGCTCCCGGAGTTTACTCAAACTCATGTCCATCGAGTCGGTGATGCCATCCAACCATCTCATCCTCTGTCGTCCCCTTCTCCTCCTGCCCCCAATCCCTCCCAGCATCAGGGTCTTTTCCAATGAGTCAACTCTTCGCATGAGGTGGCCAAAGTATTGGCATTTCAGCTTCAACATCAGTCCTTCCAGTGAACACTCAGGACTGATCTCCTTTAGGATGGACTGGTTGGATCTCCTTGCAGTCCAAGGGATTCTCAAGAGTCTTCTCCAACACCACAGTTCAAAAGCATCAATTTTTTGGCACTCAGCTTTCTTCACAGTCCAACTCTCACATCCATACATGACCATTGGAAAAACCATAGCCTTGACCAGACGGACCTTTGTTAGCAAAGTAATGTCTCTGCTTTTTAGTATGCTATCTAGGTTGGTCATAACTTTCCTTCCAAGGAGTAAGCGTCTTTTAATTTCATGGCTGCAGTCACCATCTGCAGTGATTTTGGAGTCCAAAAAAATAAAGTCTGACACTGTTTCCACTGTCTCCCCATCTATTTGCCATGAAGTGATGGGACCAGATGCCATGATCTTAGTTTTCTGAATGTTAAGCTTTAAGCCAATTGGTTTAGGTTCCCCCAAAAGTAGAGCCTGAGTCAATGGCTTTGGTGCCAGCAGTCAATTTGGAAAGTGATCCCAGGAGTTGAGGGAAAGTTGGGGGTGGTGGGGTTGGTAGAGGGGCAGGCAGAGGAATAAGAAAGAGCCATTTCTAAGTCGCTGGTATGGGCAGTGGTCACTCAGTTCTGCCTGGATTTCCTAAGAGATGCACAGCACACCTTCCAAAATACAGAGGATGAAACATGGATCCACAAAAACTAAAGAATTTGAAAAAAAAATTTAGTCCTTGCCCTTGAGAAAACTTTGCTCTGAGTGAAAATGAAATACTTATGACCTATTTATTGTACTGAAGGGAATTAAATTTTATTGAGTGCCAAACATGAACTAGGCACTGTGCTAGGTGATTTATATAGATTATCTTATTTCATTTCAGCAACAAGAGCTGCTGTATATTGGCTTCTACCATTTAGTTAGGTTCTTCGCATACATGATCCCACCAGTTCTCACAATAAGGGTTTTCATCTTCATTTAAGAGAGAAAAAAAGGGAGACCTAGATAAAAGAAATCATTTGCCCTAAGCCACACCACCAATAAATGGCAGGTCTCTCTGACTCTATTGCTTATCCTATAGAGAAACAATTGTAGAGAAAGTCCAGGGGAGCATACTCTTGAGTGAGTGACTGTGCTGGGCTTAGTGGCTCGGTCGTGTCTGACTCTTTGTGACTCCATGGGCTGTAGCCCACCAGGCTCCTTGATCCATGGGATTCTCCAGGCAAGAATACTGGGGTGGGTTGCCATGCCCTCCTCTAGGGGATTTTCCCAACCCAAGGATCGAACCCAGGTCTCCCAGATTGTAGGAAGGATCTTTACCGTCTGAGCCACCAGGGAAGCCTGAGTGACTGTGACACAGACATAAAAAACTATCAGGATGCAGGAATGGGAAAAAATGTTAAGAACTAGACTTCATCTTAGCGAGATTTCATTAAGAAGGTGGATCTTGGTTAAGTTTTTTAAAAGATAATTAGAAGAGAGGAGAGAAATGGAGAGGACAAATGGTTGACTCTAGCCCAAGAAGACAGCTGGAGAGAAAGGCATGAAAACAGGGTAACAGGCTTCATGAAGCCAGAATCCTTGGTCAACAAAGAGTTCACCCTACATTGTCTTTCATAAATAAGTAGCGTGTCATGGAATTATGGAACATGAAATGTGGATTTAAAACATGATCTAGGTCAAATGAGAAAGAAGAAAAAAACTACAACAAAGAACAAAATCCAGATTTCAGTGATGATTCTGGGGCCCTTGAACCTTAGGAACTCTTAATTTTCCCAAGCTTATTTGAAAAGACATATATTCTGTTTTTGTAGCCTGACAACAGTGGAATGCTAATAACGTTTAATTTCCTTGACTTCTAACCTTCTTAACCTGCTGTGCTGTGGAAATGGCACGGTAAATCAAAATACACTGAATTGTATGGGGAACATGTGTATTGAGCCATTCCAAACTGCCTGGTGATTTTTAAAAACACCACTCACAATGGCATTTATGCTGTTTTTATTTTTCATACATCTTTCTTCTCACTCCTGCCACAACTGGTTAGTATAGGCATCAACAACAACACAGAATAAAGAAGAAAGCAGAAAAGAAAATCGGAAAATGTTGAGGGAAGCCAAAATGTCCATGACATCCCTCCCCACCTCAATGCTTCTAAATATTCCTCCATTTTGAATTAAAAAAAGAAAAAATTGGAGTATCGCCTTGGGCCTACTAAATCATTAGCAAATTAAGAACCTTTTTTTAATAACATTTAACTTGTAAATAATGCATTAATTGACTAGCCTGAATGTTAGCTTGAGCATTTGAAACTCTGCTACTAAATTTGTAATGAAAGAAATGTGCTATAACAGTAGACTATATGGTGACTATAACAGATTAAATATGACAGTTGATATTTGTGAAAATGGGGTTATAATTAGAGGACACCTGCAGCTGTTTTCCAACCAAAACAACAGAAATTAAACATGCATAAAGTGTGTGTGTGTGTGTGTGTCACGTTTTCTGCTGGTGCCTTTCTTTTGTTCTGTTTTGCCCTGTGTTGGGTTTTTTCCCCTGTCTTTTTGTCAGGTCATACGTCTAAGCAAGCAACAAGTGACTGTTTGTGGACACACTTTATTGGATCTCTAAATGATACATCCTGGGGAGTAAAGAAAAAGGGCATAAATCTTTTTTTCCTAAGAGTTAGGAGTTACTAAAAAACATGACCGATGACCCAGCATATTTATAATGCTCAGAATTAGAGGAAACCACATGAAAAGGAAACAGCAGCTTCCTCAGTCTAGTCTGCCTTGCCCACAACTATCTAGCAGAATTTCTGAGATGGGAACATGAAGAAGGTGGCACCCTGCAACTTATATGTGATTAAAAATGTATGTGGCAGGGGGTGGGGTAAAGAAGTTGCTGGAAGTGAGGATTAAATTGATTATTGGCGGTGACTAATAATTAACAAACTGTTGCAATTACATCAGTTCATTCTTTCATTCACTCAACAAACATAGATAAGTACTTTCTGATGCCTACACTATGCTGTGTCCTGAGACACAGTGAAGAGAAAAAGAAACCATGAAATTCAGGGAAAGAGATGAAATATGAAGAAGCAAATCTTGGCCCATCCTGTCACATGCAACAGGGAAGTTAAGTAAGATAAAGATTAAAAAGCTTCTATTGAATTTGTCAATCAAAGGTTATTAGAGACCTTGGCAAAAATAGTTTTAGTGGAGTGTTGGGGACAGAAACCAGATTACAGTGTGTTACACAATGAGTAAGAGACAGAACATGAAGAAAGTGGGTGTAGACTGCTTTTTTCAGTCTGACTATGAAAGATTAGGGAGGGAGGATAAGAGGAAAAGAGAAAGACAGAGAGAAAATGTATTAATGTAAAGAGCCAGTTTTCTAGTTGCACACGCCAAGTAGTGGTCATGGTCATTGCAGAGAATCTCGACATATTAACATGCATGTGTGCAGCTCAGTTACACTTTTTTCTCTCTCTCTTTTTTTTTTGCTATAGTGAGTTGAAATTCTCTTCCAAATTAAAATTTTCATTTAATGCACTATTTGATCTTCATTTTGAAAAGGATCATATTAAAACTTGGATACACATTCAACTGGATGAATCACAAACTGGAATCAAGGTTGCTGGGAGAAATACCAACAATCTCTGATAAGCAGATCATAACACTCTAATGGCAGAAAGCCAAGAGGAACTAAAGAGCCTCTTGAGGAGGGCGAAAGAGGAGAGTGACAAAGCTGGCTTAAAACTTAACATTGGAAAAACTAAGGTCAGGACATCCCATCCCATCACTTCATGGCAAATAGATGGGGAAAAAGTGGAAACAGTGGGAGATTTTATTTTCTTGGGCTCCCTCCAGTGACTGTAGCCATGAAATCAAAAGACTCTTGCTCCTTGGAAGAAAAGCCATGACAAACCCAGACTGTGTATTAAAAAACAGAGACATCACAGACAAAGGTCTGTGTAGTCAAAGCTATGGTTTTTCCAGTAATCATGTATGGATGTGAGAAGTGGACCATAAAGAAGGCTGAGTGTCGAAAAACTGATGCTGGAGAATAGTCTTGAGAGTCCCTTAGCAAGATCAAACCAGTCAGTCCTAAAGGAAATCAACCCTGAATATTCACTGGAAGGACTGATGCTAAAGCTGAAACTGAAGCTGAAACGGAAGCTCCAATACTTTGGCCACCTGATGCAAAGAGTTGACTCATTGGAAAATACCCTGATGCTGGGAAAGGTTGAGGGCAGGAGGAGAAGGGAGTGACAGAGGATGAGATGGTTGGATGGCATCATCGACTCAGTGTACATGAGACTGAGCAAACTCCAAGAGATAGTGAAGGACAGGGAAGGCTGGCATGCTGCAGTCCATGGGGCCAAAAAGAATCGGACACAACTTACTGACTGAACAACAACAATGCATTCACCTCTACTACATATTATCAATGAGTTGCCATTAACTCGATCAATAATCTGCATTTTTTTCTGCATGAGAATTTTCATAATTCACTGTCTAATTCTGAGTGATTTAGAGCAAACCATATGAAATTACCACAAATTAACCACACTTGTAGGTCGAAACTAGCTGACCCACCAGCAGTTTCGTATGGTTCATCCTAATAGTAGATAGGGGACTGTAGAGATCATAGCATCTCAATATCATCTTGAATGAGACGTAAAATGAGAAAGGAAGGAACAAACAGGAAAGCTGGGACAAAGAGTATTGAGTGAATAAAAAAAAACAATAGTAATATTTTTGTCTAGGTTAGGTGTGTGTTCCCAAGGGAAATAACTTTTGAGCATGTAGCTTGATAGTAATAATAACACTTTTAAGGAGTATGGATGGCTCAAGGGATCAATTGGGATTTAGGGAGTGGGGTTTTTACCTGCAAGCTGTCCAATTTAGTCAGACTAACTTGCAATTTTACACAGTTAAACATCTTATGGATCTGAGACCAACAGACCAAAGAAAAACACTCTTGCAATTGGATGTCTGAGTAACTCTTGGCAAGTCTTTCATCCTCATTGTAATGTGATTGCCCCATCTTAAAGATGAAGGTGTGAGTTACCTGCTCAGTCTCAATCCCATGTGAGAAGTCCAGAATTCTAAGTCGGAGTTAAGACAGTCCCCATACAGTCAGCAAGGAAACGTAATTTTTCTAAACTGCCTGCACTAAAAATAAACCTAAGATAGTCTCCAGGGACAGTTACCCAGCCCCCTTCATGGACAGTACAGTCACTGTGGTGGGAGACTGGGATGGACTAGGGAAAAAAACTAAAACCTAAAGAAAGAAAAACACCCTAATGAGGGCACCAGTGGTGAGTTGATGGGAGGTGATCTACCACTGGGAATGTATTACCCGAATGTTTTCTCCAGAGCAGAGTCATTGACAAACCTTAGAAGAGAAACTCCCAAAGCAATGTGCTATTTGGGCTCTAGCTAAGTTCTTGGAATGTCCTTTGTCAACTGTCAGAATCACATATTCATAAACAAAGAGGAAAAGACTCACTAACATAAAACCAGAGAACAAAGAGTGGCAGATCCTGGTCCCTTCTGTGTTAAGAAAGAAAACACGAAATTGTTTAAACCAACATACCAGGCATCCATGTCAAGCTTGATACCTTCATGGATGGTCTCAAGTTTCTCATCTCTGTGAGTCCAGGGCTAGGCAATCCTTCAGAACAACTCACTGCTCTGTGCAGGACAGTATCCTTGGCACAGGAAGTCCTCAGTCCTAGACCTTGGTTATACAGCATCTTAAAGAGATAACCCAGTTCTCATTAAGCTATAAAATTCCTCCTTCTACACAAGGAAGGAATATAAAATTGTCTACCACATATGGATTTTTATTTTACTGAGTTATAGGCAGAGCTCTTTCCTCTATTATATTCAGTTCAGTTCAGTCGCTCAGTCGTGTCTGACCCTTTGTGACCACACGGATTGCAGCCCACCAGGCTTCTCTGTCCATCACCAACTCCCAGAGCCTACTCAAACTCATGTCCATTGCATCAGTGATGCCATCCAACCATCTCATTCACTTTCATCCCCTTCTCCTCCCGCCTTCAACCTTTCTCAGCATCAGGGTCTTTTCCAATGAGTCGGTTCTTCACATCAGGTGGCCAAAGTATTGGAGTTTCAGCTTCAGCATCAATCCTTCCAATGAATCTTCAGGATTGATTTCCTTTAGGATGGATTGGTTGGATCTCCTTGCAGTCCAAGAGACTCTCAAGAGTCTTCTCCAACACCACATTTCAAAAGCATCTGTTCTTTGGCACTCAGTTTTCTTTATAGTCCAGCTCTCACATCCATACATGACCACTGGAAAAGCCATAGCTTTGACTAGAAGGACCTTTGTTGGTAAAGTAATGTCTCTGGTTTTTAATATGCTATCTAGGTTGGTCACAGCTTTTCTTCTGAGGAGCAAGCATCTTTTAATTTCACGGCTGTAGTCACCATCTGCAGTGATTTTGGAGCCCCCAAAAATAAAGTCTCTCCCTGTTTCCATTGTTTCCCCATCTATTTGTCATGAAGTGATGGGACTGGATGCCATAATCTTAGTTTTCTGAAAGTTGAGTTTTAAGCCAACTTTTTCACTCTCCACTTTCACTTTCATCAAGAGGCTCTTTAGTTCCTCTTCACTTTCTGCCATAAGGGTGGTGTCATCTGCATATCTGAGGTTATTGATATTTCTCCTGGCAATCTTGATTCCATCTTGTGCTTCATCCAGCCTGGCATTTTGCATGATGTACTCTGCATAGAAGTTAAATAAGCAGGGCGACAATATATAGCCTTGACGTACTCCTTTCCTAATTTGTAACCAGTCTGTTGTTCCATGTCCAATTCTAACTATTGCTTCCTAACCTGCATACAGATTTCTCAGGAGGCAGGTCAGGTGGTCTGGTATTCCCATCTCTTTAAGAATTTCCCACAGTCTGTCTATTATATTTATATTATTATAAAATTGGTCATGGAACTTAAGAAGGTCTCAAAAGATGGGTCTGGATAGGATTCTCTCCATTTAAAAAGTGTATTTTGTAACATTTAGCATATTTGCTTTTAATATTATAATACCTTTAATGTATATGCTGAAATATCTAACTGCCTCCAGAAAGGTATTTCCTAAATTCTAAAGTTAAATAGTATAACCCACAGGGCCAGACATGAAATTACAACCAGAAATTCATACCAAGTGTCTAACCACCCTGAGGTTACTCCTGGGGGCTAAATGTCAATTGTGTTTGAAAAGACGTAATATGACCCATTGTGTTGCTTGAGAAGGAGTTCTGCCACACATGGAAAACGTTGTGGCTAATTATATGATTGTTTCAAATTATTCATTCCTCCCTAAAAGAAGCTTAACTTCCCTTTTCCCACTGATATCAAGCTTGGATATGTGACTTGCTTTGGCCAATGACATATGAGCAAATATGACAATTACCACTTCCATGCAGAAGCTGTGAGAGCCATCATGTGGTTCCACCTTGCTCTTCTTCCTCTGCCTGCAGAACAGCGTGACCTAAAATATGGACTTTTTTTCAGCTTCAATTCCAGAATAAAGATGGGATACACAGCTGTAACTGGACACATCTGTAACTGGCCTACAGCCAACACATAACAAGAGAGATAAATAAACCCCAATTGTCCCAAGCCACTGAGAACTGGGCATCATTTGTTACCAGAAAATAACATAGGAAAAACCGACCAATACAAAAGTGAAACAAATCTATCAGGTACAGGAAGTGGTTCTGTTCCCTGAAATCCTCATATGACCATCCTAGCTGTATCTCAGTGCAAATAAGGATGGGGATCATGCAGGAGGGGCATGCAAAAGAAAGTTAAGGAAAGAAATCCCAGAGAAGTATTGATGGTGTTCTAGAAGAAGTGGTTATGTTCTGTTAGCTGCATCTTAGGACATTTATTTGCTTCCAGGTTTTATCTCCTCTTCTCTCAGTTAGCACTCCCTGGAATATATTACTATGAGAACATCACTTTGCCAAGGACCAACCATATATGACTCCAGGAAACCAAAGGATTCTATATTCACCTCAAATGTGCTCTTAATATCCTCCAGTGATTATACTGTACTATGTTTTCATAGCCTAATAATTCTCCCTCTATAGACAACTGTTTTACACCTACTCCTCTTTCTTCAAACCTCTAAATACTTTCGTCATCCTCTCCCTGTGCTGATGACTTTGCTTCCTAGTTCACTGAGAAAATGACAGACCTATTACTCAGCTTCCACCATCACATCAGCCTCCCTACCTACATCTGTGTCCATCTACTTCACCTTCCCTCCCGGCCATGTTGTTCTTGTTCAGTCACCAAGTTGTGTTTGATTCTTTGTGTCCCCATGGACTGCAGCATGCCAGCCTTCCCTGTCTCTCACCATCTCCCAGAATTTACCCGAGTTCATGCCATACTCCTAGTCAAGACCAAACCTTTACTGGCCGCTATGTCCTATCCCATTCACTCAATAAAAGACATTGATCCAGCAATTTTCCCTTCTCTCTTCTGCATTACCAATTTTTTTCTATTTGATCACTCTCTTCAACATTGAAACATTGGAATGACTATGTTATTTTCTCCTATCTTCTATAAAAACTATCTTTACTTCAATCCTCCTCCTTCTATTCCCCTTTTCATATTCTTTTTATAGCAAAACTTTGAAAGTTTCTGTATCCTCTGTCTCCAATTTCCCTCCTTCTATTCTCTCTTGAACCCACTCCAATCTAAGATTTTACCTACAACTCTCTGAAGACATGGCTCTTATCAAGGTGCTAAAGACCTCTGCTTTGCTAAGTCAGAGATCATTTCTCAGTTCTCATCTTGCTCAGCCAATCATTAGCATTGTACACAATCACTGTCTCCTCTTTGAGACAGTGTTTCTTCATTGGGCCTTCAAGACTCTTGGCTTGTTTGGTTTTATTCCTACTTCTCTGATGACTCCTCTTCATTTATCTTTTATGTTTTTCCTCATCTCTGCATTGGAGTCCCCAGGCTTGGTCCTTGGACCTTGTCTGTTTTCTATCTATGCTTACTCTATTGAGAAACTTATCCAGTCTCAGGGATCTAAGCGCTTATACTTCCAACCTTTCTCTGTCCCTTGAAATCCACACTCATGTATCCATGACACATGATAAACTACTAGACAACTAACAGTTGACATATTTAAAAATCCTAGTAGCCCCACCACCACCATCTAAACTATTGTTCTCACGATCGTTCCCATCTCATCAACTGACAACAGTTCAAACCAAAACTCTGAACTTGACTTCTATTTCCTCATACCCCACATGCTAACCATCCAGCAAGCCCTGTTCATTCTACCTTCAAAATACATC
This sequence comes from Cervus canadensis, assembly GCF_019320065.1. NCBI lineage: Eukaryota > Metazoa > Chordata > Mammalia > Artiodactyla > Cervidae > Cervus > Cervus canadensis. Next base: position 53,406,091 of record NC_057387.1, read on the forward strand.
CAGAATCCCATCCTTTCCCAAAACTGCTGCCATTCTAGCCTGAGCCACCATCATCTCTTGCCTGGACTAGTGCAGCAACCATTTAACTATTCCCAATTTCTCTGTCTTGATCTTTTTTTAGTCTGTTCTCTACTTGCCAGATAGCACTTTCTACTCAACATCTTCCCAGTCTTTCTTCTGATCTCCACTCCTACTTTCCTCATATTCATTTGTTCCATTCCAGCTATCTTACCTTCCTTGCTAATGTTTGAACACATCGGGCATGCTCCCACCTCAGCACCTCTGCACTTGCTCGTCCCCTGTCTTGAATGCTCTTTTTAGTTACTGTCATTATGTTCATGAAATAGGAAGTAAAGTCATCACAGCTCATTTCTTGACTTCCTTCAGATCTTTACTAGGTGAAGCCTCCTGGGCCACTCTCTCTGATGTTGCAAACCCCACTTAGCTTGATCAACCCTCCTTCTCTACTTTATTCTTCTAAGCACTTATGATTATCTAACAGACCAAATATTTTACTTACTAATTTGTTTATTGTCCATATTCCCCAATAATGGACATAAGCTCCATGCTGCTGCTGCTAAGTCGCTTCAGTCTTGTCTGACTCTGTGCAACCTCATAGATGGCAGCCCACCAGGCTCCCCCTTCCCTGGGATTCTCCAGACAAGAACACTGGAGTGGGTTGCCATTTCCTTCTCCAATGCATGAAAGTGAAAAGTGAAAGTGAAGTCGCTCAGTCGTGTCCAACTCAGAGACCCCATGGACTGCAGCCTACCAGGCTCCTCAGTCCATGGGATTTTCCAGGCAAAATACTGGAGTGGGTTGCCATTGCCTTCTCTGTAAGCTCTATGAGGGCAAGGATTTTTTAGCTACTGTACTTAAAATACTCAGGATAGGGGCCTGGCACATAGGAGGCTCAACAGACATTTGTTGAAAGAATAAATGAAACTTTTTTTTTAAATTACTTTCTTGATAGCTGGGCTGGTATTATTTTTCAGTCTTGCCTTCCCTCCTCATCTGCTGATTTGTTTTTCAGTATTTATGGCCATTCTACCACATGTAATTTTCCAGGTCAAAACTCCCTATATCCTCTTTTTTCCCCTGAGCCTATCTTCCAGTCTGCAACTTCACTTCCTTGATAGAGGAATGTATTTATTTGTATTTAGTATTTCAGCCCCTTTATTGGAGTGACAAAAAACAAATATCAAAGTTGAGGAGAATTTTAGAGTTCCCCTTATCCCACCCTCTCATTTGACACAAATGGAAACATGATTTAGAAAGAGAAGAAATCCTTCAAGATTGCACACCTAGTTCTTAGTTAATAGCATAGCAGGGTCACTTCCCTCCCACAGTACCAACCACCCTATCTTCCTTCTGGATTCTGTAAGTAAAACTAGCTTCTTTTCATTCTTCTGCCTCTTTTATTTTTTTTCCCTCCCCTTAGTTATATCATTTTGACATCTTCATAAATCTGCTTTTATCTCATTTTGCAAGAATATTTGTACAAAATGAAAAGGGAAGATTTTCATAGAATTTAAACAAAACCCCTACAGACTCTGCTAAACTTTTCATTAGATTCTTTTAAGATGTATTATGTATAAATATGCAAAAGATGTGTTAGGATTTAAACTCCAGAACAAAAAATGTTTCAGAAAATGTGATTAAAATGTTAATATAACATCTACCTCAAAAGAGTGTTGCAAAGATTCAATGGGAAAATGTACACTGCCTGGCATACAGAGGAGACAGAAAAAAACATATGCCGTGGCATGGAATTAGGTGCTTAAAGTGTGAGTGTTGTGTATGAACCAGGGTTCCCATGTGGCTTTATTCCACATAATACCAAGACCCAATTTTCACTCAGGAGAAAAATTTGGTGAATTTGTTTTGGTCCAATTAGTTATAATAATTTATTATTCTACTTCCTGAGTAATTCCTTCTTTTAAACAGACACAATGTATCATTGAGTTAGTGGATGCCAACAGTTATCATCATCTCCATTTACTTTGTGGTGGAAACTGAAATCCAAAGATGATTTATCTCAGCTCAAACATAGCTACATAGTAGGAAAAATGGAAGCAGAAGCTTGAACATCTAATTCCTAATCCTGAGTTCATCCATTGAGTCAGTCAGCAACATAAGTATGAGTAAATAATTCAAAATAAGTAAACTAAACATTATCTCCTGTAGCACTAAATATTTGGACATTCCTCTCATGGAGAGATTGACTCTGTATCTCATGCCCTTGAATCTATGACTGTTTGGCCAATAGAATAGAGAAGTGAAGCTGGGCCAGATTCCAGGCCTAGGCTTTAAGAAACTGGCAAATCTCACTTCCTGTCTCTTAGAACATCTCTCTGGAAACCCAGGATCAGTATGTAAGAAGTGCTACTGCCTTGGACCCACCATGTTAGAAAGGCAATGCAATCAGCATTCCAGGCAACAGTCCACCTTTCAAGTAAAACTGCCATGGTGATGCTCCTGTGAATGAAGACATCCTGAACCCTCCAGACAGGCCCATTCACCTGCTCTTCAGCATGTTGTTCACTGAACAACCTTACCTAATTCAACATGAAGCTGAAGTATCGCTGAACTGAGCCATGCCTGAATTCCTATGCAATAAAATCCTGATATATGAGAAATGGTTGTTACATTTAGCTACTGAGTCTTGGAATAAAATATTATGCAGCAACATATAATGAACAGAATTTTCTATCTGGAAGTAGAGTGCTATCATAACAAAAAGTGAAACAATGTAGTAGTGGTTTGGGAAGCAGACAATGGGCAGAACTGAAAAGACTTTGAGGACTTTGTCAGTGAAAGCTGAGAGGACCTTCAGACTCTCTGAAGGAGACTGTTGGTGAATACTTAGAAGATAGTGCAGTGACTGTTATTGGAAACTGGAGAAAAGTTGATCCTGGTTATGAAGTAGCAGAAATGTTGGCAGTGTTTTTGCCTATGGTAATATACACAATAGAAAATAGACATAATGAACTGGATTGAGCTGGATTTTGATTTCCAAAAGGAATGCCAAATGATTTATTTTTAGGCACATGATATGATATAGATAAATAAAGGTGAGGTGAAAAAATAGGAACTGCTTAATTATTATAATTAAATTATTATTTATATTATTTTATTATATTCTGCATAATTCCCAGGAAGCAGAACTGAAGGTTAATCGAAGAATGCCAATGTGTGGCCATTAAGATTTCAGAAATGCTGTAGAAACTTCTCTGTGCTTTCTAGTCTCTCCATTTTTGCATAGGAATACCTATTGCCTGTGTCTCACCTCCATGTCAACATTGTATGTCAGCAGAAATAACCTGTTTCTTTAGTTCTCAGGTTTTCAGACCAAGAGGACCCATACTCCTAGAAACAGATGAAGTAGATCTAGAAACAGTTTCTAGATCAAGTGTCTCATTCATCCCCGTACCTGATTTAGATGACGAGAACCTGGACCTTAAGCCTGCTTTTGGTGATGCCTGGGTCCTGATATTGTTAAATGAGAATTGGGGAGTACTTCAGAGAGAGTGAAGGTGTTTTTGCATAGGGATGGAATGTAAATAATCAATGATCAAAGAATATACTGTGACAGATTAAATACTGCCACAAATTCTCTGCTCTTCCATGAAGAAGTGGAGTATATATTCCCTCCCCTTGGATCTGGGTGAGCTCGGTGATTTGCTTTGGTCAACAGAATATGGCAGAAGTGAGAGTGGGCCAGTTGTTGGATCTAGGCTTAAGGTACTGACAACCTCACTTTACATTCTCTTGGAATGCCATTTCTGTCTGGGAGCCCTGAATCCTCGACTACATCATGCTATGTTGAAGAGATTCATTCTAGTTGACAAGAATTACTCCAGAAGCCTAGATCAGGCATCTAGCCTAGGAACTAAATTTGTAAATGAATCTTTTTCTACAGACCAGTTCATCTGCCAACTGAGAATCCCCAGTGATCTCAATTGACTCCATATGAAACAATCATCCAGATGACCCCTATTCAAACCATTAACCAAAAATACATGAGATATAATAACCTGGTGCTTTAAGCCCCCACGTTTGGGGGTAACTTGTTACATAGCAAGAAATAACCAGAACACTGACTATTCATATAATCAGTAAATACACGGAGACACATTTTTCACAATAGACTATACACCCTAAAGTTGTGATGAGTTGACTTTTTGTAAAGGTAACCACATTTCAAATTGCTAAGAATGATTTGTATTTTTCTCATTGATAAGGCATGCAGTCACTACCACACTTAGTTCACAGGAACACTGAGAGAAGCAAATGAGATAATATGTATCTCATCTGCAAAGCCTTTCTCAATATGTAAATATATGACATTACTATTACTTCTTAAAGGCAAATTTGAATAAAGTGAAGGGTTCCTTTGCCATTCAACTAATCATACAGTTTTTATCAATTTTGTAAGTGCAGCTCATCACAGGTCTGATTTTTCTATATACTCATTTATAGGCACGTAAAATTTCTTTCCTATCTATGTAGACTTTATTCAGTACTATATTAAAGCCATGGTTATTAATAAAACTATATTTAGTACAATGTTGACCTGTAGCAGACATACTTTAAATCAGATAAGTAAAGCCCAACTGGTATTATCTCATTCAGTCAAGAATACAACTCTTGGTAGAGGTAGAAGAAGCAGAAAACCAGTTGCTTGAGAAAGAAAGTCTACCCCAAGCTGTGGTTCTGCCTCATGTTGGCATTTGTGCTCAATTCATGCACAGCAAGCATGAAGGAGAGAGAGAAAGGAGCATTCAAATACTTCCTTTCATGACAAAGAATGAGGTGTTATGAAGGCCGAGAAGTAGACCCATGAATTCCTTCTGTTAAGAGAGCTGAGACTATGAGAAATTTGTCAAACTTTGGGTTACTGAACTCAAATATAGTAAGTTATATTTCATGTTTTTAATGACAGTTTTTCCCCTTCAGAAAGATAAAATATATAAAAACGGTCTTTAAAAGGTCATTCCTTCGATTTAGTACCAAAAAAAAGAGCTAAAAGCATTTAACACACAAGCACACACACACATGTTCCTTTCAAATAAACAATATACAATGATATACAATACCTCAACAGCATACATTTCCTCAGCTATCCCATCACATGGCATTACATTATCAATGCCTTATTTGCACTAGGCTTTCTTCTTTAGAGCAGTTAGAACATCAGAAAACTAAGTGCCTCTCCAAAAGCATGCTAGCCAAGCATATCACAAGTGCCTGATAAGGTACTCTTCAGACACTGGCCCATCTTCTCTTCAACTTACGAAATTTCAGAGATCCTGGGAGCTGGAGAACTTGAGAGAGCCTACTTCCTGTTAAAGGAAAGACCAGCTTGGGCTGGAAGAACCTTGAAGGCATAAGCAACCTTTGTTTCCATTGCTCTTCACCTTTCCTGTGACAGCATTTTAGATTCAGGGAAAGTACTAAAAAAGAAAAAACTCTCATATAATCTTCTACAACATGACCAAGATAAGACCTAGAAAGAACTCTCATATAATCTTCTACAACATGACCAAGATAAGACCTAGAAAAAACTCTCATATAATCTTCTACAACATGACCAAGATAAGACCTAGCATTCTCTCTAACTTGGTATGATAGACTGACTAGTGTGTAAAGTGCAAAAGTATTGAGGCTTACTTACCAAGTACCCTCACAACAACCCTATAGACTAGATCTTTATTTTACAAATGAGGAAACAGGAATAGAGAGATTAAAGAATTCATCCAACATCACATAAGTTCAGTCACTCTGTCGTGTCCAGTTCTTTGCGACCCCATGGACTACAGCACGCCAGGCTTCCCTGTCCATCACTAACTCCCGGAGCTTGCTCATACTCATGTCCATCAAGTTGGTGAGGCCATCCAACCATCTCATCCTCTGTCATCCCCTTCTCCTCCACCTTTAATCTTTCCCAGCATCAGGGTCTTTTCAAATGAGTCAGTTCTTTGCATCAGGTGGCCAAAGTATCCTTCCAGTGAATATTCAGGACTGATTTCCTTTAGAATTGACTGGTTTGATTTCCTTGTTGTCCAAGCGACTCTCAAGAGTCTTCTCCAACACCACAGTTACATAGCTGCCATTTATTGGAAAGAAAGGAATTGGATTAAAACCTGAGTCTGGTTCCTTAACCCTGTGCTTAATCACTGATTATACTGGCTTCCAAGTGAAGATTGGGCAATAATGATAGTTATCATTTATTAAAAGGTGATAGAGTCAGGAAATCTGGGGCTTTTAAGACAGGCCGAATTCCAATCTCAACCTTGTAACACCTCCATGGCCCCAGAGAGATGAGTGAACATCTTCAGTATAGTGAAATTTGCTCAGTTGTATCCAACTCTTTGTGACCCCATGGACTGTAGCCTGACAGGTTCCTCTGTCCATGGAATTCTCCAGGCAAGAATACTGGAGTGGGTAGCTGTTCCCTTCTCCAGGGGATCTTCCCAAACTGGGAATTAAACCCTGGTCTCCTGCATTGAAGGCAGATTCTTTATCCTTTGAGCCACCAGCAAAGCCCAAGCTTCTTTAAGATAGACGTAATGTGAGAGTTGGACTATAAAGAAAGATGAGAGCCAAAGAATTGATGCTTTTGAACTGTGGTGTTGGAGAAGACTCTTGAGAGTCCCTTGGACTGCAAGGAGATCCAACCAGTCCATCCTAAAGGAGATCAGTCCTGGGTGTTCATTGGAAAGACTGATGTTGAAGCTAAAACTCCAATACTTTGGCCACCTGATGCAAAGAGCTGACTCATTTGAGAAGACCCTGATGCTGGGAAAGATTGAGAGCAGGAGGAGAAGGGGATGACAGAGGATGAGATTATTGGATGGCATCACCAACTCAATGGACATGGGTTTGGGTGGACTCTGGCAGTTGGTGATGGATAGGGAGGCCTGGCGTGCTGCGATTCATGGGGTCGCAAAGAGTTGGACACAACTGAGCAACTGAACTGAATTGAATTACAATACACTCATAAGGGTAATTGTGAGTTTTAATGATCTGTTCAGTAGCTATAATTTAATAAGCACTCAAAAAATGAGAAACAAATTATTATTAGTTCCTATATGCCAAATACCATTTATATATTATGAACAACCTAACAACAGCCATGAAATGAAAATATTTTATCCATTTTATAGACCCAGAAACTGAAGCCTAGAATTGCCCAGAATCACATAGTTGAGTCAAGATTTGATCCGAGGCCTATATGACTATAAAAGCTTTGCTAGTTGCATACTATTCCTCCACTTCTCTCAGCACACCAGCCCAGGCTGAGATCATCCTGGACCACAAGTGACATTTTGAATAATCAATTAATGTTTGTCAGCAACTAAGGTGGTGAAGCTGCTTTGTTCACTGAACTCGTTGCTTCTCAAATTCTACTTTTACTCTAATGCTCAAGGGAGGAAGATATTTCACTTATCTCTCCCAGGGAAAATACTGAACTTATAAACAGTAGCACTTTATACAAAATATTCAAAGTTAGCTTAATTTAGAGAAAACAAGCCTGGACTAAGGATCAAGATATTTGGTTTTTGTTTTGCTTTACTTTTATCAACACTCTAACAACAAACTGTGTATACTTAGACATGTAACTTCAGAACCTCTACATTCTCCCTGTGAAATGAAAGATGAGTTCAACGGGTTCATTCTAATTCTAAGGTGCTACTATTTAGTACCTCTTACAAACATACATGCATGGGCTTCCCCTGTGACTCAGCAGTAAATTAAATATGCCTGCAATGAAGGAGATGCAGAAGATGTGGGTTTGATCCCTGTGTCAGGAAAATCCCCTGGAGGAAGGCATGGCAACCCACTCCAACATTCTTACCTGGGAAATCCCATGGACAGAGGAGTCTGGCAGGCTACAGTCCATGGGGTTGAAAATAGTCAGACATGACTGTAGTGATTGAGCATACATATACATATATGTATACACATGTAGTGGTCAAAAGCCTCTAAACCAGTTCTTCTCAGTAGGAACCTAGCAACATTATTATTACTTAAAGAGATGTTTCAAAACTCAGATATTAGGACCCTTGAGATTATGATTCCATCGATCTGATTGAAGCTTGAGATCAAATCTGTATATTTTTTTTAACACTGCTCAGCTTTTTCAGGTGAGCAATCAGACTCCAGAAGCAGTGCTTTAGAATCCTTTGATAGGTGCAAAATCACTATGCCCTGAGAACACAAGGATGACCAAATCCTGCACAAAGGTCTCAGCCCAGTGGAGCAAACTTACTGTCAAGATAAAGTTCAGTTCAGTTCAGTCTCTCAGTCGTGTCCAACTCTTTGTGACCCCATGGACTGTAGCATGCCAGGCCTCCCAGTCTATCACCAACCCCTGGACCTTACTCAAACTCATGTCCATCGAGTTGATGATGCCATTCAACCATCTCATCCTCTGTCATCCCCTTCTCCTCTCACCTTCAATCTTTCCCAACATCAGGGTCTTTTCAAATGAGTCAGTTCTTCACATCAGGTGGCTGAAATATTAGAGTTTCAGCTTCAGCATCAGTCCTTCCAAAGAATATTCAGGACTGATTTCCTTTAGGATTGACTGGCTTGATCTTCTTGCAGTCCAAGAGATCTCAAGAGTCTTTTCCAACACCACAGTTCAAAAGCAACAATTCTTTGACTAGATGGACCTTTGTCAGCAAGGTAATGTCTCTGCTTTTTAATATGCTGTCTAGGTTGGTCATAACTTTTCTTCCAAGGAGCAAGTGTCTTTTAATTTCATGGCTGCAGTCACCATCTGCAGTGATTTGGGGAGTCCCCCCAAAAATAAAGTCTCTCACTGTTTCATTTTTTTCCCATCTATTTGCCATGAAGTGGTGGGACCAGATGCCTTGATCTTAGTTTTCTGAATGTTGAGTTTTAAGCCAACTTTTCACTCTCCTCTTTCACTTTCATCAAGAGGCTTTTTAGTTCTTCTAAATTTGATGGTATTGCCCATGCATTACCACATGGTAGAGAGATGGAGGGAGAAACCTTTACAAATGATTTTCCTATTGAAAAAAAAGTCATATTGTCATTATAGCATCAATTTTAAATCTGAAGCAAAGATCTAGAAAGCAAAAGGATTGACTCATATAGTTGTCACATTCAACTTTAGAATCACCCAAAGTCAAGAGAAAGTGTGGTCAATAAAGTCCAATGATACAGTCAGTATATGAGCACAACACCTGTTATCTAGTACCTGGGTTTGCTGAGCTAGGATTATGACATGATACTAAAACCATTAATAAAAATGAATATGATCAGGCAAAGTATATTGAAGAGAATCCATAGACAAACACAGTGGCACCCAATATGAAGAAATGAGTCATAGCTGTTTACTATTGTCAAGGCCAGCTGAAGTCATGCTGCAAAGGATGTCACCACCCAGAAAGAAATGGGTCTTTTTTTAAAGTATAAATATTAATACTACTCAAACCATCATAGTAAATAAAAATATTTACCCAAGGACCAGTGATACTCTACATAAAAGACTGAAGGTCATATTGGAACATATCCACTGTCACCATTTCTAAAACTCAAGGATCATGCGAGCCAGCAGGTATATACACATAGATCTATGTCTATTTGGAGAGATATTTTGTGTGTGGCCTTAAGTACTTCTTGTTTGAGTGTTATCTTCAAAATAGAGTTAATAACACTGTCTTAGAGTGTTTGACAATTATTTAATTACAACCTGCAAACCACACTAAACTCTTTGGCAGAAAGAGATATGTGAAGAAATGTGTGAAATGGATAAGAGCAAAATAGTCCTTAAAAACACCCTGACACCCTCCTCTATAAGCTACATGCTACACCTGTCTTCTAGATCTTCTAATCTCAATATTTCATCAGGTATTCATGAATGAAATCCTTCATTTATAATCTGTCAAAGAAATCTTTCATTGATAAACTGTGAGTCCTGCGTAGACAGCCTTTTTGCTCTGCCCAAGGGGGATATATGAAAAACATCAGAATGTGAGGCATAATTTGTTATTTAGTTACTAAGTCATGTCTGACTCTTTTGTGACCCCATGGACTGTAGCCCTCCAGGCTCCTCTGTCCATAGGATTTCCCAGCAAGAATACTCGAGTGAGCTGTTATTTTCTTCTCCAGGAGATCTTCTGACCCAGGGATCGAACTCAAGTCTATCAAACTCGAGTCTATCAAACTCAAATCTACATGAACTCGAATCTACATTGGCAGGTGGATTCTTTACCACTGAGCCACCTGGCATAATACAAAAATCTATTTGGTCTTTGCCCACAGTTCCTGGCACAGAGCTTCTAAAACCCTTGGCATTTCCTGAGTGATAGGAGTATCTTTTGTTATTCCAGAGTTTATGCTAGTCATATGACTTTGGGCAGGGCCCTGAGATAATCTCAGGATGGGGTTGGTCACCAGAGAGACCAAATGATTAGTGTGTCAGCCCCACCCACCAACCTCCAGGAAGGGGAGGGTGGGGCTGGACATTGAGCTCTATAGAAAAATCATGAACAGTGAAATTCAGAAAGCTCTCAGTTTGGTGAACAACTCTAAGTGCTGCAAGGGTGATGTGTCTGGGAAAGTATGGACATTCCATTCTCTGGCCCTCCTCTACTCCCCAATACCTTGACCTATGCCTCTCTTCCGTGTAGTAAGTAAAAGACTTTCCAGAGTTCTGAGAGCCATTCTAGCAAATTATCAAACTTGAGGAGGCTGTCATGGAAATCCACCATTTAGAGTTAGCGAGTCAGAAGCACAGGTAGCCTAGGACTTTAGATTGGCCTCTGAAGTGGGAATAGAATTGTGGGACTGAACCCTTTAACTTGTGGGATCTGAGGCTAACTCCAGGTAGGTAGTGTCAGAATGGAATTGAATTGAATTGTTGGATACACAGTTGTGTCTGACAAATCTGGAAGTGGTGTTGGAAAAGACATCAGGTATTTGACATCAGGAGAAATAAAACAACCTATTTCTTCATATCAGAGCTTTTCTGGACTGATGTCCCAAAAGGTTGCATCTCAAAACTAAAAGAAAATTGGCCAGAAACTTCATGTCAACCAACAAATTTTAAAATAAGATGTTGTTTCATTATAGTTTCGTTAATACCGCTGTTATTTCTAAAATTTTATTCACAGGAAATAAAGCCCTTTTTACGTGTTAAATATCAATCTAAGTCCGAAATATTTCACCAGATGGATTCTTATTAAAATGCAATAAAAGGAAAATACAGAGCACAGGAGCAGCCAGTTAATCCACAGGTTAAGTCCTCTCCTAATGAGGCGACAGAAGCAGCTTCTATTTTTGTTTTATATTTCTTTTAAGTCATAGCAACATATTTTCTAATCAGACACTCTTATCCTCCTCCACCATTCCTTTCTCTAAACTTCAGAGCTCTCTTCCTCTACCCACTTCTTTCCAACTCTAAATAACTGCAGGCTTGTCTCAACTGCTTATAGTAAAGGATACAATGTACTGTAAAGCATACAAGCTGTAGATCAAGAGACCTAGTTCAGTTCAGTTCAGTCTCTCAGTCGTGTCCAACTCTTTGTGACCCCATGGACTGCAGCACGCCAGGCCTCCCAGTCTATCACCAACTCCTAGAGCTTACTCAAACACATGTCCATCGAGTTGATGATGCCATTCAACCATCTCATCCTCTGTCATCCCCTTCTCCTCTCACCTTCAATCTTTCCCAACATCAGGGTCTTTTCAAATGAGTCAGTTCTTCACATCAGGTGGCCAAAGTATTAGAGTTTCAGCTTCAGCATCAGTCCTTCCAATGAATATTCAGGACTGATTTCCTTTAGGACTGACTGGTTGGATCTCCCTGCAGTGCAAGAGATCTCAAGAGTCTTTTCCAACACTACAATTCAAAAGCATCAATTCTTTGGCCCTCAGCTTTCTTTGTAGTCCAGCTCTTATATCCATACATGACTACTACAAAAACCATAGCTTTGACTAGATGGACCTTTGTCAACAAAGTAATGTCTCTGCTTTTTAATATGCTGTCTAAGTTGGTCATATCTTTTCTTACAAAGAGCAAGAGACATAAGTCTTAGGTTCATAGTTGCCTAATACTGCCATGGGCTTCCCTGATAGCTCGGTTAAAGAATCTGCCTGCAATGCAGAAGACCCCGGTTCAATCCCTGGGTTGGGAAGATCCACTGGATAAGGGATAGGCTACCCACTCCAGTATTCTTGGGCTTCCCTTGTGGCTCAGCTGGTAAAGAATCCACCCTCAATGCAGGAGACCTGGGTTTGATCCCTGGATTGGGAAGATCCCCTGAAAAAGGGAAAGGCTACCCACTCTAGTATTCTGGAGAATTCCATGGGGTGGCAAAGAGTTGGACATGACTAAGCAACTTTCACTTCACTTCACAATACTGCCATGAACTAGTTTGGGGACTTAAGAATTAACACTTAAACGCCCTGAGATTTTAGTGGTTTCACTATCGTAATAATACATTTGGACCAGACAATATTGAAGAGCTAAGACTCTCTAAGAACATTTTCTATTAAGAACATTTTCTATAATGTTAGCAACATTGACTAGCTCCTGAAATTAAGCAAAGGTCTCAGAACTATCCCATGGTCAATACCTGAAAACAAAATTAATTTCTCACAATAGGAAAAAACTTAGCTTCATCATCTACAAAATAAGAGGTCAATACATTGTTTCATTCTTGGCATGACTGGAGAAATATAGGATTGCACACGTTAGCTAAAACTTCAGGGAAACATAGGAAAACATTTCTTCTAATCTCAATAGGAAAAAAGAGCAAAGAAAACCTAGCCTATACACCAAATGAGAGGAAAAAAGGCATCAAAAAAAGCAGGGAGAGAAAAGCACAAAACCAAGATAAAAAGATAAAGCAAAAATATCTTTATGAAAATAAATATAAATAAAGTTCTTTATTAAAAGTGACTCTAAAATTGGGTTAAAGAGCAGAATCCAACTATATGCTTGACTAAAAAATATACATCTAAATTAAAAGTAAAAAGATCAGTAAAGATTTACCAGGTTTATATAAAACAAAAGATTAATGACACAAAAAGTACACAAAAGGCACTAGATAAAAAATGTTAATTCAGAATAAAAAAGACAGACTTGACAACAAAAGTATAATAGGTAGGAGCCATTATTTACCTAGTAACTGGTATTAAGCTGTATAAAGCACACAGCTCTTAGCCAAAGTGAGAAAAATAGCCAGATACACAACTGAGACCTTTAAACAGTTTTCCTTCTTGATAAATCAGTAGACCTAACATAAATTATATTTAACCAGTAATTTTTAAATAATATGATGTTTTAGTTTAAAGTTTATGAACTTCCCAGAATACATAGACTCTTAAAATATGTAGAATATTTTTAGAAGTTGATCATGTACCAAAAATAATTAAACTTTGATATATTCTATAAAGGAAAAATATACAGTCTACATCCTGCAACTGAAATGAAATAAACTGGAAAATAGGAGCAAGAATGGTAAAAAAGGAAGCTTTATTTGTAAATTAGAAAAATACATAAGTGACTCTTGGATCAGAGAAAAAAATTTTGATTATAAAGTACATACATATCAGAAAATTGTATATTAGAATATTCCATATTAAAACTAAATAATATATTTAAAACTAGTCAGAAGAAATAGGAGATCTCTATACTTGCTTTATTAGAGCAGATGTAATTCAAGTAAAAGACTTAAGCTTAATTGAATTTAAGAAGTTAGAAACTAAAAATAACTTTTGAAAGCAGAAGGAAATAAATAACAAAAGTTAAAGCCGATAATAATGAAAGCAAACACAGAAAACATAATAGTCAAGCATATTCTGGAAAGTTCAGAAAAAATTAAAAATATATAAAAAAAACTTAGGACAATTACAAAAGATGAGAAATGAGGTAGAACTAGAGATATGAGAGACACTTTTAAAATTATACAATACAATACCATATACTGTGAAATTTTCAAAGTTCACTAATGTTCTGGGGAAATATAAATGGTTAAAATTAATTCAAAAAGAACTAGTAAATTGAATAATTCTTTGTCAGTGGAAAAAAATTAATTCCAATAAGATTGCTGAGTCAAAGCTATTTTACCAAAAAAAAAAAAAAAAAAGCTATTTTACCAGTCTTTGCATGTCTTTGAAGAAATCATCTGCTCATCACCTATACATTTTAGCACAGAAAAAGATGGAAAATTTTCAGACTCCTTTCAAAGTGAGGATATTCACAAGAACCTAATGAAGATAACATGGGGGAAAATTACAAACCAATGCTATTTCTGAGTATAGATATAAACTCATAAGGAAAATTCTTGAAATTGGGATTTCTTAATTAAATAATGAAGACTGTGAGCTTTTACCCTATTTACAAGCTGGTACATTAGCCTGCCATAGTTTCATGAGGCAGAAGAAACAAGACTTTGGGGTCAGAGATGAAGGATTTTATTACTTGCAGCACGGGAAGTAGCCTGAGCATCAGTATGTATGTCAGGGCCCCTTGCCCTCCATTCTCAGAGGGGTGAAGCTACATGGACCCATATAGATGCCGGCACATTCAGTGAGTTGCGTTACAGGAGAGGAACCCTGAGCTTAGGAAACTTGAATCTTTAAAAGTGGGCAGTAAGAATCCTCCTATTGCCCCAGAGGGAGACATTATCTTTTTATAGTGGACAGTAAGCATGAGTGCTATTTGCTCCAGAGGGAGACACTATATCTCCTAGGCTATAAGTAAACCTGCCCTTTGCTTTGGAGGGAAAGACTATCTCTGTCTTTGAAAAGATATTCTGAAACAAAGAGCAGTCAGTGCCTCTGCTTACACAGTACACAGAAATATGAGAAATCAATGGAGAATCACCTCCCAGCACATCATTAGTGGGTAGTTTTCTAAAAATGCAAGGATGGTTTAATATTTAAAAATAAAAACAAAGTAAAGGAAAACAATATAATACAATTCAACATCTAGTCTTGGGGGTTAAAAAGAAAACTTTTTTATAAATAGAAATATTACTTCTTTAAATGTCTAATTTAAAATTATCTGTTAAAATCTATGCAAATATGTTAAATGTTTATACTAAAACAGCAAGCAACATCCTTACAGTTGCTACAGGCATTCACAATAAAATTGGAAACAAAATAAGGATGGCCATTATAACTGCTATTATCTAACATGATTCTGGAAGTTCCAGTCAAATAAATGAAAATAAAACATATATAAGAAGTATAAGTAACAAAAGTTATCATTATTTTAGGTGACACAGTTATATGTAGACAATGCAAGAAGATCAAAGGAAAAATTCTAAAAACACTGAGTTCAATAAAGAAGCCACAGCAAAATAAACATTTAAAAAATGTCCAATGAAAGCAATAATGAGTTATTTTAAACAATGTTAAACCATAATAACTTGTTACATAAGATTTCATTTCTGGTAGCCTCAACAATTTTTTAAAAATAGAAATAACCTGAAGAAGAAAGAATGCCATCTATACAAATATAAATTCAGCATTGTTGAGGCTTTCAACAGAAAGTAATAAAAAAATAAGTCACATGTTCCTACGTGGTAAAAGGAATTTTGAAAGTTATTAAATATTTCCAAGTTGAGCTGTAAAAATAGCTATATTCAAATTAAACTCCCAGTAAGAATTTAGGGATCAGATTTGATAAAAAAATAAATGTTAAATGTATATAGAAGAATATCTTATGATGATAACAAGCAAGTTTCTAAAAATAGAGTAATGAGAAGGAACTTACTCTCCTAAACATTAAAGCATATCATAAAATCATAGTAAAAACTTAAGCAAACAAAAAGACTGAATTATAGAAAAATAAGCCTATAGTGCAATGGAGGAAAGCAGAGACCAGAAAAAGTGTATACATATAATAAATCATAGAGAAAGGATGGTACTGAGTCAACTGATTTTTCTCTTACCAAAAAATCTCTCTCTCTTTTTTTTTAATAGATTTTTTAATTTTTATTAATAATCATTTTTATTATTATTTTAAGTATAATCCTTTTTTTTTATTAGTTGGAGGCTAATTACGTGTAAATCTATGGCTGATTCATATCAATGTATGACAAAACCCACTGAAATGTTGTGAAGTAATTAGCCTCCAACTAATTAAAAAAAAAAGGATTATACTTAAAATAATAATAAAAATGATTATTAATAAAAATTTTTGAAAAATCTATTAAAAAAATCTCTCTTATATGAAATAATATCTGGATGCTCAAAGCTATATTTTTTAAATAAAACCATAGGAATCTAGAGTAACAGGTGAAATCTTTGGGGAGGGGGCAAGGACAAAATCCAAGATGGAATAAATCATGAAGAAAAATGAGAATAAATTTAACTGAATAGAAATTTTTTAAATAAAAAGTCACTATAATAAAGTATTAAAAGGCATTCTATAACAATAATAAAATATTACAAAAGTAATGATAGATCTATTGTATGATGGGAGATAGCATCGGGTAGTTTACAAGTTCAAGCTCCAATTTACATACAAAAAATGTTCATGTGTTATTTATGATATAAAATAAATGAAAGGTGATATAACGAAGTGATTAGGAGCATGGGAGTAAATCCCATTTCCAGCTATTGCTAGAGATATTACCATGCCTTAGTTTTATCATCCCTAAAATGTGAATAATAATACCAAACCTCATAGGGTTGTTGGGAAAGGCTGTATGAGAAAATGCAGCTTGGGACAGAGTAAACATTGGATAAATGTTAACGATAGGAGTATTAGTTGCAGTACAAGATATAATCACTTACACTTTCACTCTTGACTCACTTGTATCTCCCCATCTGTGTCAGGAAATGAATGAGAGATAAACACAGGAATCTAACTGATGGGCATCTACACATAATCTAATTGTTGATTAAACCAGATTAGAGAGGTAGCTCAATCTGTGGCCCAAAGAAGTGAATCTTATTTGGAGAGTAAGAGAAAGAGAAGTTGGCTGTACTCTAGAAACCAGCAGCTCCAAGGAGATGAAGAAGGGGCTGAACCACGAAGCCTGGGGATTTCACAGAATCATGGTGGTAATGACTGAGTCATTATGACTTCTCCATTGTCACCAACGAAGGAAATCATCTCACCTTGGCATCCAGAGAGGTGACAAGTCAGTGTTCTGCTTACATGTCTCTTTCAGTCAGCGGAAAGGACATCCTCCCCACCTTCAGCCATAGAAACATAAGGTGAGAGGAATAAGCATTTTCCATTTCACCCCACCTTATTATTTGGAAATAATTTTAAAGGAAGGAAATGGCAACCTACTCCATTTTTACTTTTGCCTGGCAAATTCCATGGACGGAGAAGCCTGGTAGGCTACAGCCCATGTGGTCTCAAAGAGTGGGACACGACTGAGCAACTTCTCTTTCTTCTTTCTTTCCCTTTAAATGAAGGATTGCAATGGGATGCTTTACAACTGTTCAGAAGTATTTTGGACATTGGAAAACTGCCATAATACAATGTTGAGGGGCAGTGTGAAACAGAGTCCCATTATTTATTCATATTTGCAGAGGAAAATTCAGTAAGAAAAACAATAAAATGTTTTCAAAAATCGGTTATTTGATGGGTAGTGAACTTATAGGCAATTTTAATTTCTTATAGTTCACCGTATTTTTGAAACTTTCTACAGTTTTTATTACATTCTTATTCAGAAATAAAAGAGAGAAATATGACTGGTTACTGGCTCCTTCAGACAATTTCAATTTCTCAAACCAACAGTACTCTAATTTAAAAGGATTTAAAGTATATGGTTTACTTCTTGGCACTGAGATTTTAGAAATGGGCCAGAAAGAGAGACTTTCCCTTTGTGTCTATATGCACATCTGTATTTTCTTTATAAGCACACATTACTTTTGAAATTAAAATATAAGCCATTAAAATTTGCATTTTAAAAAGTGGGTTCTTTAAAATCTTCTACATCAAGAGACAGGAAAAACAAAGCCAAGCCAAATATATATGTGTAAACGTTAAAGTTTATGGTTGGGCTTGGGTAGCCTACCACCTAGAAGCTGGGTATTTATTTCAGGGCTCTGTTCCTGTGAGGTTCAAGGGCACCAAACGGGCATTATAAATATTAATAAAAACTTCAAAAGCTAAGCCACATTTTTATGGAGTTAGGAGCATAAACTGAAAGAATTAATTTGGGAAGGAAAAGGTGGTGGTTTTCTATGGTTGTTTTGTTTTGCTTTTTCTGGGAAATCCAGCAGTTCCAATTCTGTCACAATAAGGAAAACCATGTAGTTTGTTATTTTGAAAATCGGCAATGCTTGAGTGTGTATCAGGCCACAGACAAACACAGAGAGGGTCGAGAATAGTGTTTTCAGAGTAGAATTTATATCTAAATGTCTAGTTACTGATCTAGCCCCCAAGCCCTCCAGGAGTTGGGTCATCTATTAGATGATGCGTGTATGTTTGTATATATGTGTTTTCTAAAAGCTGACCCCAAATCTGAAGAATGTGAAGGGCAAAAACATAGCTGTGTAACTGGCCTCTTGAAAATAAAAGCCAAATTGAATGAGCAGAAAGGACGGCACTTCTAAGATAGGGCTGCCGGATGGTGAATACATGTGAGCAACGATGAGAGGGCACAGCCCTGCAGTCCTACCTTCCAGCCAGACTGTGCTCACTTTATGGGCTGGAGAGGGGCTGCATTAAAGTTTAATCATACTAAGACCATTTACATGGCCATGTTCTATTTACGTGGCCACTTTCATCCCAAGGATTCCAGGATTTGGTAGACTTCATGTTTATTTTCACATCCCCACCGAAAAGTAAGGTGGAGCAGGTGCTATCTTCCTTTCACAGGCTGGGGAACCAGGACAGGTAAACAGGTCTTCTGTGTCCCCTGGTGAGACAGGGAGTTAAAGAAGGGAGGGCTGCACATTTTTTGTTGCTCAGAAGGAACCAGGCTAGCACACAGGAAGGACTGAATTTGCCTTCCTGTTCAAGAGGAATCTGGATTAGATAGTGCATTTGGTATCGGTGAGCAGGGAACCAACGGGTAGATGAATAAAATAGGGAGTTCAGGAAAAGCTACACCTCAGGATGTGGAGGGGAGGTCTCCTTGACAGTCAATGCTGAAAATTTCACAGAGTCCTTTCTTTACATGATTGCGTTGGAATCTCAAAAGCCCTCTGTAAAGTGTCAATAGCTCTAGAGGCATACTACATTTAGCCACTCTCAGACAATAGCATTGCAATATTAATTAATTTATGAAATTTGTCTCTAATTATATTGTTAGCTGAATCCTGAATCCCAGCGGAACTAGACGCAGGGCAAAATGGAAGGAAGGAGTATCAGTCATGTTCTGCAAACTCAAGTCATTCTTGCAAAGAAGCTATATATTAATTAATGCAATTATTTAACTAGAAAAAAATGGTCCAGACTATTTCTGATGGAAGCA
Source organism: Cervus canadensis (assembly GCF_019320065.1). Lineage (NCBI taxonomy): Eukaryota > Metazoa > Chordata > Mammalia > Artiodactyla > Cervidae > Cervus > Cervus canadensis. The sequence goes on from NC_057387.1 coordinate 53,425,521, forward strand.
GAATGAGGCAGTGAGAGAATAATAATAATTCTGGTCCAAGTCTTGCCTGGCTCTTCACCAGCTACACAGCAGCATGCAAGTCAACCTCGCTAAGCCTCCGTTTCTCCTTTGTTATGTGAGAATAATCATGCATGTTCTCGGTTTGGATTCCCCCAAGGGCACATGTGGAGTTAAGGATGGGGAGCAAGTTTGGACGGTAATGCCAGGGATCACTGGAGAAGTGAGATGGGAGAAGGGGAAAATCATTCCAAGTGGCTCCAGTGAGGGGTTTCCACTGTGGTTACTGCTCTCAAGCTCTGTGAGGACCTAGAAGGACACTGGGAAACTGCCTTGGAAGTGTCCCAGCAAAGTGAGAGGAAGGTGGGGGATTTATGCAGGAACTCCCATTCCTCCAACGTTGAGAGTCCTTCCTGGGCGAGGGATTCCTGGGTATTTCCAGTTTAGCCCCTCACTGGGCTGAGGAGCTTCCCTTGAGACCAGAGCACACCTCAGGGAGAGACACTGCTGTCCCACAGGAGACCAGACTGCTGCCAGGAGGCCTCCAAGGGTAGACCAAGGAGTGGAGATGGGCATCAACTGAGTTACACACAGAGCCGCTTCACATAGCTGATGCGGAAAGTCACAGAGGATAGTGCGGATATGATGCTTAGCATGACATAAGGCATGTAATAAAGAGCCAGTAAATGGCGACTGTTATTATTGTCATTATTGCTACATTTTTAAAAATTAAGGTGGGCTTCCCAGATGACATAGTAGTAAAGAATCCAGCTGCCAATGCAGAAGATGAAGGAGACAAGGATTCAATCCCTGGCTCGGGTAGATTCCCTGGAGAAGGAAATTGGAACCAGCTTCAGTATTCTTGCCTGGAAAATTCCATGGATAGAGGAGCCTGGCGGGCTATAGTCCATGGAGTTGCAAAGAGCTGGACACAGCTGAGCAACTAAGCATACATACATACAGGCTTACTGTCATAGCAAAGGGTTCAGGGAGCCAGGAGACAGCTAAAAGCTCCTGGATAGATCTGAGAAGCCCTAAGAATTGAGAAAAGTGAAAACAGAGGCTGTCAGAAGCAACCTCCATGTCCTTCTGAATTTTGCCTCCTTGATCCTGTGGGCTACTAGTGGATCAGCTTGGCCAGATCTCTAAAGAGAACCAGAGAAGAAAAAGAAGGTTGTGGATCCTCAATACCAGCCTTCCAAGGTAGAAGCATACCTGGCAGTGGAAAATCCCACCCTCCGGCTAAGACAACAGCTATCTGACTGCAGAAGGAAGCTGCAATAAATATTTCTGGTTTAACCTGGTTTACAGGACAGAGGACAGCTTCTCCGAAGTTTTGCTTTGACTTTAGGCCCGATTCAGGCATAAAGCAAAAGGAAAGCGAAGTAGCTCAGTCGTGTCCAACTCTTTGTGACCCCATGGACTGTAGCCTACGAGGTTTCTCCATCCATGGAATTTTCCAGGCAAGAGTACTGGAATGGGTTGCCATTTCCTTCTCTGCAACAGGCATGAATCCCCACAAATTAACTCCCAGGGAAAACACAGCCATTTGAGGAGAGAACTGACATCTTTTGCAAAAGAGCACAGTCTTCAATCGGGTGCATGCAAGATGGCCGCCTTTCAGCTGAGGTGAGAAATAATAGAGCCGGGTGAGCCCCGGCGGACAGCTGCAGTAGCCACACTAGCTGAATCCATCACCATTCCCTTTGTGCAGTGTTGTGCATCTAACCCCCTCCTATTTGGAACACGGTTCACAAAAGGAAATTGCTTTGTTTGGCAGGTGGGAAATCATTTCAATGGTGCTATTTTTCTGTTTACTCAAATAAATATAAAGATGCTTTTCTTTTCCACAAAGAATTGTTATCGCTATTTGAATCTATGTTGCTTCCAAAACAAACACCTTACTTTTAGTATCAAAGCAGAGCATTCTGTTCCACAAAGAAGTGATATTCTGTAGAAGTCTGGTGGGAAACTTGGAGAATATTTAAAGGATAAAAGCAATTCCAGAACATACAACCTGGAAGCTGTTTTCTGAACTCTATTAACCAGGATTTGTCCTTCCCACAGGATGGACATTAAGTGACTGGAAGATGAAGGATTAGCCTATAGAGCATGGGGTGGTCCAGACTCTCCCTAAACCCACAACAGTCCTTACTAGACTGTTCTCAAAACTGTTTCTCTTTCTTTCTGCCAACTCAGAGCCCCTTCTTCTCCTACAAGTCCACTTCTGCTTTCAGTTGTGTTTTGTGGAAACCTCACTGCCTCTCTGATGAGTGGGGTGCTTACTGAGACCTGGACCAGATCTCAAATTACAATGAGTCTCAAGCAAAAATTGCTAGATTCACTGATGGATTCCTTCTACCATCACATGATTCAAGTTTCAATTCTTGCCACATCTACATCTGTGTCATTATTGCCTGGCCAAATTTCACTAGGATTCCTTCTAGTCCAATTTGTATTTATCTTTCCAATCCATAAAATGGATACTAACTTAACAAAAGAAAAGCAGATAAGCAAATAAGTAAGTGTTAGTAGCTCAGTCGGGCCCAACTCTTTGCAACCCCATGGACTGCAGCCCACCAGGCTCCTCAGTCCATGAGATTTTCCAGGCAAAGATACTGGAGTGGGTTGCCATTTCTTTCTCTAGGGAATCTTCCCAACCCAGGGATCAAACCCGGGTCTCCTGCACTGCAGGCAGATTCTTTACCTGACTGAGCTACAAGCAAATATGGTCTTGTTATTGGTCGACTTCTCTCTCTTCTATCTTTTTGTATGAGTCAACATCATTATTATCCTTCTCCTCAAAACAAGTAACAATCAATGAGTGTTTATATGCATTATCCTGTGCCATTCTCCAAACACAATGAGGAGACAGCATTATCCCCATTCTACGTAGGAGGAATCTGGAACCTGGGAAGATTTAGTAACTATTGTACAGCTAGACAGGGCAGCACTGGCAGATATAACCCGAGAATCTGCCTCCTCAGTTTGTGTTCTAAACCACCACATACTTCTGCCTTCCATTGCCTTATCAGGCTGTGGTCTCTTGGGGAACCATCTATAACAGCCATATACAGATCCTCTATCAATAAAGACTGCAGTCTTAATATCTTCTACGTGAGGTGCCCCATACATTGACACAGCCCCTTCCACATGCATCCTCCTGTTGAATTCGAATGGCAACAATTTCAGCAGGGATCTGTCAGGTACGAGTCTGCCTTCTCAGCTTAAAAAAGAAAACTAGAAATTCAACATTCCCCATCCACAAGAACAGCCAATAAACACATCTACTTAGCTTCATTCTTTTTTTCCTTTCCCTTCAGGGTGCAGGCTTCTCTCACACATTGTGTCCCCCCTCTCTCTATTTTGCCTCTATAGAAACAGAATGTTGTTTCCTGTAAGCAAAGTGTTCCCCTGATGGGAGTGACACGCACGTATCAATGAAAGAATAAAACTCCCTCAGTTGACACCTAGTTAGAACCTGCAGAATTTATAACTCAGCAGCAAGAATTTTCTTTTTGCTGAAAACTGGGGCATAATCAAGGCTTTCAATGAAGAGTAGGAAAGGGAAATCACCGAAAATCAATTCAGTATTTTTGAGGTGTGGAAGAGAAATAAAGGAAATGTTCTCTCAACTATTTTGTGGTCAGAGAGATACGATAATTGTTTTCCTTTTTGAGGCCAGGACTTCTCCTTGGTTCATGGTATGACCTTGCTGTGCCATTCCGTGGTCTGATCCTGCTTCCCTCAGCAATTCTAAGAATATAATCACACATCGGTAAAGCACTCAGTGCAAACCCTGAATGACTGGGATCAGTGTCACAACACTGCCTCTCATTAACGGTTTGACCTAAACAAGTTCTTCAGTAGACTTTCTAAGTCCATTTCCCCATCTGTAAAATGGGGATAATAAATCTACCTCAAAAGATTGTTATTGGATTAAATAAGAATCTAGAACACTTAATGTGCCTGATAGAAAGTCCTTAGCAAACTAGAGCTAATAATATACATGATACTCTTTTTTAAAAAAATCATTTCAATAGTCCTGGTTTGCTCAGTTTATTTAAATATCCTGCAATCTAGTGATGATAAATATTAATATAGATAGTAAGTTTTAGAAGTTTAGATAAATGATCACTGTGACATAATAAAAGGACACCCAGATCTCAATGTTTTGTGGTGGTGGTGATTTAGTAACTAAGTAGCATCTGATTCTTATGACCCCATGGACTGTAGGCCTCCAGGCTCCTCTGTCCATGGGATTTTCCAGGTAAGGATTCTAGAGTGGGTTGCCATTTCCTTCTCCAGAGGACTTCCTGATCTCCAGAGGATCGAACCCTCATCTCCTGTACTGCAGGAAGATTCTTTGCTGCTGAGCCACCAGGGAAGATCTCAGCGTCTCAGCATGATCATTTTGCTTCCCACCAATGGCGAGTCCAAAGTGGACACTTCTGGGTTGTCCTTCTTCAGTTGGTGACTCGGGGAACAAGTCGTCTACTGCCAACAGACTTCTTCCATTTCCCTGTGTTTTCCAGTTCTTAGTTTTCAGTCACTTGAGGGAGGAGGGAGAGAAGCTAGAAGTCCATGTCCTACGGTCACCCACATTCTGGTGTCTGGCCCTCAGTCACATGACTCCCATCTAGACACACGGGGCTGGGAGATGCTGTTAGCTGTGTGTCCAGAAAGGAGGGGAAGAGTAGATGTGGGTGAACATTGTTAGAAAGGATCAGGGAATTCATTTCACTTTTAATTTTCATACAGGAAGGGCTTATTTTTTGGAGGCATGTACAAAGAAGAGAGTATATTGGTCACTTGTACATTAGAAACATTTCAGCAGAAAACAAAACTGCATGGATCAGAGGTCATACTGCAAAGGGGACAGAAGTTTGATTTTGATGTTCCCCTGACAGATCTCTCCTCTGTCCTCCCTACTTAATCAGTGTCTTTCTCTGTCTTCTAGCCTCCTAGATCCCCACCATAGGGCCCCATATAATGTCTCATACTTAAGACAATGATGTCCTTTAAAATAGGCCTTATTTTCTCAGAGCCATATTATCTGGGAGGTGACAACTAATTAATCTGATAAGTAATTCACACAGCTAGAACAACGCTTTTTTGTGGGAATTGTGTTTCTAGGCCCAAATAACCTGTACTTTTAATAGGTTCCTTCCAAAGACAATGGTTTTAACCAAATAACATTGGTCTAATAGTACATGCTCGGTTGCTTCAGTCATGTCCAGCTCTTTGTGATGCTGTGAACTGCAGCCTGCCAGGCTCCTCTGTCCATGGGATTCTCCAGACAAGAATACTGGAGTGGGTTGCCATAACCTCCTGCAGGGGATCTTCCTAACCCAGGGTTGAGCCTGTGTCTCCTGCATCTCCTGCATTGCAGGCAGATTCTTTACCCACCGAGCCACCTGGGAAGTCCCAGTTTAATGGTAAGAACTGCTCAAATGTGAGACTCTCAGTCATGATAGCAGCTCAGCGAGAACTCGTGTAGCAGGAGCTGCTCTGATAGCAACCTTGGACATCTTAACTTTATCCCTTTGTTTACTCAACAGTCATCTTAATTGGGCTGGTGAATTATGTATCCATAAAATATTTTTTAATTGAATTTAAATTTTTATTTTATTTTATATTAGAGTATAATTGATTTACAATGTTGTATTAGTTTCAGGTATACAGAAAAGTGATTCAGTTATACATATGCATGTATTCATCCTTTTTTAGACTCTTTTCCTATATAGGTTATTACAGTATATTGAGTAAAGCTTCCTGTGCAATACAGTAGGTCCTTGTTGTTTATCTATTTTATATATGGTTCAGTTCAGTTCAGTTCAGTCACTCAGTCGTGTCCGACTCTTTGCCACCCCATGAATCGCAGCATGCCAGGAGTGTGTATATATTAATCCAAAACTCCTAATTTATCCCTCCCCACCCCCATCTTTCCCCTTTGGTAACTATAAGTTTGTTTTCTATATCTGTAAGACTGTTTCTGTTTTGTAAATAAGTTCATTAGTATTTTTTTTAGATTCCACATTTAAGTGATACCATATAATATCTGCTTTTGTCTGACTTACTTCATTTAGTATGATAATCTCTAGGTCTATCCATGTTGCTGAAAATGGCATTATTTCATTCTTTTTGTGGTTGAGTAATATTTCATGGTGTATATGAACCACATCTTTTTTATCCATTTCTCTGTCAATGGGCATTTAAGTGGTTTTCATGTCTTGGCAATTATAAATAGTGCTGCAATGAACAATGCATGTGCAATATATCTTTTCAAATTACAATTTTCTCTGGATATATGACTAGGAGTGGGATTTCTAGATCACATGGTAGAATGTTTTGCTATTAGGCTGAATCATTTAGTTGGAAAGGGTTTTTAGAAAAGCACTGCATATTTTGGAAAGAATTTTGTGTTTCCACATAAGATTCCTTGTATCATGCTATCCTCCCTAGATATGGAAATCCAGTTCCCTGGAAGAAAAGCAAAATGCAATGACTCCATGGAGGTCCCAGTCATCATCATAATTGTGTTCAGGAATTAAAATTCCTCATCAATTCTTTTTTTCTGTTTCTTTTTTATTTTTTAAATTATGAAAGTGTTATAATACATTTTCATGAGACTTGGAAAATACAGAACCAAGTTACATATAGCTTCACTATGAAAGTGAAAGTGAAAGTCGCTCAGTCATGTCTGACTCTTTGGGATCCCCATGGAATATACAGTCCATAGAATTCTCCAGGCCAGAATACTGGAGTGGGTAATCTTTCCCTTCTTCAGGGGATCTTCCCAAACCAGGGATCAAACCCAGGTCTCCTGCATTGCAAGTGGATTCTTTACAAGCTGAGTCACAAGGGAAGCCCAAGAATACTGGAGTGGGTAGCCTATCCCTTCTCCAGCGGATCTTCCCAACCCAGGAATCGAACCAGGGTCTCTTGCATTGCAAGCGGATTCTTTACCAACTGTGCTATCAGATATAAGCTTCACTATATATAAGCTTCACTATATATTACAATTTTTTTTAAGTAGCCACATCAAGATTTTTAGCTGGAGTTTCAATATCAAACTCCCCAAAATTAATAAAATGAATATACAGAGAAGTAGAAGGATATAGTAGACCTGAAAAGCACCATCTCCACTGACTCTTGATTAGGAAGAATCACATTATGTCCACTTCTTCCCGAATCCAGGGCACTGTAGGGGGTTCATTTTGACTTGGTTTTGTTTTTTGGATATGAGCAAATGCAAAGGTTTTTGTGGTAAATGTCAACAAACTAATTCAAGCTCCTTCAGCAAGAATTGTTTCTCTGTGAGTAGGTTCATAAATGTGCAATTTCTGGCTTCCATGCCCTGAGTGTGAAGAATAAAGCTACTCTTTCTGATGTCATAAGGTAGGATATGGACCTCTGCAGTCTCGTTCATGGTATGAAGACCACTATCCAAAAGATCTGCTGTCACTCCTTTAAGAAATCAGACACAATGAATGGGAAGAAAAGCAAGACTCTGCCGCTGGGGAGGCTACACACAGAACCACCCTCCTCAGGAATGTCACCAACTTCTGGTGACTGTCCCTGAGGTCAGCTCTCACAACCAGCTCCCTTTCCCTTCCTTGACACTTAGTGAGTGTTGAAGTTTTCAGTGACCTAGTGAATTAAACATAACTACCCCCATGCTAGAGAGGGAGACTCTGGGATACCGAAAAAGAAACAACGTTGTCAGGATCATATGTGTCACGATTGCTCACAGAGACCTGGTCTTGCCTCTCTCTAATATGCCTCCCAGAGCTCATATGTATTTGGTTTTCAGCAAACAGCAAGAGACAACCTCATTCCCACAACAGAATTAATGAAGAAGGGACGCACACTACAGATAAAGCTGAGTTCAGATCCAGCCTGGCCCCACACGAGCTATGTGACTTTGCAAAGTCCCCAGGCCTTGGTCTCTTCCTCTTAGACTGGAGATCCAAGGGTAATTGTAAGGACATGTAAAGTGTTGTGTGTGAATGCCTGACATCTGGAAAGCATTGGCATCCAGAACTATTAATAGCTGATGATGACACTTTAATTTTTTTAAGCTTATTAGACCCCACTTGGATATAGTGCCCTGGGCTGGGGCTGGCATATAAGAAATAGGATACATATGTGCTCCTGACAGGCTTAAAAATCTTGTTGGAAAGCTAGGTTATATGAAATAGCAAAAGAGTATATTTTCAGTGCTAAGTGAATGGAACACAAAATTAGTACAGAAGTAGGAAGCCACAGTAGTAAGTAGAAGTGTCAGGGAAATTAAGGTGGTTTTGGGAAAGAGTTTGAGACCGACACTAGAAGAGACATAGTTTGCCCACTCCAGAGTAAGTGGTTTGAGCAGCAGTGGTGAGGCTTATATATTTAACAAGAAACTCTCCATTTGCCCAACTGATTGGATCTTTGATGATAGATTCCAGACTCAATTCCTGAGACAAGTGGATTGCATTTTGAGAGTCGCTTCCTGATGTCCTGCAAATTCTGCTTTGCAACAATCTACCTGCCTGTCTCAAAGTCTGGCTGTGCCACAAAAGACCAGTTAATGTCACAAAGAACACTTCAGGGTGTCAGTCAGTTCAGTCACTCAGTTGTGTCTGACTCTTTGTGACCCTGTGGACTGCAACACGGTAGGCTTCCCTGTCCATCACCAACTCCCAGAGCCCACTCAAACTCATGTCCATTGAGTCGGTGATGTCATCCAACCATCTCATCCTCTGTCGTCCCCTTCTCCTGCCTTCAATCTTTCCCAGCATCAGGGTCTTTTCCAATGAATCAGCTCTTCTCATCAGGTGGCCAAAGTATTGGAGTTTCAGCTTTAGCATAAGTTTTCCCAATGAATATTCAGGACTGACTTATTTTAGGATTGACTGGTTGGATCTCCTTGCAGTTCAAGAGACTCTCAAGAGTCTTCTCCAACACCACAGTTCCAAATCATCAATTTTTCAGCACTCAGCTTTATTTATAGTCCAAATCTCACATCCATACATGACTACTCAAAAACCATAGTTTTGACTAGACAGACCTTTGTTGTTAAGTAATGTCTCTGCTTTTTAATATGGTATCTAGGTTGGTCATAGCTTTTTCCCCAAGGAGCAAGCATCTTTTAATTTCATGGCTGCATTCACCATCTGCAGTGATTTTGGAGCCCCCAAAAATAAAGTCATTGCTTCCATTGCTTCCCCATCTATTTGCCATGAAGTGATGGGAATGGATGTCATGAGCTTAGTTTTCTAATTGTTGAGTTTTAAGCCAACTTTTTCACTCTCCTCTTTCACTTGCATCAAGAGACTCTTTAGTTCTTCTTCACTTTTTGTCATAAGGGTGGTGTCATCTGCGTATCTGAGGTTATTGATATTTCTCCTGGCAATCTTGATTCCAGCTTGTGCTTCAGTCAGCCTGGCATTTTGCATGATGTACTCTGCATAGAAGTTAAATAAGCAGGGTGACAATATACAGCCTTGATGAACTCCTTTCCTAATTTGGAACCAGTCTGTTGTTCTATGTTCAGTTCTAACTGTTGCTTCTTGACCTGCATACAGATTTCTCAGGAGGCAGGTCAGGTGGTCTGGTATTCCCATCTCCTTCAGAATTTTCCAGTTTGTTGTGATACACACAGTCAAAGGCTTTGCCATGGTCAATAAAGCAGAAGTAGATGTTTTTCTGGAATTCTCTTGCTTTATCAATGATCCAGTGGATGTTGGCAATTTGATTTCTGGTTCCTCTGCCTTTTCTAAATTCAGTTTGAACATCTGGAAGTTAATGGTTCATGTACTGTTGAAGCCTGTCTTGGAGAATTTTGAGCATTACTTTGCTAGTGTGTGAGATGAGTGCAATTGTGCAGTAGTTTGAACACTCTTTGTCATTGCCTTTCCATGGGATTGGAATAAAATTGCCCTTTTCCAGTCTTGTGGATACTGCTGAGTTTTCCAAATTTGCTGGCATATTGAGTGCAGCAGTTTCATAGCATCATCTTTTAGGGTTTGAAGTAGCTCAACTGGAATTCCATCACCTCCTCTAGTTTGTTTGTAGTGATGCTTCCTGAGGCCCACTTGACTTCACATTCCATGATGTCTGGCTGTAGGTGAGTGATCCCACCACTGTGGTTATCTTCAGGGTGAGATGGTGTAAGGGGTCAAATGACCTGATTTGGTCTGCAAATGGCCCATATCATCCAGGTAAAGCTCACTGAGATAAACATCCACAACCAGTGCACAGTGTCTAACTCTTGAGCCTTTCATAGGTGTTGGCAAGGCAAATTAGAACTCTCTATAATGGTCATTCCCATTCTTTTCTTCTGCGGGCTATGCCCCACTCTTATCAGTCAGCAGAGGTTCCCCAGAGGAGAGGTGGCCTCTGTGTGTGTCCACATGTGTGCACACACTTACTCATGCAGACATATGTCTTGAGCAAGCAAAGCACCTTAGAATTTTATGGGCACACATGTCATATTTTGTTAACATGCAACTTCTAGTTCAAGAAGTCTGAGGTAAGGCCTGAAATTCTGCCTTTCAGACAGGCTCTTGGGCATTCCCATTTTTCCCGAGCTGCCTCTTCACAGACCACATTGAAAGCATGTGGACCCTTTCCAGGTGGTTTGGGAAGGCAGGCTTGTAGAGACTGACTGAGAACCAGTGCTCTCCAGTGACCAGGGGGTGCCCTGGATTCCCCTAGGCATCCTTGAGCAGTAGTCCTGCTCAGATGAACTGGTGTGTGGGCGCTCCATGCTGTATTCCCCTGGCAGGATCACCGTGGCCAGGAGATATCACTTGGGAGCCTGGGAGCCTATGGCTACCAATCTTAAAGGTAATCAGCCCTGAATAATCATTGGAAGGACTGATGCTGAAGCTGAAGCTCCAATACTTTGGCCACCTGATGCGAACAGCCGGATCATTGGAAAAGTCTCTAATATTGGGGAAAATCGAAGGCAGGAGAAAAGGATGACAGAGGTTGAGACGGTTGGATGGTATCACTGATTCAATGGACATGAACTTGGGCAAACTCTGGGAGATAGTGATGGACAGGGAGGCCTGGGGTGCTACGGTCCATGCGGTCACAGAGTTGGACATGACTTGGTGACTGAACAACAAAAAAAAAGCTTATGACTAGGACAGCTGAGACCAAGTGGACACCTATTCCTAGACCACTGAGGTGTGAAGTCATGGAAACCTCCACTGCACTCACAGGACACCTTCTCTGTGGAGGTCAGGAGATTTTTCTCCTACATATCATAAACTCATGAACCAGGCCTGGTTCTGTCTGTGGAAACTTTCTCTGAAAGACCAAGAGGTTCCACACAGAGTGAGAGAAGGCAGAGGGGCAGCAGGGGCTTGGCATTCCCTCCCCTGGGGGTCTTTAAGTGCGGTTCTGAGCAGTGCTGTTGGGAGGTCGGGGGCAGGTCATCTTAAGGCCTGCATGTAGTCAAAACGGAGCTTTGGACGTGAAATGTTCCCCGGCTTTAAAGGCTGTGAGAGAGACATGGCTGGTTTTACCCACAGACACGGTGACACGCTGTGATCCAACAACTGCCCACTGCCCACTGTCGGCATGGGTCACCGTCACCAAAGGCCCCCAGGTAGCACGGCTTTTGTCCAGTACCCCCCTTCTATGCCCATAACTCTGAAACTACATGACATCTTAACCTTTATAAGAATTTCTTCTAGACAGCATTTAAAAACACCCAAATCTTTCTTGACCTTTACATTTCAGCAGAGTTTTTTTTCTTAAATTGATGTTACAATAATTTTTTTTAAGCTGTGGCATTTTTAAAGCTACTTCAAGAGGAACTTCACTTTCCCTTACCCATCCTATTTGAGACCAATCATTAATCATGAAGGGAAGGCACCAGGACTCAAAGCCAGCTTTATTATGTTTTCGTGTTTGTGACATTTTCTTTCTATCAGCCAGTGGGAAGTTCTTACCCTTTTTGTTTATTATCTACAAGTTGTAGAATTTGTTTTCCAGGTTCCAGCCCTCTTCCATCACCTTCCACACCCTCCTCTGTCATGGCCCCAGCTTCTGAGAGCTCCTTCAGACTGGAGTCTGCAGAGAATGACTAATGAATATCATCTCAACTTTGCAAAAATACAAGTCCACTTTGTCTCAGGCAAAACAGAACTTTCTGCCTGTCAAGAGACGACTCAGTTGTCATATTCCAATCTTTTTTTTTTTTTTTTCCTTCATAAGGACAACTCTTAGAGAGGGACTGTGAAATGATGGATCCATAATTGCACAAGGGTTTATGTCAGAGATCATAAAAAAACTGAAGCCCTTAAGGCCACTATTCTGCCTGGGTAGAGTCAGATAGACTTGATAGCAGCGGTACCTTCTAAACCAGGGGTTCTTCACTTGGAGTTCACAGATGCAGCTATGTGTGTGGAATTCAGATAGCCATAAACTTGGTTAGGGAAAAAAATACTGTATCTTTATTTTTATAAATTTCTAACTGAAATTTAGCATTGTATTCAAGTATGAATACAGGCAAAAAACTACTGTGGTGTTGGCAGGTATGCCTTCACTGCATCACCAATGGAAATCACAGATGTTTTCATATATATAACAGCTGTTATAGATATCTTGAAAAACTGCTTATATTTACCACTACTTAAAAGATGCTAGTTATTAGTTTGGCTGTTAGATCTTGTTATTTAATGCATTAATAAAGAAGCACGTATATTACTATCTCACACATTTGTGTGTTTTTAATACTTTGATAATTATATTTCTATGTAATTTGTTTCCTTTGTAATTCTATATGTCCTAATGTTTTATATATATATTTAAAGCATTATTCTGAGAGGGGTCCATAAGTTTCAACCAGATTTCAAAGGGGTTCATGGCACACACAGAAATGTAAGTAAGAAGCCCCTTTCAGATTTCAAGTATGCCAGTGTCAAAGTAGCCTAGTCATTCATTTTTTAACATTCCTAATGCTTGTAGGAATTTGAGTTGACTTGCTTAAGTTTAGGGATCTTTTTGAAAAGTTTTTCTTTGCATTAGGAGGTATGTCCTTAATCACAGGTGATATTATAGTCATTCATTCATTTTATTATTAATTTTTTAAATATCCCTAATGAACTTTATTAAGCTTTCTGCCAAATATTGTGAACGATTATCAAATGACTAAGACATTGTCCCCGCCTCTAACATACTGGGCTCCAATAAGAAGTTTATCACTCCTATAAACTCCTTATTAAATTATAAGTGTTCTGTGCTGTTATTCCCACCACTAGCAATATCTAACCCTGAGTAGCAAAGAACAGTGATCCAGCCCTAGACCAGGTGTTGTCAATGGACAGAAATTTTGTTTCTTTCTCATCTTCTTCTCAAAAGTTTGAGGACTTTCATCCAATAGCCATTTACTAAGTGTCAATTTGATGTGTGACAAAGAAGATAGGCAACTCTAAATTTAGACTCTCAAGTTTCTAGCTTGAGTGTCCCAGTAGAGAATGCTACTTTTCAACCCAAAACAGAGTGTGTGAGAGGAGAGAGGAGATCATTCTTCCTGGGAAAGGAGATTGTTGGGTTTTGATCTTGCTGAATTTGAGGTTGTATGATTATAGGTGGATATGTGGATCCAAAGCTTAGAAAAAGTTTGAATTCAAAATCTAAATATGGGTGTCATCAGCTGTACAGGTGGTTAGTAAAACCACTGGCCTAGATGAGATTGCTCTTTTAACATGCAAATGTGCATCCTATAAGGACTTTTATGCAACTGAAGACAATGACAGGTGTATTGTAAACAACCTGCCAATATCCATCCCTCCATGGAACTGTACACAATAACTTAAGAACAATGAAATCTCTCTACAAAATCATATTCTCAATATTACTTTAAAAGAATGCTAATGCTAAATATATACAGTGAGTAAAAAGAGAAAAAGAAACAAATTCTATGCCTTTCTGCCCCTTTCATCCCCCACCACAGAGCTTTGCTGTAAGCAAAGACGGGTCAATAAAAACTGCTAGGAATACAGAAGAGGGAACAGACAAGGGGACCTTAAGGAAAGTTAGAGAGGGCACCAGAAAGATTAAACAGAGCAGAATATCCTAAAGGAGATTTCAAAGTCTGTGCCTTTGAAAGGGTGTGGGCATCTCTTTAAAGGGCTAGGCACACAATTTAAAGGAATAGGTGTAGTTTAAATGAACAAGTATGATTTAAAGGAACTATCTTCATACACATAGCTTCGGGAAGAGAAAATAAAAGAAAAAAAAAGAAAGAACAAGAGTCCTTTAGCAGTTAGGTAGTAAAACAGAAATGAAGAAAAATGTAGAGTTCAGCAAGAAAAAAAAGAAAAACAGATCAACAAAATTAGTGGACTCACAATCCCTCTTCCACCACCAAAACAAACAAAACCTGCTAAAGTATTTGAATTTTAATACACAACAGTGAAAAGTGCCTTTCAGTTAGAACTGTGTAAAATATTCTAGTATCACAAAAAGGAAACTCAGAACAATAAAATCCAAAAAGGACTGCAGCAGAATAAATTTACACAGAAATCAACAGAGGAAAATCTAACTACCCTCCTCCAAAAAAAAAAAAGACAAAAACAAAACAGAAATAAAACATGAAGCAGAAGGAAACTTTACGCTTACACTCCAAATCAAATTAAATATATCATAACAAAGATTTAAAGATATGAAAAAATACACTTTAAATTATGAATTCAAACACTGAGAACAGAAATGGTCAAAAAGGGGAAGAATGAAAAATAGTTGACTGAACTCAGGAAAGAAATGAAAGAAAAAAGATGATATTATAAATAAAGAAGAAATTTTAGTGACCAAGAGAAAAGAGACTCAAATGAAAATAATAAGGGACATTGAAGAAATGCAGGAAAACAACAAAGAGAATGAAATGACACAAAGGAAAATATAAAGTGGATCAGAGAAAAATAGTGGAAATAGAAGACAGGCAAAAAGGAATAATATTTGTACTACTGGAGTCATTGAGAAGAAAAAGAAAACAAATGATGTGCAGTTAGTCTTTAAAATTATAATCCAAAAAAAATTTTCCAGAACTAGAGAAAGACATGAATCTAGGTTGGAAAGGCTTACTAGGTATCTGAGAAAAGTAAACAATAACTGAGACATATGCTTATAAACTCTTAGATTTCAAATGCAAAGATAAAATCTTCAAGACCTCCAGACAAAAAGAACAAATAATTTTTTCAAAACTTCTTTTTGGCAAAACTAATGATGTCAAGAAAATTCAACTGGCATCAGAGTTTTAAAAAATCAAAGTACAAAAAAGGTGGCAATAGAGTAACATTTTTTAAATGTTTAATGAAAGAAATTGTGAACAAAGGATTTTATATACAGTCAATTTATCTTTCAAATATCAAGTAACAATTTTAATATATAAGAACTTATGAAATTCTGTACCTATAGATTGTTCATAAAGAATCTACCAAAGAAGGAGCTTCATCCAACTAAATCATATCAGTGTCTTATCTGGTGACTATATCACTCTAATCTCTGCCTCTATCTTCTCACCACCTTCTCCCCTACATAGGTGTCTAATCTCACTTTATTTCTATTTTACAAGCACATGTGTGATAGCATTTAGGGTCCACTTAGACAATCCAGGATAATTTCCTCATCTGAAGTTCCTTAATTTAATCATATCTACAACAGTTTTATTGTAAAAGGTAGCATTTACAGCTTTCGGGGATTAGGACCTGATGGCCATTATTCAGCCTACTACAAATAATAAGTCTAAAGGGGAAAAAAAATGATATGACAATTTCCATAGATACTGAGAAAGCATTTGACTAAATTCAACACAATCATGATAAAATTACTCCAATATATAAGAATTGAAAGATACTTCTTGAAATAATGAATAGTTCCAAAGTCAATATCTTATTTAATGAAGAAACACTAGTGCCATCTCCACTAACATCAGGAACACAAATGCCTATGATCTCTACTATTAGTGCTATTGGACAATACAATTAGACAAAAGAAATCAACTAGAGGCATAAGAATGGCTAAAGAAAGAAAACTATATTTGCAGATGATATAATAAACCTGGAAAATTCAAAGAATCAGTAGTAAAACTAACTCAAACGATGAAAGAATTTGCCGAAGTAGTAGGATATGAAATTAGCTCATTAAAATCAAATCCCTTCATATAAAGAAATAATAAACAGAAGAAATCATGGTAAATAAAAACCCATTTACAACAGTATCAAAATGCAGTACTTACAAGTAAATTTAACAAAAAGTATACAAACCTAAAAAAGGAAAAATTTTTAAATACTCTTGAATGACACTAATTAAGGCTAGAACAAATGGAAAGACATCCTCTATTCTTAATAGGACTGTAGTTATTATTAAAAAAAAAAAAAAAAAACATGTTCTCCCAAAGTTAATAAAATTGAATATAATAGCAATAAAATAATAGCAAGCTATTTTCTGAAGTTAGACAATTTGATACTAAAATTCAAATGGGAAAAAAAGCATGCAAAGATAGGTAGAAAAACACTAAGAAAGAAAAACTATGTGATGATTAGTTCTTATCAGAAATTAAAATATTCTATAGAGCCTTGACAATTAAAACAATGTGGAACATGAGTAGAGAAACAGACAAATAGACTAGAATAGAGCAGTCCAGATATAGCCTCCAAATCACATGGAAATTTAGTATATGAAAAAAATGGCATTTCAAATCACTGGAGTTAAGATGAACTTTTTAATAAATAGTCTGAAACAACTATGTAATCATTTGGAAAAGTTAAAATACATCTATATCTCACATCATACAGTAGATAAACTCCAAGTGGATTAGATATCTAAATATAAACATTGAAATCAAATCATATAAAGAAAAACATAGCTAAATTATTCTATTCTTTAACCTTGGTAAGAAAAAGACTTCTACCTATGTTTTAAAATCAGAGACCAGAGAGAAGTTAATAAATTTGACTGCATTTGAATGAAAAAATTTTTGCATGACAAATAGCACCATAAACAAGATCACAGGACAACTGATGAAAATATTTGTAATATATACCAGAAAAAAGGGCTAATATTCTTTATATACAAAGAAATCTTAATTATTAATGGACAAAGGACACAAATCCTGATAGGAAAATGAAGGGAAATTCACACATACATCCCGAAGATTAAAAAAAAAAGCCTTCAAACATGCGAAAAACTGCTCAAACTCATTTATACTCCAACAAATCCATTTTTCACCTATCAGACTGGCAAAACATGTAAAATATGAGAACACATTCTATTAGTTAAGCTTATTGTTGAAGCTGTGGAGAAACAGGCACTTACCTACATTTCTAATAAGAATGCAAATTATTGCAACCCTTCTAGAGGAACACTTGGCAATATCTAACAAAACTGCATATGCATTTTCTTTTTAACCTAGCAATCTCAGTTCTAGGGGACACATCTCCAACAATGTAAGCACACATGTGCACAAATTTATTCACTGCCTCATTGTTTGTAATTGCAAAACACTAGAAACAACTTAAATGCCCATATGTGGAAGAGTGCTTGAATAGACTAGTATTGCCACGTAATAGAGTACTATGCAACTGTATAAAACAATGAAAAAAACTGCTAGAACTGATGTTTCATATATATTACGTGAAAAGAAGCAAATCATCAAAGAGTGTATCTCCTTTTCTTCAGTTAAGTTGCTCAGTTGTGTCTGACTTTTTGCAACACTATGGATTACAGCATGCCAGGCTTCCCTGTCCATCGCCAACTCCCAGAGCTTGCTCAAACTCATGTCCAACAAGTCGGTGATGCCAGCCAACTGTCTCATCCTCTGTCGTCCCCTTCTCCTCCCACCTTCAATCTTTCCCAGCATCAGGGTTTTTTTCAGTGAGTCAGTACTTCACATCAGGTGGCCAAAGTATTAGAGCTTCAGCTTCAGCCTCAGTCCTTCCAATGAATATTCAGGACTGATTTCCTTTAGGATTGACTGGTTTGATCTCCTTGCAGTCCAAGGGACTCTCAAGAGTCTTCTCCAACACCACAGTTTAAAAGCATCAATTCTTCGGTGCTCAGCTTTCTTTATAGTCCAAATCTCACATCCATACATGACTACTGCAAAAACCATAGCATTGACTAGATGGACCTTTGTCAGCAAAGTAATGT
Organism: Cervus canadensis; assembly: GCF_019320065.1. Taxonomy (NCBI): domain Eukaryota; kingdom Metazoa; phylum Chordata; class Mammalia; order Artiodactyla; family Cervidae; genus Cervus; species Cervus canadensis. The sequence continues at coordinate 53,443,671 of NC_057387.1, forward strand.
CTCTGCTTTTTAATATGCTGTCTAGGTTTGTCATGCCTTTTCCTTTTCTTAGGTGCTTAATATTTCATGCAGAAGAAATTCAAAAATAATAGAAAATTTGAATAAACTCAAAGTACCTGCCTCAAAGTACTCATCAAGAGTCAAAGATAGTAACAAAGGGAAAGATAGTAACTTCATTGTGGAGAAACAAGCAGGCACCAACTTAACCAAGTGATCAAAGTAAATATCACCAGTAATAAGACACACCAGTATTAAGACACCCTGCTTATTTAACTTACATGCAGAGTACATCATGCAAAATGCCGGGCTGGAGGAAGCAAAAGCTGGAATCAAGATTGCTGGGAGAAATATCAATAACCTCAGATACGCAGATGACATCACCCTTATGGCAGAAAGTGAAGAACTAAAGAGCCTCTTGATGCAAGTGAAAGAGGAGAGTGGAAAAGCTGGCTTAAAACTCAACACTCAAAAAAAAAAAAACAAAAAAAACTCAACACTCAGAAAACTAAGATCATGGCATCCAGTCCCATTACTTCATGGCAAATAGATGGGGAAACAATGGAAACAGTGAGAGACTTTTTATTTTGGAGGGACTTCAAAATCACTGCAGATGGTGAGTGCTGCCATGAAATTAAAAGACGGTTGCTCCTTGGAAGGAAAGTTATGACCAACCTAGATAGCATATTAAAAAGCAGAGACATTACTTTGCTGACAAAGGTCCATCTAGTCAACGCTATGGTTTTTGCAGTAGTCATGTATGGATGTGAGATTTGGACTATAAAGAAAGCTGAACACTGAAGAATTGATGCTTTTGAACTGTGGTGTTGGAGAAGACTCTTGAGAATCTCTTGGACTGCAAGGAGATCAAACCAGTCAATCCTAAAGGAAATCAGTCCTGAATATTCATTGGAAGGACTGATGTTAAAGCTGAAATTCCAGTAGTTCAGCCACCTGATGCAAAGAACCGACTCATTGGTAAAGACCCTGATGCTGGGAAAGATTGAAGGCAGGAGGAGAAGGGGATGACAGAGCATGAGATGGCTGGATGGCACCACCACGTGATGGACATGAGTTTGAATAGGCTCCAGGAGTTGGTGATGGACAGGGAAACCTCTCGTGCTGTAGTCCATGGGGTCACAAAGAGTCGGACACGACTGAGTGAGTGAACTGAACTGAACTGAATAAGACATATTGGCATTATATCATATGATAAGATATGCTGAAAAGGGACACAATATCACTTCTGTGGTATTTTTGCAAAACCTGCATAATCTTACCCCAGTCATGAGAAAACATTAGACAAAGCTAAGTTAAAGAATATTTTACAAAATTACTGATCACTACTCTTCTAAAAGAGTCAGTCATAAGGGACAAGGAAAGACTGAGAAACTGTGACAGATTGGAGGCAAAATGCAATGTGAGGTTCTGGATACGATCCTGGAACTGGAAAATGATATTTGTAGGAAACTTTGTGAATTTCTAATGAAGTCTATAGTTTAGTAACTAACACTGTACTAATATTAATCTCCTATTCTTGATAATTATAATGGTGATGAGAGACTTTAACATAAGTAGAAGCAGAGTGAGGGATATAAAGGAATATTTTATAGTATTTTTTTCAACATTTTCAAGCCTAAAATTAGTTTAAACTGAAATGTTGTTTTAAAGTCTAAATAAATAAATAAATGGATCTCTGAACTTCTATTATGGGTTTTCTGGAAACCTCCACCTTTTCACAACTCTTCTGTAAAAGTTTTGAAACATTTCTGAAACCATATACCACTAATTGTAACTCATGATCAGAAGGGCAGCCTCGCAGGCTGCCAAATTTGTGAAGAAGAGAAAGCTAGAAGGGGCACCAGACGAAATGGGGCATCTGAAAGGAGAGATTTTTAAATGACCTCTTTTGTGTTGCTAAATTTATTCCTACCCTGCAATAGGCTACAACCATCACAAGGACACAAAACTCATCAGGTAAATTCAAGGACTTTTTAAAAATGCATCTAAACCACCTCCTGTCCAAAACATTCAAGCTTAACCTTTCTCCTGAAAATGCAATCTGCTCTATCCACCCCGCCTGCATACCAGACTCTGAGACCTAGATTGTCACACGAGCAGAACCATTCCCTTGTCCTGATTCAATAGGTTCTCGTTGTTACATTATCAGCTTGAGATCCTAGGGGTATGTGGAGACGTGCCTATTCATTGCTGAGAGAGTCCACACACAATTTCTGTCCTTCACATAACTTTGTCCTTAAAATCTATCTTTGGAATTTGAGTTGTTTTCCCAAAGACCATGTAAAGGGATGACTGCTGTTTCTTCATATTAGAAGTAAAAGAAATGAGCCAAAAATCTCAAAACGATTGAGGTGCTCAGAATAAAAAAAAGTCTTGATAATCATAAGGCCAGATTTAAAGTCTCCAGCCTATGCATCCTCTTTTTGGTTTAGAAAACTGTGCTGCTCAGCAAATGTGTACATTAACCTACTGACCACAAGCCACCCAGCTGAGAGTGCTCTGCCACTCCATTCATGACATAGTGAAGTGCAAAGCCTTCTGCACATATTTCATTTAATTTGATCCTCAAACCAACTATATTGTAATACAGGTAGGATAGAAATTTCCTTTTAATAAAGATGCCATATTCTGAATGCTTGGTGTCCCCCAAAAACTCACATGTTGAAATCCTAACCCCTGATCTGATGTATCAGAGAGCTAGCCATGGGAGGTGATGAGGTCATGGGGGCAGAGGTCTTGTAATGAGATCGATGCCCTCAGAGAACAGACTTGTGGACACAGAGAGGGAAGGAGAGAGTGGGACAAACAGAGAGAAGCGTTGAAACATATACATTACCATATGCAAAATTAGATAGTCAGTGGAAATGTGCTATATGACATGGGAAGTGCAAACCCAGTGCTCTGTGACAACCTAGAAGGCTGGGATGGGGTGGGAGGCAGGAGAGAGGTTCAAGAGGGAGGGGACATATGTATACCTATGCTGATCCGTGTTGATATATGGCAGAAACTAAAAATAATGTAAAGCAATCATTCTTCAATTAAAAATAAATACTTTTAAATTTTAAAAGGCTCCAGAAAGATCCTCCCTTCTACTCCAGTAGACATAGACACAGTCAGAAGCTGAGAAGTCTACAACCCAGAAGAGAGCTGGCTCTCAACCACGCTGGCTCCCAGAGTTCAGACTTCCAGCCTCCAGAACTTAAAGAAATGAATTTTTTTTGGCTGACAAGCTACTCAGTGTGTTGTATTTCGTTATGGTAGCCTGAACAAAGACAAATAACACCATACCCTTCAAGAACACAGAACGCTCTAAACCATTCAATAAACTGCATAAATAGCACTTTCATGTGCATGACTTTATTTAGGTCACACTAAAGTAAAAAGTGTGAGGTAATACTATCCCCATTTTCAATAATAAGTGAGGCTCAGAGGTGGACGAATCCAAAGTCACTCAGGTAGATTCAAGAAGACGTCAGAGCAATCTTCTGACTCATAACCTAGTAATTTCCCCCACTGGCTGCATACCTGAACAAGGAGAAATTACATGTTTCTGAATGTGACTCCAAAGATGAGTCCATGAGTGACTTCTTACCAGAAGGGAATCTAAGGGGGTCATTCTGCTTAGTGGCTTAGCCACACGGCTATTCCAATGGGTGAGGCAGAAATAGAACATGGTCACAAGTCATGAGAGTGGAGCCCACCTGACCAGGCTTCAGGCTAGAATCAGACAGTTATCTTTGTGGATATCTGTGGTTCACTTAGGAACCATTCCAAGGACTCCAGGAGAGCCAGATAGGATGTACGTTAACTCATTAATTAAAAGCTCAGAAGGAATCACAAGGTATTTGAGGTAGGAGCCGATTAGGCTTAGGGTGTCTCCTGTTACATAAAAGGTTGTAATGAGCCAGCTTCCTCCGCTTTACCTCCCTCCCTAGCATCTATTAAAGATATGGGGGTTCACCTTGCATGACTCAGAAGAACTGGGTTTCATAAACAACAGGACACCAGAGTCATGCTTAACCCTTGAGCATGCCTCCGGGTCTCATGATGTTCCAGAGTCTGGCTACGGGTTTATGATAGGAAAAAAGAACCAGGAAACTGGAGAGAGAAGAGCTGCAGGGGTGAGGGAGTGTGTAGACAATCAAGCTCCCCTTAGATCCTGGCTATGTTGAGGATAGTGCCTGGTGGAATATTCTGGTCACCGGTGTAATGGCCCCATAGCTCAGCTGGACACACTCACTAATTTGGCAGCTGTCACTTTATTTGGTGATACAGACAACATGACTGGGTCTATTGACAGTGGCCTGGACTGCAGGAGTCACATGGGTGATGTAGTCCTGGACAGGAAGTGCGCCTCCTGCCCTCCCCCTGGGTACTGCAATGCAAGTTTCAAGGCCCTTTCCCCAGCGCTGAGGGGATTTGTATTCACCTCTGTTAACGTATTTACAGAAAGGTATTTGGGAAAACTTTCACATGTGCAAAGCAGCATTCTGATAAGGCATGCAGAGCCCCACAGAGTTCCGGAGCTGAAGGTCACAAGGAAGAAAGCAAAACCAGTAAACTCGGGGATGTTTTGTCCTGAACTTGTAAATCCAAACAATCTCCCAGTTATGAAATGGAAAGTTTGTGGGGAAAAACAAATGCTTTGGTTATTACAGTGTTACTACATTCATAAAATATATTTCATTGAGGGGGGAGTTTACACAGGGGGTAATGAGATTTTTGCTTTATAAATTATTTATAACCACTTAATCCAGGTACTGTGGGTTATTTTTTTTATTCCTTCGTTTTCACAGCTACACAACACTTCAGTATTTCTAATTTATTTCTGCTTACAATACAGATGTTCTCAATTGTGTTTCTAACTACATTTCAACCGTTATGATCGCATTTATTTGTTTGTGTCAGCACACAAGCAGGAGTTGAATGTGCACTACACAATAGTGAGGCTTCGAGAAGCCTGTAAGAGGCCTCTTGTGCTTTAGTTATCAACAAATTAAAGCAGCTTGGCGGCACTATCTTTATCATCGGTGGTTTTAATCTCCAGATAATTCCCCCACAGTTGGGTAAGCAGGACGACAGCCCTCTCTTAGTGCAGAAAGGTTGCACGCCTTAAAACAGCACTTTTCACGATGACCATTTGGAAGGAACATTTGGAGAACATTTGGGTTATGTCCTCTAACTGAATTTCCAAGCTGTTGGTAACAGGCTAAAGAAAACGCAGTCTGTACTGAATCCTAAGAAAGCAAGAGTGTAAGAGCCTTGAAGGTCATGTGTAAATATTGACATTTTAATTTTTTTAGCATACCCAAGTGGAGCCCTCCAGTTGCTTATCTTGCTGTAAAAACCCACCCATCTGCACTGCCCTACAGATTGTGGAGAGAAAATCTAATCTGAGCAGCCATGGGTGCTACTCCTGCCTTTGCTAACAAGGATGAGTTTTGTTTGTGCAAAGCCTGAGTCAGAGGGGCGTTCCTCCCCTCTCATCTCCACCACAGACCGATGCACCTGATTAGATAACAGAAATCCGTGGGCTGATTGTTCATGTAGTGACAGGAAAGCCAAGAGGCAAAAATACTCAGGGAAAACAACCTCCCACTTACTCATAGAGGCAAGTCAGGGGTCCAAAACCGAAGTTATTCAGGGAACCAAAAACTGGCTGATTTGGCCAGAACACTCTCTTGTGTGTCCTCGGGAGCAGTGTGAGGAATAAATGCCAGCATGTCTTCAGGGTCTCTATCCTTCTCACAATCCAAGACTCTGCCTGCAGAGCTTAATTCAAGCAGGGGAGAATTCTGAAGGTGAAGTACAAGTGACAGGCTGATCTTCCCACCATAAATGGTGGTTAGGGTGCCCCACGCACTTAGCAAGTTCACCAAGATGTTTCAGTGTTAGCTGAGGAAGGCATTACTTTCCTACTCCAGAGCCAAGAGCCCACTTACATAGAACAGCCTGGCAGTTTGATAACTTGCCAGAAACTCCTGTCTCCCCACAGCGAGGTCACTAGAATCATTTCCCTCCTGAGAAATGGTGAATGGAAATACAGGTCCAACAGACTTCAGGAGCCAGGAGCCCGTAAGTGAAACACGGAGAAATCAGGGACACCTCAAGTGGTCATTGGCCTAAAAGGTCTTTTCTAAGTGAAAAGAAGAAAATCAAATGCAGGAACAAAATGATCTTTGAATGCTTCATAACTCAAGCTCGAACTTACAAAACAGGGAATGTGATATTAAAGACCAGCTCTCTTTTCTGCCCTCTGCGTTTGAGCTTTGAAGGGGACTCCTCAAATATTCTAGCCTCTGTGCCCAAATCAATGTCATGATTTACAAGTCATACTAGAGTTGAAATGTTAACCACCCTTCCTAAGTCTAGTCTTGCTGAGCTCTAGCCAGTACAATTACTGAAATAGTCCAATAAAGTGCTCTCAAAGATAAGTCATTTGCTTTGTTTTTAAGCAGTACTGAGTGGGCAGTTTCATATGTGCTAAGTTGCTCCATTTGTGTCCAACTCTGTATGACTATGTACTGTAGCTGTCATGGGATTCTCCAGGTAAGAATACTGGAGTGGGCTGCCATGCCCTTCTCCAGGGGATCTTCCCAACCCAGGGATTGAACGTGCGTCTCTTATAGCTCCTGCATTGGCAAGCAGGATCTTTACCACTAGCACCACCTGGGAAGCTCGAGTGGGCAGTTAGCCCCGTTCAAAATTCCCAAGTGGGCAAAAAATGTCAGCTGGCCCCTTCTTCTTCTCTCTGTGCTTTCCCTTCACCTACTTAGCAAACCTTTCCTTCTTTCCCAATGATGAAATTGCGAGTTTCTTCTAGCTCAACTAGTTCCTTTTATTCACTGGAAAGCAAAGCTAATCACTACCTTAATGTATTTGCTTGCATATGGTAGTTTTGTATTTTGCACAAACCAAAAGAATTTTCAATTTGAGTGAAGCAAAGAAAAACAAAGGAATGACTCTTTGGAGGTGGAGTGTCAGAAGCATGGATAAAATAAAACCTGGGGCAGTAAAGTATACTTTCAGCATCCTTAACTCAGAGGAACCAGTCAAGTCAGTACCCACCAGGCAGACCTGGCAAATTTCAGGACAGAGTCACCCCCTACAGTCCACTGTGATGTTTTAAGCATCCTTTATAGTCAGCTCTACCAACCTACTCTGAATTTAATATTCCTAACTACCCAAACTAAAGTAACAGAGTCTAGCTATTCTGGTTATTCTCAAGACCCTACTGGACACTGGTTTGAAACAATCCAGAAATGAATAAAGAGCACATTGGAGATTCTTTGAAACAGCTAAGTTAGAGTAGCACAATTCATTGTTTTTATACAGAAGTTGATTGCCTGGTTAACCCTGATTTGTTTCAGTCTAAAGCAATGCTTTCTTTCTGGTTTGGTCTTCTCTGCATACTTGAACCTGCAGAGATGGGAGGGGAGACAACGAAGACGTGTTTCATTTGAGCTTGTGAAAATGAAGCTTATCAAGTTCAACGTCATAAGTTTTCTTCCACAAGAAGGAAGAGTATACTTCCCAGTGATCGATAGTTCTTTATTACATAGAAATGGTTCCTAATTCTCAGCAGATAGAGCACTTGAGGTAACAGGGGTATTCTCCCAGTCACAAAGAATAATGTGATGGTCAATATGATTGACTGTTGTAAGCTTTCATAGCTTGTTTCAAACTGAGATACTGAAATATGGAAAAGAACAGTGCTGGCTGGCCAAGGGAACCCATTGCTGGGAAAAGGAACATAAACATCCCCAAAGGCCATCCGACAATGATCATTTTCAACATTAGTCTGAAAGTAATAAGCTAATAGGAATAGGAAACTTAGGCTATATTTACTGGATTCATAAAACGTCCTTCCAAAAAAGGGGAAGTTTTTAATTTTCCATGAAGTTTGAAATCTAAAATGTTCTGGCATTATTTCCACGCATATTCAGGAAATTCATTTTTACTTTCATCTGGATTAGTGTATGTCAATCAGTGGGCACATCAGAAGCCCATGGGAGTTATGTGGGGCTTGGGGTTTTGTTTATTTGTTATATTTTAGTATCTTACTATGAAACTACACTGAAATTGAATTTCATAGTCTGTGTCAAAGAAGTGTGTACTTTGAAAAATTCCTAGAGTAGCTTCTGAGAATGACCCCCTAATTCAATGACTCTTTGAATGTTGTGATGAAAAACATTCAGATTTAAAAATCACATCTTCTTAATCTGGTGCATGGGGGCAAGGAAAGTAGAGAGTCTTTAAACACTAAAGACAATTTTGACAAAAGTGGGCACAAGGTTAAGGAATTTAGAACCCAATATAAAAGAAGCAAAGGACTCTTTCTTCCCTTGTCTTCTCCCACTGTACTCTCACACTTCTCTCAGTAACCACTCTGCAAGGTTTTTACCCCATGGTTCTCTTACACTCTCTCCCTACACATTTGTCTAGAAGATCTAACCTATCTCCTTGGCTCCAGCTCCATGTATATTTGACTCCTATCTTAGTCTGCTCAGGTTGCCACAGGATACCATAGACTGGCTGACTTAAACAACATTTATTTTCTCACAGTCCTGGAGGTTAGAAGTCTCAGCCAAGATGCTGGCAGGTTGGTTTCTTCTGGGGCCTGTCTCCTTGGCTTTCACCCTGGTCTCCTTTCTGTGTCTTTCTAGGTCTTGCTGTCCTAATTTTTTCTATCAAGATATCAGCTATATTGGAATAGGGTCTATCCTAATAACCTCATTTCAATTTATTACCTCTTTGAAGACTTCATATAAAAGTGCAGTCACATTCTGAAGTATTAAGTTGTTGTTGTTCAGTCGTTAAGTTGTGTCCGACATTGCGACCCCATGGACTGCAGCATGCCAGGCTTCTCCATCCATCACCATCTCCCGGAGTGAGGTTGTCAATGTGTGAACTTCAGGGACACACAGTTCAGCCCTAACAACTCTGAATCATCTGACTCTGGACCTACATGATGACTGGCTCCTGTGTTTGAAAAATTCTCACATGAAAACAAGGGACAAGACATCTCTATTAAGAGAGCAGAACAAGGACCTGAGTGTGGAAGGTAAAGTGTGAAAGTCTCAGCCCAACATAAAGAATTGTGTGACAATGAGAGGAATCTAGTTCTTAGGGGCTGCAGGCCCTGACAGTGTGTCTCCATCATCAGAAGGTCATGGCAGAAGCTAGCTGGACCCCCTACTGCTCCTGTCTTCAGGGATATCTAGCAGGAGCCTAGATGACCTCTTTTTCTTCTTTAACTTGATGACTTTAATGAAGGAATTAAATCAAGATGTTCAAAATAAAGCGATGTGCATGCTAAGTCACAAAGTCGTGTCTTTGTGATCCTACGGACTGTAGACCACCAGGCTCCTCTGTCCATGGGATTCTCCAGGAAAGAATACTGGAGTGGGTTGCCATGCCCTCCTCCAAGGGATCTTCCAAACTCAGTGATTGAACCCGTATCTCTTACGTCTCCTGCATTGGCAGGCAAGTTCTTTACCGCTAGCGCCACCTGGGAAGCCCCAAATAAAACAAGGGAAACGTCTAAAAAGCCTGTGACTAGATGTGTCTGTAAGTACAACATAATCAGATATGAGAAGAAAAGTTTTTGGAACTCTTAATTCATGACTTCCCTGGGGTAATATAATGGCAAATTATGTAAGGGTGAGAGCCATTTCAAACATACTGAGGCCTCAGGTAACACTGATGGGGAAGGCTAGACCAACTCAGAAACATCTTTCCCAAGACAAGATGATCATTCAACAAGTGGATGTCCATGGCAATTAAATGGAGGTTTTCCCCCACCAAAATTACAAGCATCAGAACCTCAGTGGTCTGAAACAACCTGTCTGTTCTCAGCATCAGCTTACAACGTATGCACACAAAAGCCACTCAGGAGGCCATCAGATGGCATGTGTCAGCATCCAAGGGCCAGTTGTGCGAAGACTTTGACTCCAGGTCCCATTCTTCCATACACAAGCCTGCTGACCTAAGGTAGGGCCTTGTCTTCTCAATTTCTTTTTTTCTTTTATTATGATTTTTTTTAATTGGAGGATAATTGCTTTACAATGCTGTGCTGGTTTCTGTAGCACAACAGTGTTAATCAGCTGTATGTGTACATACATCCCCTCCCCCCTGAGCCTGCCTGCCACGACCACCATCCCACCGCTCTCGGCCATCACGGAGCTCCAAGCTGAGCTTCTGTGCCTTACAGCAGGTTCCCACAAGCTCTCTCTTTTACACACGGTAGTGTATATATGTCAGTCCTATTCCCTCAATTCATCCCATCTTTTCCTTTCCCCCACCCCATGTCCACAGGTCTCTCCTCTAGAAAAATGATACTGATGAACCTATTTGCAGGATAGGAGTAGAGAGCCATCCTCAATTTCTTAATCTGTAAAACAGGAATAACAGTACCTAGCTTCACATCAAGTTGTGAGAATTGATGAGATTATGTAATTTATGAATTCATGCGATTGAATTGAACTTAGCTGTGAATTGTAGATTATTCAACTATATGGTATTAGTATTATTGCCCCCCAAATATTATTGCCATTACGCTTTTCTTGTGGCCCAAGATCACTGCCTGTGTGCATATGAAGTCGCTTCAGTCATGTCCAAATCTTTGCGATCCTATAGACTGTAGCCCACCAGCCTCCTCTGTCCAAGGGATTCTCCAGGCAAGAATAGCAGAGTGGGTTGTCATTACCTCCTCCAGGGGATCTTCCCAACTCAGGGGTCAAACCCATATCTCTTTATGTCTCCTGCATTGGCAGGTGCATTCTTTACTACTACTGCCACCTGAAAATCCCATCACTGCCTATACTGTATGCTATAAATGCAAGTCATCTCCTTCTTAGATGGACCATGAGAGGTTTCTAGGGACTCTCTGACAGTACAACTCATTCAGAAAGATGCAGAAGACATCCTAGACCCAGTGAGGAAAATAATCCAGGAGAGGCATTCCTATCCCAAGAAACTATAAAGAGATAATCAAAACCAAAAGCTGAAAAATGTGCAAAAATGAAGAAATTCCATACATCAGAGCAACAAGAGATCTTGCGAATCTTTTCATAGATGATAACTCCAAACTTTACTCAGGATTAAGCTCTGTCTAAGATGCTTATTAAAAATGCAGACTCTCCCTTCCTGGAAATCCTCCCCACCACCACCATCACTACTACCCCTGATATTCTAGTTCAATAGGACAATGCTTTGAAAAACACTTACCTGGAGTGAATTCAGACTCTCCAAAAAAAAAAAAAAAAACAACCTCTTGCTTCTTACAACACTATGAAGGCATGAAGGCTTTGTAGTATTTACTAAATCTGGGTCCCATGAGAAGAATCTTGGGGTGACCTGGGGTTTCCTAAGCATTCCTCTTTATTACCTCCATCTGCCCAACTCTAAAATATGCCAAAATAAGCATTCAAGTTAAGTAAAGATTTTGCGCTTGCCGGGCAAAGCAGTCTCAAAACAAGGACCCTTTCCTTCTTTCAGACTGACGTCCTAAACACCTAAATCTAGAAATTCTGGATTTTCCAACTGCACAGAAGGATGAGAGCTACATGTATGACAGTGTCAAGTCCCCAGTGAGCTGTGCAGAGCTGTCATATGTAGAGCTGACTTGGCTTATAAGGGGCTCTTTCTGGCTCATGTAGCTCAGGTGGAATGAAGGACCTGAGAAGACTCATCCTATCCACCCAACACACCAGCCACTTTCATGAGTTTACACATGAATAGGTGAAACAGCCAAAAAAACCACTGTGGAATACATTCTAAAGATCCTGAGGCCCTGAGTAAGGAACTGAGACACTCATGGGAACTTTTGGAATTCTGTTATTATACCCTGGTAATCATGATCGCTGAGGAAGTAGTAGGACCATGTTTTTCTGCTCTTGACATACTGAACTCACCTGCTGTATCTCCAGATCATGCCCACTCAATTCTGTATCCACAGCCACATGCAGCCTCGGGGTTCCCCCTTGACAGTCTGACCCACCTGAATCCAGGAAAATACTTGAATCAGTGAGGGATAACTAATAGTAGGTGACACGCTAAGACAAACTCTTGTATCCTACACTATTTCTCTCTTTGCTAAGTATACTTATAATTTGATCAGTAGAATATGTGTAGCACTCTCTTTTATAATATTTTTACAGAAATCAATACAGCATAACCAAATTGGTGTCAATAGGTTAGACTCCTTACTTGTCATTATTGAGAATTTTCATTTCTTCATTGAAAAACTATTGGTTTACGTCATGCCATTTGACTTCTGATTCAAGTGCTTTCACAGAAACTGATTTATAAAAATGCATCTTTGAAATCCTGACAGCCTAAGAATTGGAAAGTCTAAGTCAAATCAGAATAGCAGACTGAAGTTGGTTAAGATGGGAAAGTAAGAGGGTAACTAGAACAACAATATTAAGTACACATATATGTGTTTACCAACAAAAGCCAGAAGGTCAAATGGAGCAGCCAGTAATAAAAAATGGGCAAGCACATTTTGATTTATATTTTAAAAAGTACTCAGTGTCCCAATTCTTTTCCCATTGAAAAAATATATTATTCAAAGGGAAACTGTGTATGTGGAACATTAAGACAAGACTCCTATTTCAATTTCTGAGCCTAGTAAGCCATCATTTGCATCATCTTTCCATTTATGAAAAGTTTCACAGTGTAAGGTGCACTTTCACAAACACTGTTTATTTATCTAACCAACATTTTTTTTTTTAGTTACTCCTCTCTTGCATGTTAAAAAATCACTTTCCCCTTCTGATCTGGGGAAATTACTTTTTAACATGCAATTTTCCCCCTAGAATTCCCAAATCCTAGTAATGACAAAAAATAAAAATGACCACCAACTTCCCCATATTTTGAGGATGCCATTTCACTACTTCTCCCTCATTGTACTCTGTTACTAGTCATTTGACAGTTGCATGGAGAATAAGGAGCATGCCTCCTAAGCCTCTAGAAGTTGCTAGGAATTCCCTAGGACCTACAGACCTCTTCTTTGTTTGCCATGTCCTATAATAGGCTGGGCATTATGTTTACAAACGAACCTTAAGTATATCAATTTTAAAAGCAATTAAGGATCACCTATGTTGTGTTATGCACTGTAATAGAAATTACAAGAGAAAAGTAAAAGCATGGCCCTGACCACAAGAGCTCAGAAGGGGAGAAATACATATTTAAAACTTAGTAAATATAAAGCAAGTGCTCTACAACCAAGGTAAGGGCAGTATCTGAGGGTGGATTTTTTTAACCTAGCTCATCTGCCCAGTTCTCTCACTAACATCCTCAACATTGTATGCTGGTGAGGATGAGCATCTGAAACAGATAGCTGTCATGTTTTAGGTACTATGATCTATTTTATTTAAATTCTTCAAAATGTTAGAATGTGTTGTGAAAATGTGTCCTCTGAGCCCTTTTTGAATACAAGCCAGACTAATTTCACTTAGAAATCACATCAGATTAATCTTTTTATCTTGATAAGAGTATTGAATTATTCTACTAGATGGATCTAGTGAATCTTGACTTGAACAAGAATTCTGAAAGGGTCTTGAGATTTCCAGCTGGTCAAGTTGAAATTAATTTGTAACAAATGATACCACAACCAAATGGATTTGTAATGGTTAAACTACAGCACCCTAACAGCATCAGTCAGTCAAAGGAGAGTTTCTAAGACATTCCTTAGGCCTGTGCCCTAGCGCTTAGCCCAACATGTTATGCAACAATTTGCCTGCAGACATGAAAACTTTGCTCTACTAAAACTCCAATGAATTAAAAAATAACACAGTAGGGCAAAAAACTGGTACTGAGCCTGGTCCATGATAAATATATCTTTGAAAGTTTCAATAATAAATGAATGAATAAACAAATGGATTGCATAGATGTAAAAGAGGAACTAACATATAATAGATCACATATAATGAAATAAATGTAAGGTCCTGCACTAGGGTCTAAAACTTCCAAAGTGCAACAGCAAAGGAGAGAGTTTACTGAGCAGTTTGACTGGGGTAGCAGTCCTCTCTCTCCACAAAAGAGATAAAATATAAACAAAAACATTTAGTACTCTAATTGGTTATAGCCAATTAGAATTCAACAGAAGTATGGAACCTAAAATGAAGAAGATGGTCATCTAGTTTGTACTCTTGATACAAGCCCATATCTGAAGCATTTTGGTCAATTCTGAATGCTACACTCTGAATAAGTTAAAGAAAAATTGAATGGTGAGTAAGCTAATTATGATGTCATATGAGAAATAATTTATTATGTGGGGTTATCATCATAATCATAAAAGAAACTAGGTGACAAGCACTTTACATGAATTTTCTTGTTAGATCCTCACAACATTTTGCCTGTGAAGCAAATATCATTATTATCCCCCTTACAAATAAGAAAATAAAGGCTGAGAGAAGCCAGGCAATTTGCCCAAACTCAGGTGATAGATGAAGGCAGCCTTGAGTCTCAACAAGGTTTCTCTGATTCTAGAGCCTACACACTTAAGAAAAGGAGACAAAAATGGGAAAGACTATTACATGGACACAAAATTGGAGCCTATTCATACTGGTCTCAAGAAAGAACACTGGAACCAAAGCATGGAAACTACTGGGAAAACTGGCTTCAATGTATGAAAAAATGTATAATAGTTCTTTTAGGTGTCTCATACAGATTCCCTCCTATGCTTTTCCACACCATTTCAGGTCAAATTGACCATTTCCTTGAACGAGGGCAATTATATTAATTGCAAAGAGTTTTCTGTTTTCTGTGTAAGGCTCATAGTTCAGATTTTTAAGGTGGTATATTAGTGTCAGCCACATTTCTATATCTGTCTATATTTCTGTTCCTCTTAACTACTGCACAGATCTGAGTAATGCGAGGATCCAAGATGTGTTGTTTTGACTTTATAAAATATACTAGCTATAGTTGCCCTTGAAAACAAAGAATTGTGCTTTCCTTCAGTGCTACCTTGAAGCCACCATGGGAGATATACAAGTCACCCTTGGTTTTGAAAAGAAGCAATCCATTTCCAAGTTGCAATCTACTTGAAATAATCTCCCCAATTACATGGAAGTAATTTACTCTATATTTACTTTCTGCTTTGGACTATCAAATATCTCCTCCTCTCACCCCCAGGGGCAGCAGCTGGGATTAAAAGTTCCACTACCCTCCCAGCTGGGGCTTTATTATTTAACTCTTCCATGCCCATTTAAAAGGAGACAAGGTTTGCACCAGATGATGACTGAAGTCCCCTTTAGCCTAAGACATATTATTGCAATATTAACCTAATTTATTTTAGATCCAAGCTATTTCCAAAGCTGTTTATTGTTTTTAGTACAAATTCTTTCTCCAGCACAAAGGCTGACCTATATAAAGCTAAGCAGTTGAAAACTAAAACATTTAATCAAGTGTAAAATCCACCTGTGCAATACCAAACAGATAAATGCATATATTGTTTGCTCCAAGGTCAGGCAAAACTCATGTGGCGCTAAGCCCTCTCAGTTGGCAAAGTCTCACTTTCCACCCTACCCATGGAGGCCTCCAAAACTCAGAGGAGAGGGCATTTTTTATTGCTAATTCTCTGTCCCGGGTGTAGCCCTCCAAATCTCTGGGCTTCTTCCTGTTCTAGCACCTAAGGTAAGGAAGAAAAATCCTTTTCAAATCAATCTTGGCCTCTCACAGCCCAGAACCGTGGGTGAGCCTGACTCCTGGTTTGTTTTTAATAGTGGACTTAATTTCATAACGCTGGTTTAGGTTTACAGAAAACCTGAGCAGAAAGAACAAATGGTTCCCGTGTACCCTCCTCCAGCCCCTCCTTTATTCCACGGTTTCCCCAGTTATGACACCTGGCCTTGAATATGACTTATGATAGAACAGTCCAGGTTTGCAGTTCTGCAGTTCCCCGCCCTCCAGATGATGGGGCATGTGCTCAAGCCCACCCCTGTTCTAAATTGAACTCACTTGCGCTGGAGGCTTCCATCAGCTGCTAGGACTATCCTGAACTGAGCTCTTCAAGAACACAAACCTGGCCCAGAGGCAGCCACTGCTAAAAACAAGCCAGACAGCAGGCAGGAGGCAGGAATGGGCTCTGGCAAGGGCCCGAGGACAGCAAGTTTCAACAGGGTATTTTTTGAAGAGATTGTTGGCGACATTATCTTATTAAGTTACAGCAGGATCATCCTTCCATGAGTAAGGTCTGTATGAAAAACAACTCAGCGAACATCGCGGTGCCGTTACCTGTGAGAGTTGCCCCTACAAATCTCTGACCAGGATGATCTGACCAGACAAATCTGCTGTGCCAGGATGAACCTCTCCCCAGGCCGGGCCCTCTTTCTGCACTAGCTTTTAATTGTCAATGAATTAAACTTTCTGAGGAGATAAGAATAATGTTGTTTTGTTTGCACACAGGCTGCATGACTAACAAGGACAATATAAATAAACCCATTCCCAGCTCTATCTGCGGATGTATGCGCAGTGCCTGTGTTCAAGTGAAGCCTGGGATGGCTCCCACACAAGATTAGGTGGTTATTGCGGAAGCCAAGGCTTGCACACTGTTAAAAGCCCAAGCTAATATGTTCACTTAAGACATTATGCCTAATTACGCTATTTGTCAGTAGGGAAACCTGTTCTCCAAACCTGAAACCTTCCTGATGCACCGATGTGGGTCTGAGTCCTGTAAATATGCCAAGACGACTCTGTAGGATTCAGAGCCAACGATGCTCCGTGATGTTTATGAAAATGAGCAAAATCAAATCCTTGTGCATTCTGTCCCCCCAGGATGGTATGCATTTCTTTTCGGTCCTGTAGCTATCATAACAAATAAGTGTGAGGGGAACTGTTTGTGCTTTTATTTTTGGAAACTTATTGCACTCTCTGCAGGCATCTCCTATGAAATACAGAACTCTCTGTCCACCACATTGTTCCGGGGTGTTGGTAGGGAGGGGGTTCTTTATTTATGGGTTTGTTTCAAATTCAAAGAAGGGCTGCCCTGGGGCATGTAAAGTACAGCATGCTGACTGTGGTTAATAGCACTGCATTAAATATTTGAAAGTTGCTAAAAGAGTAGGTCTTAAAAGTTCTCATCCCAGGAAACAAAATTTTTATACCTAAATATGGTGACAGATGTTAACTAGACTTATTGTAGTGATCATTTCACAATATATACAACTGTCAAAGCATCATGTTGTACACACCTGAAACTAATATCACATTATATGTCTATCATCCCTCAAAAAAAAAAAAAAAGGAATACCTTCGTGACCAGGAGAAGTTACTAAAGTCTCAAGTTCTGAGTCATGGTTTGGGCTTCGCTCCTGATGTTTGTAGAGTCAAGTGTAGTGTGGTTTGTATTCCTTGTATGTGGACAGGTGTGATGTGGTATGATACGAACACTAACCAATGTTTTGGCCGTGTGCTGAGTACACAGAATCCTCTGATGATATGTGAACATCGTGTGTGTGTGTGTGTGTGTGTGTGTGTGTGTGTGTGTACCTTCCTCTGCCCCTACCCCATTGATATAGAGGAAGCAGGTCACATCAACCAGGATAGGAATCTGATGCACTGGGAGCCAATCAGAATGTCTGAAAATCACTAACCACCAGTTCAAAAGGCTTCAAAAAAATGAATTTAATTTGATTAATCGGAGATTGAAATCACACATCAAGGCCTTAGGAGATCTCATGGTGAGCTAAATCAAGTGGATCGTTTCATTCCTCAAATCCTGCCTGTGGCTCCCAGGCAGAAACTGTAATCTCTGGGAGCTTATGAGGCAATCATTCACCCCCAGACACATCTGGACTCTGCCTCCAACAGGTAGAGGCTTGAACCTATGCAGCCATCCTCATCCATACCCTTACAGTCTTTTCATATATACTAATATTTCCAAATACCTAAAATCACCCTAAATTCAATATAGTCATTTATGTTTAAAATCTGCAATATAGCAAGTCCAAAAGTAGCTCACCATTACCTAAAACAAGATCCTTCCCCTGCGTCCCACACTTCCTCCTGTAGGATCCCTGCCTTCTCTTCTCTCTTACATCAGACTTCTAACCAAAGCCCATTGCTGCTCACTGCTCCTTGACTTCTAATTCTTCATTTTCCCCTTTCTCAATTGTACTGCTCCAGGCTCTAATTGCCTTGGTTTTCCTTGTTTCTCACCATTCTAACCCCTTCAGAAATACTGCAATTACCTCATTAACTTTATCAAGACCTGTTTTCCCTTTTTTTTTTTTCTGCCTGTCTGTCTGGCTCTAGCTTTTACCTACTATCATTCTACATTTCATCCAGCAGCCACTTTCCATCCATCCATTTCACAAGTGTTTATTGAGCACCTATGGGAACCATGCACTGCTTTAAACATTGGGAACAAGAAGATAGATAATAAATATCCCTATTCTCAAGGAGCTCATGGGAAAGTGGACACGTATGCAGTGTGTGTGGTCGATAACTTCAGTGTGGTACAAGTGTTACGAGAGGAGCCCCGGTGCTCTCTCATAATGAGAGGTCCAGAGAGGGAGAGGAGAGCGATCAGACAGTCATCTTCTCCTCCTCCACCAGGCTCATGTCCCCTCGCAACATGAATACCAGGCCTGGGCTCACATCATTGACACTTCACACCTGAAGAGTCCTTTTTATCCAAATCTTGGCTACATTATGAGACCACAGTCCCTTGGTTTCCAGTAATCATCAGCACCCCATACTTATCTCAATCTTGG
Organism: Cervus canadensis; assembly: GCF_019320065.1. Classification (NCBI taxonomy): domain Eukaryota; kingdom Metazoa; phylum Chordata; class Mammalia; order Artiodactyla; family Cervidae; genus Cervus; species Cervus canadensis. Next base: position 53,462,411 of record NC_057387.1, read on the forward strand.
TGAACTTTGAGACTCATCATTGTGTGTGTACTCAGTCACTTAGTCATGTCCGACTCTGTGAATCCACGGACTGTAACCTGCCAGGGTCCTCTGTCCATGGAATTCTCAGGGAAGAAGACTGGAGTGTGTTACCATTTCCTTCTTCAGGGGATCTTCCTAAGGCAGAGATTGAACTGTCATTCATAGGACCCAATTTAGAAATTGTTCTATATGTGTTGCTTTGCCTTCTCAAATCAAGTTTGACTTCTAATTGGAGGGTCTGTAACTGTGTCTGCACACATCTCTTGTATCCTTCACTGTGTGCTGCCAGGAACACAGTAAAAACACAATTAAAAAGACATCAGATGAATCCCAGCTCAAATTCCAATTCAACTACTCTGTGTTTGATCTTGAACTAGTTTAACTTTTCTGAGCCTCAGATTCCTGAATTGCAAAACGAGGACTAATAACACGAACTTTGTTTCTGTTTCCAGGATAGTTAAACGAGTCTGTGAACGTAGTTTGGCATGTAATAAGGGACCAAAACCTGCTAGATCCTGTCCTCCCCACTATTCTTCCTCCTCTCTCCATCACCATTCTTTCTCAGCAAGCAAAATTTGCCAAAAGCCAATAGAGACATTTAAAACTTCTCCACCTGTGTGATTTTGGTTGCCGAACAGAGCTATAAAATTCTCTCAAGCACCCAACCTAAAGCCTGGTAATTAACTACATCATGTCCTTCACACCTAGCATGTCATAGGGAAATTGTTGGCTTATGTATTTTTTTTAACTGCTATTATGTGGACATAAATGTCATAAGAATTCTGTGATCTTGGGTCCTACAGCTCTCAAAAACATGAAGCGGTACATTTTTTGACTGCCCTTCATTCAGTCCACAGGACTGTGAGATCCTGTACATTCTGCTACCCACAGAAAGGGTTAAACATTCCCACTACAAAAAGACTTAGTGTTCTAACTATAAATGTCATGGGAACATGGCCTGGAAAAGCTGAAGGCCATTGCATTATACAATTACCTATTTACTGGAGACAGTATATTTAATAACTAATCATCTAATCTAATAATACAGAAGAATATCAGACTGAAAGGTCAAGTGTTTAGGATTAGGGAGAAAGCAGCCTTAAAAGTACATTTAAAAGAGCCTCACAGATCAACAAGTCAGCTTGAGATTCTGCCATGTTACTGCTGCTCCCAGGCCTTCAGGGGACTAAGAAATGTCACTATCTTTCAAACTCAGAATATTTATTACAGACTCTGCTCATAGGGGTTTTATTGCATAAGGTCTCTTCATTAGCACTTGAAGATGATTATTTCACCTTGTGTAATGGCATATTAGCTCTATGAAGAAAAATGTTATACTAGGAGATTTTCAATATACTTTTAATGAGAGCTCTTGCCCTAAATGTTATTCTTCCCTTGGGACCTGCTTGTGACAACTTCTGTTTGCTTCCATTTGTGGTTCTTTCTTCTGAATGTCTTTCTCAGAGACCTAAGTGGTCATTATTCCTAGAAATTTTCATGGTACAAACTCTTCACTTTGTAAAATTTTAAAAACCTCATATGGAAAATCACCTCATATTTTAAAAATCCCTCACTTTTAAAAGCCTAGATGGACACCTTCACCATTCTTTAAAAAGGAAAAGTCTTGTCACAGTTCAAATTCCATGGATAAATCTCTTGAAGAACCACCATGCAGTTCTGATGATGCAAACTTGGTCAAGACATTTATCTTTATTGCAGATATTTAAGTCCTTTTCCTCGATGTTTTCGTAAGTCACTCTCACTTCAGTCACCTGATGTCTTCAAATCTTGGTACATTTTTTTACAGTTTCTCAGAGTAGAACATCTTTGGAGAAAGATCCAAGTATCCCCTCTTCTTCCAAAAACTCCCCAAAATCTAAAAAGCCTATAACTGTCAGAATAGGTAATTCTGAGGTAACAAAATTAGCCCTGGACTCCCAGTGAATTATCAAAACAAACATTTATCTTTTTGTTTCATTTCATATTCATCACAAGTTAGTGGGAAACTCTACTCATATGGTTACTCAGGGACCAAGTTGAAGGAGGTTACACCAACCTAGCCAGGCATCCACAGCAGAAGGAAGAAGAGACAAGGGGTGTCTCACTTGGCACCTTGCTATGCCTTGACTCAAAACTCACACCATCCTGCTTTGGTTTACAACTCATTAGCTAGAACTTGTCACAAATCCCCCTAAGTTCCAGGAAATGTGGTCTTCTCTATGTGCAAAAAATAAGAGGGGAACCTGATATTGGTGAAACTAGAAATATCTAAACCAAGCAAGGTGGTTGGTGGTGGTTTAGACACTCAATCATGTCCAACTCTTTGGGACCCTATGGACTGTAGCCCTCCATGGGGTCCCCAGGTACTGTGCCAGGCATTATTTTGGGTATGAATTTGTTTTTTGAACAAAGAGAAGCAAATCATAGGATCTGATGGAAATAAATACTAAAGAGCCCAAATTCCCCCTCAGGAACTTGGGATTTGCTAGGGAATTTGATGTGAAACACATGGCTCCTCTGACTATGGGATTTCCCAGGCAAAAACACTGGAGTGGTTTTCCATTTCCTTCTCCAGAGAACCTCCCTGAATCAGGCATCGAATCCAGGTCTCCTGCATTGCAGGCAGGCTCTTTACCAACTGAGGCACCAGGGAAGCCCCAACACAAGCATATACACACTAAATATTACCACTGTCTACACTGAGATTTCATGCCTCAAGAAGAATGAAGCCAATAAAAAAGTTTGAACACAAAGCAAATTTCTAAGCCTGGCTACCAGTGAATCCACAATAACCCAAACAGAATTAAAAATACTTCCTTGTGTGCTCTTGTCAAGGTGAATCCAAATTCACGTTCTGCTTTTAGATCCCTGATTTTTTTCCAATACTTTGTTGTAAGATTTTTTTTTCAGTTTTACACTGTAGGCAATAAAAGAATTTCCAAAGAGAAAGATTGATGCTCACTAATTTAAGTTTAAGGTCAGTTACCATGTGTTTCATATCAAATTCCCTAGCAAATCCCAAGTTCCTGAGGGAGAATTTGGGCTCTTTAGTATATATTTCCACTAGATTCTATGATTTGCTTCTCTTTGTTCAAGAGACAAATTCAAACCCAAAATAATGCCTGGCAGAGTACCTGACTTACAGCGGATGCTCAGTATATGCAACAATGCTTAGGAATAACAAATGAATGAGTGTGAAAATAGAAACAACTATACAAAGAATATATTTATACAAATTTCTAGACTTACACTCATTGCCAAAACAATAAATTTCAAAATCAGTGTGTCTTACCAATTGCATATGATAAATAATGTGAAGGGCAGTGCTCATTATAGTAAAAGGATAATTAGGAAAAAGAGACTTTTCTGTTTTGTTCCAATTTTGAATCTTCCCCCTCCCCATTCTCTTTCCCATTTGGACAGATCCTTATGATATCGTTTTCATTTATCAAGGAGGCAATATCATGCCAGCTTCATACCAGAGAAAGCAACTGTGCTGTCTTCAGTACCTATCTGAAGGGGAGAAGTCACCAATCTTTATTGGAAACAAGGTGTTGTTGAAAATAATTGTGTAATTCTTCTCTTAGTAGAAGAAAATATTGGTCAGGATTGCGCAAAAAGATTCCTCTATGTTGGAAGAGCTTTGACTTACAACTCAGCCATTCGCAGCTACATACATAAGATAGTAGTCATGTCAAAAAAAGAAGCCAATATGAGGTTGAAAATTCATTTCAGTTGGACTTTTCCTTGAGCATAAAAATAAATCATACATAGTATACAGTGAGTTTTGCTTCATGTAAGGCAGTATTCTAATGTTGCCAAACCAAACTTCGGTCCACTCACCTGCCACACATCAAAGCCAATCTACTGACATCAGGTTGTGGTGAAGTAAAGTACAGTGTTTATTTCCAGGGCTCAAGACAAGGAGAGCAGGAAGCTCATGCTCAGAAGACCCGAACTCCCCAGTGGCTGTCAGGGAATGGTTTATAGTGGCAAATTTGGGGTGAGGGGTGCAGAGGGCATGACTTTCTTCTGATCCCTTGGTGGTGAGGTAACAGGGTGTTCAGGAAACTTAATCACCAACTTTCTGGTTCCAACCAGTCTGGGATTTACATGCTTGTGCTCAGCATGTTGTCACCATATTCCACCTAGGTGGGAGTTTCATTTCTGTAGAACAGCTCAAAGATATGCATCAGATATTTATGTATATTCCTTGAGGAGGAAGTAGGACTCTCTTTTTTTGCTGAACTATTATTCAAACTATCTTGTTTAACTGTCTTTCCTTTGTTTCCACATTCTCTCACTTCCCTAATTGGTAAGTCCTTAAGTCTGCTGTTTGGAATTCAGGGAAAGTCTAGGAGACGAAAGCTTTTCCTACAAACAAGAAATGGGAGACATGAAGGGGCTTTTCTTTCTGGGAGGATGCTGCAGTTTCCTGATGTGTTTCCATCCCTGCTTTTTTTTTGTCACTCTTTCTCCTGAGGGAAACAGAGGAGCAATAAGAAAGAGAATAAAGCTTTGGATAGAGAGGATAATCATAAAGTCAGCAAGGAAACTTGGTTTAAGGGGGACTCAGCTTCACTAAGCATGTAATATGTATTTTACTTCTCCAAAGTGGGGTCATGTACCCCACGAGTTGTGCAAGATGAGAAGAAAATATTAAAATACTTATTTCTGTTTATTTTGTAATTTCATTATTTAATTTCCATTTTTGTGTATTTCATACTTTATATAACATATGATGTAATGGTACTTGTGTAAAAAAGAAGTATATATGAATGTGTACATATGTTAAAGGTACATGAATGATCGTTTGCATATTTTTTTTTAACTGATGAGATAGGATGATGATGATGATGATTCTGTTTACAGAAGAGGAAACTGAGGCATAACAACATTAAAATGATTCATCCAAAATGTCAAAGCTGGTAAACGACAGAACTGGAAACAAAGTGTCTGATTCCCACCTCTATGTTGATTGGCATGATTATTAAAGGAATTCTTTGTGTTCAAACACTGGTGCCTGAAAACGAATCTCATTTGTGCCTGCAGAAATGCCAATCTCTGGGGTAGAAGAAATTCCATACTTTGATCAACTTCCACAGTGCATTAGAAGGAAAAGAAATTGAAGGAACCAAAGCCAGACAAATGCTAGGTAGTAAATGCAAAAGAATTCACAGAAAGTAAAAATCAAAGGGAAATGTCACAACATTTGGTCCAACATCCTATTCTTCACCCATCCCCTTCCTGTCCTTCTACGGAAATCAGATTCCTGGCACACACGATCCATTGTTTGAACATGCGGTAGTGGACCCAACCAGATTCCTAACACCAGGGAGTTGAGAGGCAATCAACAGGAATTGAGACACTCAACACAAATTGAGTCTTATCTTCTGCTGATTGAGCACTGAGGGGTGTGAATCCCCATGTGGTCCCTAAAAGCTACACCCACGGGAGACACATTTTACGTTGTTCAAAATACTCGGAGCCATGTCAGTTTTTGTGGTTGTTGTCTTCAATTCTCTTAACAAGTAATGAGTGATGCTCCTAAATGTTAAGCCAAAAAGCACTAGACTCTCTGTAGGACATTCATTATAGAAGACTTTGAAGCTTGGGAAGAAGTTTGAAGCTTAACAAATAAAACAAAAAATTAAAACTCTATATTGTACACATTAAAAAAATAAGTGCAATGGAGTTCTTTATAGGTAACCAAGTTTCTCAGGCAGTGATAAAGATTTAATTTTTTTAAATCACTATCAAACCCTTTGGCACATTATTTGCATAAGTTCTCAAACAATGGGACTGTTTTCATGTAAATTTCTTTTCAGGGAGATTCTTGCTTTCTGAAAGCAGTGTAACTGTAGCCGAGTTATATAAAGTAACATTTTATTTCCTCCTGCGGAAGATGCTTTGTACTAATGATCTGAAAACTGGTGTTTCGTGTTTGGTATTAGTCGATGATCTGTGGTTCAAAATGTGAAGAAAAAGAAGGGCCTTTATTTTTTAGTTAATTACTTCTGACTAAGATGGTGAGAATGCTTCCCAGAACTTCCTGGATCAGTGGAATCCAGAAACCCACTACAAAACCTAAATGAAGCCGTTGACCCCATCACAGGAGGGACCGCAGGAAAAAAAAAAAAAGAAAAGCGATTCACGAATATTGTACATGCTTGATTTCAGTGAGAAATCTTTCTGTGTTTCAGAAATCTCTTTTCTCTAACTGCCCTTGTCACCTTACTAGCTGAGAAAAGGGAGATCAAAAGGCAACATGAATATGTAAAAAGGTGAGTTTTGTTGGAACTACAGAAATAGAATTGACTGCCCCATCACGAACAAAGCTCCCCCTCCTCTGAGACTTCACAATGAAAAAAAAAAACAGAAACAAAACAGAAAAACCAACTTACTCGTTTTAAGGTTTTTGGCTCAGATATACTTCTATCTGAAAATTATAGCGAATCAATCAATTAATCTTTTCTTTCACTCTCTCTCTGTCCCCTTATTTCTCAGGGAACTCCTGAGTTCTCTAATTCCTGAACACTCCTAGGGCAGTTCAGCTTACTACAATAGAATGTTCTGTGATTGTTTTCTGAATTCCGCATTAACTCCTGTCTACATTTGCAGAGAACATGGCTTCTTGACGGCATTTGACTTTCAAAGAGTAAAGGCTCAAGCCAGTTTAGATAACGCAAGTCCTCAATGCACACCACACAAAAATGTCGGTCCTGATTGCAAAGTTCAGGATAGAGCTGCGTCGGCTAATTTAATCATTGACCGTGAAATACCAGTTATCTTAATCTTAAATCGGCTGCATATTTTTGTGCAATTGAATACTGACCCTACCAGGAAGAATTGAAGGATTTCGCTTTTTAGTAAATACTGTTAGAAATGAGATGTCTCCATTGAACACAAAATAGTAACATTTTCTAGGCACTGAGTCTTCTCCCCAGTTCTTAATGCGCTACCTACCCTTCCTGCAATCTCTGGCTTAGGCTAGTGGCTCTCCTGCCCACCACCACCCCCAGCAGAACCACACACTCCTGTTCCGCTTCAATTCTTGTTTTGTTTTGTTTTTGGTCACCAGTTGAAGCATTCTGTGTCCGAGGATTCCATTTGGACACTTAGGAGGGAGAAGAGCGCTCTGGCAGAACTGGGCCACAGGAAGCAGCGAGCTAGCTTGGCATCTCTCTGACATGTTCTGTTTCTCAGTCTCCCTTTCCTTTCTGGATATCCGACATGCTTGCTACTGGAGTGACAAACACAACAAGGTCGAGATGTCTTCATCTGCTGCCAAAGCGAGGCCTCCGCTGCACTGTGATGGAGGTCCTGGATTTTCAAGGCCAGCTCGGCATCCCCAGCTGCTGTGAGCCAGGCAGGAGATGGAGGCTAGGAGGCGGTTGAGGCCCAGCCTGTGGCTCTGTGTGGGACCTCAGCAGAGAGGCTGGGGGCCTGAGGAAACCCCAGCAGCAAGGGAAAAACAGATTGACTCTCAGTGACTCATTTAGCTCCTGGATTGGACAGATCTCTCCCCTGCTGGCAATTTGGCTCAGCATCAATAGTTTGGATACCAGGCTGAATAGCTTAAAATAATTAGGGGGAAAAAATCTGCAAAACTGCTAGCCATCCAACTCTTTACTCTGTGCTGAAAGACATGGGACAAATGACATCTAGGTTATTAAAAATGAAGTCACTGGATTTGCTGCCCATTTGGTCCAAAAAGCAGAAAACTGGATAAAACTCAAATTTATAATTCAGCGTAGATGGCCTGTTTGTCCTTGAGGCAATCCATGAATTTTGGCCAGGCAGGCACTATGACATGTGGAAATAATGGGGGCGGGGTGGGGGGAGCATGGATGAACAATCTTTGATTTCGCCCCCACTTAGCTTCCACCCCCTGGGGGGAAAAAAAAATGAAAATGTCAATAAAGAGTGTGAATGTAAAGAGAAATGGAATGGGAGCCCAGAGTTTAGTAGCTGGCAGTTTCAACTTTATATACTTTAGGCCGACAGGCGGCTGGATTTCCTGTACTTTATATCCAGTGTACAAAAACAGAAGCAACAGGCTCATTTGGTATCAGTAAAGGTCAGTTAAAATTATAGAGACATCCTTTGGAGCAAATCCCCAGTCTTGTATTTGCATATTTATGAACTAGAGATTATGACAGGCCATTCCATTTATTAGAGCAGTGCTGCTATAGTTAATAGTCTGTCAGCATTTCCATTATAAACCCCGTTTTTCAGTGTTTTAATATCTCAGCTGTTAGAAATCACATCAGGCTGAAAAGTGGTCTTCAGCCTCTCCAGGCCACAGCAGGGTGAGCTGCTGGTGGTAGTGGTGATGGGGCTTTGAACCCAGCAAAGGCACTTAAATCAAGTTGATTTTTACACTGGTCATTGGCAGTAAATAGAAAATCAAGGATTCTGAGAAGGGTTGTTGAATTCCTTTCTTCCCCCACCACCTCGAGTTCCCAAATCATCTTTCCCTTGTCATGGTATCCTTGTCAGTATTAGGGCTTTCACTCTCTACTTAGCGGAAAGACTAGGATTTTAGGACAAAGATTGTATATTTTAACTTGTCAAAAGTAGTCTCTCCCCACTGGAATTGAGGGGGAAAAGAGCCCCAGAGTCAAGCAAAGATGTGGGAGGCCTTCATTCACTCATTTAGAATTAGGTCACAAAATCATGGAGACTGGCAAATTCAAGTTCTGCAGGATCTGTTGGCAGGCTGGACACCCAGGGAGGAATTGATGTTGCAGTTGAAGTCTGAAGGCCATCTACTGGCAGAATTCTCTTTCTCAAGGGAGGTCAATCTTCCTCTTAAGGCTTTCAACTGATTGAATGATGCCAACTCACACTAAGGCCCACCAAATTAAGCAATAATCTACTTTACTCAACATTTACAGCCATAAATGTTAATATCCTTTTAAAAATACTTCCACAGCAACATCCAGACATATCTGACCAAGTATCTGGGTAGAGTGGCCTAAACAAGTTGCCCCCTAAAATTAATTGTAAAAGGCATGAATAACATCATATCTAAAGCATCTCCTGTATATCAAGTTCTGGGTTTGACCGTGGCAACACAAAATTACTGACACAGTCCTTGTCCTCAAGGATTTTATGGTCTACTATCTCACTGCTACCAAGATTTCACAACAAATTACAGGGCCCAACAGGATCAGCAGTTAGTTCCATCCTTTGCTTTCTCCTTTCAATGACTCAGGATACCCTCTGGTAGAAGCATTTCAGTGAGTGTGATTTCAGCTGCATTCTCAAGAGAAGGCACTGGTATCTAGGGACTTCTTATCATCCAGGAAGACAGCTTGCTCTTTCCAAACCAAATTCTTGTCATTTTGACCTGACATGAAGCTGCGGAGTAACTCAGTGATATTCAAAGCTCCCTTGGGATTTGAGAAGCTATTGGAATAAGAGGAAAAAGGGAGCAGGTTGCCTTCTCATTAATAAGTCATTACAAAAAATGACTAGTCACTCCTGTTACATAGCTCCTGACATATCTCAGGAGAAACCCCACATCCTCAATTGGAAAGTCTCCATGGGCCAGGTTGAAAATTCCCACACTGCTTGGCAGAGCTTCCAGGATTCTGCCTCCACGGCACTGCATATCAGACCCAAAACCCTGCATCAGGAGACCCTTCAATCTCCAGGATGGTCTGACCCTAGCAAGGCCATTTGTATAACCAAAGTCTCTAGCTCTATCTTTGAGAGCTGCTTTACATAACAGGAACAATTCTTCTTGCCTTTTTGTTTCTTTTGAGAGTCAGAGGCCCTTTTTCTTTACTTCCTTAAGATATGTCACAGACTTCCCTGGTGGCACAGTGGATAAGAATCTGCCGGCAATTGCACGGGACACAGCGACCCCTGGCCCAGGAGGATTCCACATGCCGCAGGCCAACTAAGCCTGTGTGACACACTAACCAGTCCGTGCTCTAGAGACTATGAGCTGCAACCACTGAAGCCCTGCGCCCTAGAGCCCAGGACCCGAAACAAGCAAAGCCACCGCGATGAGCCGCCCGTGCACCACAGTGAACTCTAGTCCCTGCTCTCTGCAACTAGAGAAAGCCCACAAGCAGTCATGAAGACCCAGTGCAGCAAAAAATAAATTAATTAAATAAGTAAATATTGAAAAAAAAAAAAAAAGATGTGTCACACTCCTAGACACACAGAACAGGTTTTGAAGTCAGGAGGCAGAGGGCAGAGAATGTCAGCACTAGGTCACTCAATTTCACTGTTAAGAAAAAATTTTTAAATAAAACTAAATGCACAAATTACAGATGCTGCTACTGTTGCTTGCTGTCTGGGGTGGGGAGAGTGGGGGGAACCTGAAGGCAATTGGAATAAGAAGACCAAAAAGTGCTGATTCAGTCTCCCGAGAGTATAGCTCAATATTCCATCAAGAGATGCAGCTTTCAGTCTAAGAAACAGCTGTCTCCATGCCTATGAATTTGGCTCTTATTTACTTCCATCTTTTAGGTTCCCCACAAAATGAATAGGACTTATGTAACTGCTTTCAGCAGCATCTCTGAATGAGAAGAACAATTACATAATAAAACATACACCAGGATGTGTGTAACTGTGTAATAACGGCATGCCTCACTGTGCTAGGCTGGTCGCCAAGAACCACCTAGGCATGTTATTTTATTACAAGAACATATGCCCTCCAGGCATGTTGAAATTATTTTTAAGTTTAAAAAAAAAAGTTTACTAATCAAAAGAGAATGTCAACTTAAAAAACAATAAGACAATTTTTAAAAGTCTGATCACGGTCCCTAAAGGTAACAGAAAAATTACACCTAGCCTAACAAAACTTACAGTATAAAATTAAAGCTTGGTGTTATGATTCAGTCCTGTCACCACAGGACTTAAGATGACAGAATGTCAATAAGGAAAAAAGCAGAAGCTGGACTTCAGAGTGACATGTTACTCTCACAGTTGGCCAGAGTTCTGACCAAAGTGGAGCCATTTCCCAACCAAGAAAGTTTCAGCTTTTTAGAGGCTGCTCTGACCCAACAAAGAGACACACCAAAGGCCTTTTAGACTGGCCACACTCCGAAATTCTTTCCTGTAGTTCTGATAGTCATAGAACCAAAAAATAATCTCAGAAATTTGACAGTTGAGATTTTTTTTTCTGGCAGCTCAACCTCTTCAATGGTGTCTTCCCTCAAGTGAAACTATGTGCTAGGATAAAGTCCTCACACCTTGTATTTATAGTCTACCTATCTATCAGTCTATACCCTCACACAAACATATACAATATATGCATTATAAAGTTCCAATCTTATTTTTCTATATATGCAAGCTAATTACATTTCCATCTCTCCTGTTCTTCTAACACTCCGCAGAAACTAAAGCTCATGTGCCAAGGATAAGTATGAGACAAGGGGAGGGTTGGGAGGGCTATTTCTGCAATTTGTAACATTAATTTGCAATTTCTCAGATGAGATTGTTTCCACTTTACAATCAACACAAGTTATCATATGAAAGCAAGTATAGAGGCATATGTATGATAGACTCCAAATCTACAAGTTTTTTTTGGTTTTGATTCTTTTTATATTGAGCTGATAGATCCTTAAGATATAGAAGGTTTGATTGCAATCCTTATAGACTGAATTGTATCACCTCAAATTCACATGCTGAAGACCTATTACCTCACAATGTAATTGTATTTGGGGATAAGGTCTTCAAAGAAGGAAAGTTAAATGAAACTATTGGGGTGGATTCTAATTCAATATACCTGGTGTCCCTATAGAAGAGAGGGTTTGGACATATAGAGAGATGCCAGAGGAGCAGTCACAAGAGGGCACAGATAGAATGTAGTCCTCTGCCAACCAAGGAGAGAGCCCTCAGAAGAAACAAAACCTGCCAATACTTGACCGTGGACTTCCAGTCTACAGAACTGTGAGAAAACAGTATCTGTTGTTTAAGCCACCCACTCTGTGATATTTTGTTATGGCAGCCTTAGTAAACTACTATAGTGATTAATACTAATTTATTAATTCAACAAACATTTTGGGGGCAGTTCTTTTTTATCTTATTTTTAATTGAAGTGTAGATGATTTATAATGTTGTTAATTCCTATGAAATAGCAACGTGATTTGGTTATACATATTTACACATTCTCTCTTTAATATTCTTTTCTATTATGGTTTATCATAATATATATATTTTTTAATTGGAGGGTAATTGCTTTACAATGTTGTGTTAGTTTCTCCTGCACGGCAATGTGAATTAGCTATAAGTATACATACAACTTTGGGAGATGGTGAAGAACAAGGAAACCCAGCGTGCTGCAATACGTGGAGTCTCAAAGAGTCCGATATGATTTAGCAACTGAACAACTCCCTCTTCAGCCTCCTTCCCAATCCCTGCCCTCTAGGTCATCACAGAGAATCAAGCTGAGCTTCCTGTGCTATACGGCAGCTTCCCACTAGCTCTCTGTTTTACACGTGGTAGTGTATATACATCACTGCTACTCTTTCAATTTGCCCTTCCTTTTCCTTCACCATCTGTGCTCACAAGTCCATTCTCTACGTCTGCATCTCTACTCCTGCTTCAGGGCAGTTCTGAGTGTAAGGAATAAAGATAGAATGGTGAACAGAACAACAAAGTCCATGTTTTTTGAGGGCTTACCATCTACCAAAGAAGTAATTTGATGGGGCATGCAAAGAAAAGCATCAAATATAGGCATGGTTTTGAATCTATTGTGTGTGTGACATCTGCAAAATGCCAGTTGCAAGCTGATTTTGAATATTTCCAGTGATCTTAAAGGATATCAACTGAATATTTCAGTCGCCTTAATGATCAAAAGTATTTCATGATTCAACAAATGGCCTGCAAATAATGACTCCAATTTTGTGTGTAAACCCAATCTAAATTCCCAGTGAGTTAAATTCAAGCCAATACCTACAGGATTATTGGTTTCCCCCCACAGGGTGTTAAGGCTGCTCACACCCACTCCGGAGAGCAATTATGCACATCTCTTCTTAACTCCGTTTGCAGTAAGATCATGTGAGTAGCTTGCATTCAGTCATGGTCGGAGTAGTTACAGCACGGAAACCATGAAAGGCTATACATCACGCCGCCTTCTCCTGAGCCTATCTTTAAGCCTTGGCCAGCACACCACTCATCAGGGTGAGCCCCAGCCACAGGATGATCCAAAGACATTTAGAAAGGGAATCCGAGATTGAGAAAATATTACAGGGGTAAAAAGGTCTATAGACATATGGAGTAAAAAAAAAAGAAAGAAAATGGAAGGTTCTGACATATTAGGTGAGATCAGTGATTCTCAGACTCCCAGATCTCCAGGAGACAGAGGGTGAGGCGAAGGATTTGCATTTCTAACAAGTTCCAGGTAATACTGACTCTGCAGTAGATTGCCAGCACGGCCATTCCTCCTACTGCTGGCCACCTGAATGAGGAGAGGGTGGAATTGCTTGACAGGTGGAGCTAATTCCATTGGATGGGCAGCTCTTGGTAAAGAAAATCAATGGCCATGTATAAACAACATTTAAGTTGAAGCCTGGTGAAATGCTCCCTGGAGACCCACAGGCTGCTCACAGCTAGAGGCAGCACTGCCAACATTGTCCCCAGTATGTGAAAATAATACGTGCCAAATTCCTTCATCTACTCCTGAATGTATTTTTAATGCACCTGTGGCTCAGCAGTAAAGAATCCACCTGCAATGCAGGAGACACAGGTTAAAGCCCTGGGTCAGGAAGATCCCCTGGAGGAAGAAACGGCAACACACTCTAGTATTCTTATCTGGAAAATCCCATAAAGAGAGGAGCCTGGTGGGCTGCAGTCTGCGGGGTTGCAGAGTCAGACACCCTGAGCTCATATGGCACCACGATATTCTTGCCTGGGAGAAACCCTATGGACAGAGGAGCCTGGCAGGCTATAGTCTATGGGTTCACAAGAGAGTTGGACATGACATAGCAACTGAACAACAATGACAAGGGGGTTTGACCAAAACAATTCGAGTCATCACCTATGGAAAGATACAATCTTAGAACTACAATGAGTTATTTGTCTCAGAGGCAGGACCCCATTATGACACTGGGTGTTGTCATTCATATTTGGATTACCACAGGCAAACCACGTCCCCAGAAACAGAAAATGACATACCACAAAGAGAGGGAGAAAGCTAAATGACACGACTGGTAAGGTGGGTATGTGTTTGCTCTCACAAAATAAGGATGATAGAAGAATTTCACCCTAATCACTTTTCTTACCTTCTGTAATGCTAAAGATCTGAAATTTGGTTATAAATAGATTGTTTGGTTTTTTTCAAATTGCATTCTCAAGACACAAAGATTAAAACTGAATGCAGGTTTAAGTTTGGCTCTTTTATAAACATGCAGCTGATGATAACACTGTCAGAAGTGAAAAATCTTAGATGATTAATAAGAAATTGTTCAAAGAAATGATTCTTGCCAAACAAAACATCAATGAGTTTGAAAATAATTTTCATTGACAAAGCATGTGCCTGTTGGGCATTCCAGAAGAATGTGATGGGAATAAACTTGATTGAACCTTTAAAAAGAGTTTCTACTTGTTGGGTCAGATTTTCCAGCTAAATCCCTCACTGTTAAAAAGCTGTTTTGCTTTTCCAAACTGCTCTGGGCACACCCTCTTAGAAACTATGTGATGTGATTCTGAGGATCACATTGTAAATAAGTTCCTGGATTGCTCAAGAAATAGTTCAAGCTATACTTTAAAAAAAGCCTTTGCTCACCCAGGTCCTCTGGGAAAGGTTTATTCACAAGAAAAAAGAAAGTAACCTCAAAAGCAAACTTTGGAACCTCTACAAACATGGAAGCCATGTGGACACCAGGCTGTCAGCATTTCCTGAAGAAGCTGTGTGTGGGCTTCACTGCTCTTGAATGATAATCTGGAAATGATGAAGTATTCTTTTATGTATTTTATTAAAGGTCTCATAAAAGTTGAGATTTGTGAATGTTATTATTGTACTAATTGTAAATTAAAACAATAACATGATACTATTTTATCAACCATAAATTGCCCCCCCAAATTTTAGCCTTTCATTTTATATTGGAGGATAGCCAATTAACAATGTTATGATAGTTTCCAGTGTAAGCAAAGCGACTCAGCCATACATATACATGTATCTGTTGTCCCCGCAAATTTTTAAAGAATATAGCTTTGGTAAGAAAATGAGGAAATGGGTGAATTCTCAAATTCAGTTGGTGGAAGTATGAGGTGATATAACCTTTTTTGGAGGACAACTTGGCAGTGTCTATCAAAATTCCAAACATACCTATCCCATGAGGCAGGAAAGCATAGAAGTTAAGCACAAGCTCTGAATTCAGAGAGCCTGTATTCCACCGCTGGCTGTACCACTTAGCGCTGTGAGGCTTCAGCAAGTTACTTAACCTCTCTGAGCCTAATTTTATCTTTTGCAAAATGGAGATAATTATAGTATCTATACTATTATAGGTGGAGAAGGAAATGGCAACCCACTCCAGTACTCTTGCCTGGACAATTCCATGGATAGAGGAGCCTGGTAGGCTACAGTCCATGGGGTCACAAACAGTCAGACACGACTAAGCGACTTCACTTTCTTTCTTTCTATAGTTTCTTTTGGAGAAGGAAATGGCAACCCACTCCAGTGTCCTTGCCTGGAGAATTCCATGGATGGAGGGGCCTGGTGGGCTGTGGTCTATGGGGTTGCAAAGAGTCGGACATGACTCGGCAACTAACACACACATACTGTTATAGGAATGCAAAAGGTTGATATTTTAAAGTGGTTATAATGGTGCCTAGCATGTAGGAATCTCTATGTAATCTAAAACCTCAATTCAAAAAAATATATTCTATAAAAATTCTAGCCAAATGGCTAAGTTCAGTGAACACTGCCTCTCACAGCACATAAATAGAAGCTAAATCTACATACCTATTACTAAGATAATATGTAAGTAAATCATGGCACATCTGTGTGACTGAATATAGTACAGCTCTTTAAAGGATGAGACAGAGCAACGTATACAATACTTTGCTGTGCACGAAAACAAATTGTAAAACAGTATGTTTAGTATAATCCCATTATTATAAAAACAGTGTGTGGAGTATATGTGTGTCTATGTGTGTGTAAACACACATGGCATACTAAAAGTGTTTACCTCTAAGGAGTGGGATTGAAGCAGTACAGAGGACACCTTCAATTCTTATTTCTTTATTGTTTGAACTTTTACAAATAAACTTGAATTACTTTTTATAAAGATTTTAAGTTATTAGTCTGAGCATAGTTTTGGTTTAAATAATTGTTCTCTTTTTTTGAGAATCAGAGTTATAACCATGGTGTGGATGCTATGGTTATCATCGATACAGATGACCAGCCCGGAAATGAGATTGTATGAATAGTCCATTTAATTAAATGTTTTAGCCACTTAGATCTATGTGAGCATAAAACGTAAAAACACAAAATAAGCTTTCATTGTACAGTAAATAGAGAATAATAAGATTTGGTCAGTCTCTGAGAGACTTAAGCCTACTCAGTCTTAAAGAAAAACAGGCCTAAAATATTTCAAATGTGAAGTTATATTAAAAATCTCAGTTTCAAACTGCAAATCCAAACAAACAATTATTTTAACGTGTTATCTTAAGGAAAGCACAGTTTCATACTTGAAGGAGAACCAAAAGGAAGGTTAACACTCTCAGCAACCAATACTTTCAACTAATACTAATACTTTCGTTTGCCAAATTATCTTCAAAGACACTGCCTGACTGAAGTACCTCTGCAATAAGAGTATCTCCACGTTGGTAGATGAAATTGGGGAGTGTTTAAGTTTAAAGAGGACTTGGAGATTATTTGGGTCAGTGTCCTCAGTTCAGAGAAGACGCTGAGTTCTGGAAGGATCATGAGACTTTGTCAGAACAAAACCAGAATACAGCGTAGGGCAGGTGGGGGTTGAGGGCAGTTGATCACCAATACAGTGTAGCTTCAAACAGACTACTCTCCTAGCACTTTTCAGGTCTTAATGTAATGGTTAAAAACATGCATATAGTAAAAATAAATGACAGGATAGAATAGAATGAACACAAAAATACCCAATGAAAAATTTCTTACTTATCCCTGACGCGAAGCCCCAGTTCTCCTCCTCAGATATAAGCACTATTTGGAACCCCATGTAGAGCCTTCCAGAGACACTCTATAAATTTCTAAGTACATGTGTGTATGTGTGGCATACCATATAAACTCTCAAGGTTCTTCTTTCTTTCTTTGTTTTCACATAAACATATCACAGAAAGTATTCCACATCAAAATATATAAATCTTCCCCCTTTCTTTTTAATGGTTGCATAGTATTCTATTGTGTGACATATTATAATTTATTTGACCAATCCTCCTTTGATATTGAGATTGTTCCCAGTCTTTTTATTATAATAAACATGTTGTTACCAATGAATATCCTCATATACATTCCTTTGAGCACTTATTCAAGTAAATACAAAGTATGTATCAAATACTTAGATGTGGAATTATTTAGCCAAAGTCTATATACATATTTAATTTTGATAAGTATTATTAAACTTACTTTCAAAGAACTATAATCATGTACAATTCTACTAAGAAAATATGGAAGCCTAACATTAACTGTATTTTATAGAGTAGTTATTATTTAAAGTTTTTTGTGTATTTTATTTAATGGTAAGGCCTTCCCTGGGGCTCAGATGGTAAAGAATCTGCCTGTGAAGCAGGAGACCTAGATTTGATCCCTGGGTCTGGAAGATCCTCTGGAGAAGGGAATGGCCACCCACTTAAATATTCTTGCCTGGAGAATCCTATGGACAGAGGAGCCTGGCAGGCTACAGTCCATAGAGTCACAAAGAGTCAGATATGACTGAACAACTAACACTTCAATAAATGGTAAATTCCTTGAAGATAGTAAACTATAGCTTGTACAACTTGATTTCAGTGTCCATGACCATTCACATAGTCATTATTGAATAAACATTGAATGACCAGAACTGTACTAAAAAACTGAAGTACAAAAGCAGAATTCTATCCTGCAATAGGAGACTAGTTTTTCTCAGATTAACCTGTCTTCTGAAAAAAGTAAAATAAAGTTGGGGAAAAAAGTTTTTAGAAACCCACACCTTTCAAAAGCAACCAATTAGCCAAAAACAAGAAATTGCCCAATCAAAATCTAGAAGAAAATAAGTCTTATATCCAAATCTTTTTTCCTCCCCACAAAGGACACAGGCCTATGTGAAAGAAATGCCTGGAATATTGAATTTCCTTTGAAGGTCTTGGGGAGTGGGAACAAGACTTAATGCTCTGGGTCCACCACAGTTTAGGACTCAGATAAACTACATACCACTCTTACATCTCAAAGTATTCATAAAATTAGTTTATCAAATATGTTGAAGAGTACACAACGAGAAAAAAAAGTAGGTACACAGAAAATAAGACACCTTGAGTGAGAACCAGTCAAAACAGTAAAATAATAGAAACAGACTAACAAAGATGCCATATGTTGGAAATATGTGACACAAACTATAAAACAATTATACCTACCAAGCCAAAGAAAGAAAGAAAAGCCAAGCCTGAAAATTTCAGGAAGGAGCTGGGAAAAAGTGACATAGTTTTGCAAAGGAAAAATATAATAGCAAATTAAGAATACATTGAATGAGTTTAATGGAAGATTCAACATTCTGAAGAGAGAATTAATTAGCAAGAAAAGCAGTCAGAACAGACTTTCTACACATAGCAAAAAGAGACAAATAGGTAGAAAAATATAGGAGAGAGGGTAATAGAGGATACAGTGAAAAGATCTAATATATTTAACTGCAGATTTAGAATAAAATCAAAAGAGAGAAATGGAGTGAAAACAATATTTAAAATGCCATGGCTGAAATGGCAGAATTTTCCGGAACAGATTAACAAAACTTAAGAACCCCAAACAGGATAGAGAAAAAATAAATATGTATCAAGATGTATCATTGTGAAGCTACAGAAAACTAAAGAAAAAAATGAAAAATATTTACAGCAGCTAGAGAAAAAAAGACAGATTTACCTTCTAAGGATCTATAGTTTAAGTAACTCAAGGGCAAAAATGAAAGCTAAAGGAAAATGGGAATATGTTTTCAATGTTCTTATAGAAAATAAAAGCTATCATAGGATTTTATACTTAGCAAAATATCCTTCAAGCATGTGAGTGAAATATGGAAGTTTTCAGATGACCAAAAACTGAGAGAATTCACAACCAGTAAACTAAGCTGAAGGATCAGAGATACAGGAAGGATTAAAGAACCGAAAAAGTGGTAAACATGTGGGTGAACATAAACATTGACTTTAAAGCTATAATATGAATGTCTTACAGAGTTTTAAATTGTTAAAATCCATGACAACTACAAGTTGTCAACTATGAGTGGGACAAAGGGAGAATTGAGTTAAATTATCCTGAAGTCCTTGTATTTGTTCCAGAAGAGAGTAAACATGTTGATTAACTTTAGACTTTGATAAGTGAAGAGTGAATGTTGTAAACTCTAGTTAGTTAGTTCAGTCACTCAGTCGTGTCTGACTCTTTGTGACCCCATGAACCGCAGCACACCAGGCCTCCCTGTTCATCACCAACTCCTGGAGTTCACCCAAACCCATGTCCATTGAGTCGGTGATGCCATCCAACCATCTCATCCTCTGTCATCTCCTTCTCCTCCTGCCCTCAGTCTTTCCCAGCATCAGGGTCTTTTCCAATGAGTCAGCTCTTCACATCAGGTGGCCAGAGTATTGGAGTTTCAGCTTCAACATCAGTCCTTCCAATGAACACCCAGGACTTATCTCCTTTAGGATGGACTGGTCCTTGCAGTCCAAGGGACTCTCAAGAGTCTTCTCCAATACCACAGTTCAAAAGCATGTAAACTCTAGGGTAACCACTAAAAGATTAGAAAAAAGTAAAAGATTTCCAAACCAACAGAGAGGGGAAAAAAAAACAGATTGCAAAGAAAAAAAAATCAATCCATAAGAAGTCAAGAAAGATGAGAAAAAAAAGACATGATGGATCAATTGTTATTTAATCACTAAACCATGTCTGACTCTTTTGAGAACCCAAGGACTGTAACCCATGAGGGTCCTGTGTCCATGGGATTTCCCAGGGAAGATTACTGGAGTGGGTTGCCATTTCCTTCTCCAGGGGATCTTCCTGACCCAGGGATTGAACCCACTGGCAGACAGATTTGCTACCACCGAACCACCTGGGAAGCCTAGTGGATCAATTAAAAGCACAAAATAAGATGGTTGATTTTAACCTAAATAATTTAGTGGTAGAATTAGGCATAAGCATCCTAAATGTTCTAGCTAAAGCACAAAGATTGTCATGCTGGATAATAACAAAATTAAGCTGAATTAAATGTCATTTATAGGAGATACATCTAAAATATAATACATAAAAATTTTAAGTGAAAGAATTAAAAGAATAAACCATACAAATGTTCACCAAAAGAAAGAAGGTATAACTATGCTAATGTTAGACATACAGACTTTAAATAGTGACATTCACTAGAGTTTTGTATTGGGGGAAAAAATAAGAAAAGGATACTAATACAAATAAGATTCCCCAATACAGTTATCTTAATACAATGAATGACGCTCTGGAAAAGGCGAATATGAATGCTTTGATGGCACACAAATAAAAAAGATAGTATATAACTGTGTGTCATAATTAAAAGTGGTTCCTCAGAGGAACTGACATTTTACCAGAATTTTGGTGCATTAATTCATCAGATATCTCTAAGTGAGGGGAAGACATTCCATGCAAAGGAAACAATACACAAAGGAGGTGTTCATAAATATTGGTTGAAAGTATTGTTTAATTTAAGGATGGTGAGTACTGAAACAGTACCATGCATGACCCACATAGTAGCTACAGTGGACGCTATGGTGGCCTGCAAAGGGTCTCTTCCCTTCTCCTGAAGGCACTCATTCTTCAAGACGTGAGAAGTGTCACCTCCTGATGATGCCTCACAGTCAAGTCCTCCTGCAGACACCCACCTTTCCTAGGATCATGACCCCTTCCTTGGGGTCATGTTCCATGGGGGCAGCTTATATGCACTGGCTGATTGATGCAACAGTTCAAAGCCCCTTTGCCTCAATCTGGGACAGTTCCGAAAGGACACTCCCCACCCCACCCCCCAGCTCCAGAGCTCACTGTGGAATCTGGTGAGACCTTGGTCACACCTAGGTCACACTTCATCCTCTCCTGGCTAACCCTACGTCCCTCAACCTCTCACAAGTGTTGCTGAGAGCACACCCCAGTAAACCTCCAGAGCAGCAGCCTGTGTATTAGAATCTCTTTCTCAGGAAACCTGACATAAAATAGTGGCCAAGGTGGGAAAAAGCCCAAGGATCCTGCCTCCTGGCCCAGTGTTTCACCCCCATATTTAGCTGATGATGGGTACAATTTACTGTCAAAATCTCTGGGGCTGGAGGCCACACTAAGATTGCTCCTAGTATTTTTCAGCTGCTTTTTTTCTCATTCTTTCTCAAACTAATGCCAGTTCTGCTGAAGATCAGTTCTGCTTCTCACTTATACAGTTCTGCAAGTAGTAAAGCATAGTAAAATGAAAAAGAAAAAAATCTGCTCATCGAGTATCTACAAATCTGCAAGATCCTTTTTTTCCATGAGATCTGGGCTTGAGGGTGGTTTGTGATCAGTCAGTTCCCTCAGAGCTACCAAGCAGCAAAGACAATATCTGAACCGGGGTCAGATAAAGCTCTTTCTCCACAGTTGCCACCCTAAGAGAGGAACATATTTAAAGTGACCTGCCTGCTAATGCAGGAAACTGGGGTTCAATCCCTGGGTCAGGAAGATCCCCTGGAGAAGGAAAATGGAACCCACTCCAGTAGTATTGCCTGGGAAATCCCATGGACAGAGGAGTCTGATGGGCTACAGACCATGGGGTCGCAGAAGAGTCAGACAGGACTTAGCGACTCAATGACAACAAACACAACAATAGAGAATGTAAAAGGAGAGGAATTGAGACTGCTCCCTATCGTCAGTCAGGCCTTGTTCAGGCTGGCCTGCTTGCTGGGTTAGTGAGTGTTCTTTCAGTACATCCTGCCCTCGTCCTAAGTCTTTGCTCTCACTTCCTGGTCAACACGAGTTCCTTGGACCTCATATCACCGGCAACCTTTCCTCTAATGATCCTGGCCAAGACTTAGTTCTGTGGATTGATTTGATGAGACTTTTTAAAGTTTAGAGAAAAGTTAGTTCTTGATACCAAGATATTACTACAACCAATTTCTTTTGTTTCACAACCTCCCACTTCTCACTAGACGGGAAGGAGTGTTGGGACTCTGCAGCCAGCCCCAGGCTCACTTGTTGTGTGCAGCAAGGTTTGGAAAATGAAAACCAGAAGCATCTCAAAGAACATTCCAGTTGGACTCTGGGGCAGTGCCTGGGCACTCTGCCAGAGTGGCTGGGAATTCTGGTGAGGTACTTTGATGCAAATGGCTATTCTGGTCCATTCTGTATTACCCCACGGGGTTATCTGCAGGGTATTTGTTTGCCATACCACTGCAGCCTATGGTGACCATCAACCTCCTTCTATACACACTAAACATTGACAACGTGCCAGCCTCCAGATGGGGATGAGAATATACGATTCAGGTAAAGAGAAGGTCTTTGCAGTTAGAGAGCCCTAAGTCTGAATCCTGGCTCTAAGACTAGTAGTTGTGGGCAAGCTACTTCAACTTGTAAACCTCAGTAAACTCATCTACACAACAGGGATAACACCCCCTTCATTGATGGAAAGCTTAATGAAATAATGAATACAAAGATATTAGCACGGTTCTTGGATCACAGTAAGTGATTCAATAAGTAGTAGTTGTTACTATAAACAAACAATGCTTCCTGCTTGCTCACACTGGCAGAGATCATGCTTTAGAGATGCCCTTCATATTGTTCTTTTTCCTTTGAAGTTTGTCCATCTGAGCACAATGCTTGGTTGGCAGTACCTGAATGTGGGATAACCAGCATAATTAATCCTGACATTTTTAATAGCAATCTTCTACGCAAGCAAAAGACAGACTACAGAGGCCCTTTGCAGTTGATCATTTGCTATTTGTCCTTAACTGACCAGTCTGTACTAATGAAGTTCACATATCCAGACGATGCAGATGTTTTTCAAAGTCTATTCTCTTGAGAAAAATAAAATGGGTATTGTAAGAAATGCTAACATCATTCTGGTCCTGAGAGATTTTCCTGAATTATCCAGGTATGTGCCTGAATTCTCCATGGAGGTTTGACAAGGAAAGTCCTAGCTTTGGTGTGTCATCAAGTATATGAACTTCCCCATGACCTGCTGCCCTGAAAACAGGTATTAGTAGTGACACCCATGAACAGCCCCTCAAAAAATGCTGCAGTGTGAAGCAGCGTGTGGGTACAGAGCATTCACAACTACAGGATTCAATGAGTTAAATTTACCCCCCTGACTCTCAGGGCACTCTCCATCTCCGAAATATGCCACAATAATAATGTTAATGATTGCAAGCAGCACCTTTGTTGTTATCTCATTTATTTTTACCCCAAATTATGGTGTCTTGAAAGAATTTACTGACTGCTTGGGTTTTCTGACTAATTGGGGTAACTCTATGCTATAGCCATTAGGAGATTTAAATATAGCTCTTCTTGAGCAATACTCTTTATTGGATCCCCTGTTATCCTTTAAATATCTTGGTGTGCAAGTGGATAAAATTAGAAAGAATTTGTTTGCTTTAAATTACCAACCTCTGCTTGATAAAACTATTAGCGATTTAGCTAATTGGACGGCTCTTCCATTATCATTAATTGGCAGAGTTAATACTATTAAAATGGTTGTTTTATCTAAATGTTTGTATTTATTTCAATGCTTTCCCATCAAGCCACCTAAAAATGCTCTAAAGCTTTGAATTCTGCAATTAGTTTTGTTTTATAGGCTACAAACAGAGTTAAGATTAATCCTAAAACTACAACTACTCTAGGAGGCCAAAGGATTAATTCTTCCTTTTCAAGGAGTATGAACGTTGGAGTTTCTTGGATAGGCTTTGTCCATTGTCTCTGGATATCATCAATAAGAAGTGCCAAAGCCCAAAAGAAACTTAAGAGAGATTCTGGTTAATGTTCTTGAGCTAATAAATCTTTACAAGAAAACTTTATTTCACACTCACTTATGGATTCAATCACATTCATTCATTCAGCAAATATTTATTGTGACTTGCACCAATCACTGTTTAGATGCTACAGAAGACTTCCAAGGTGAATAAAATACAGCCTTTGCTTTCAAGAAGTTCAAATAAAGACAATATAAATAACTACAAAGTAACATGTTAAGTGTTACACTGGAAGAATAATCAGTATGCTGAGTCAGAGGAAAGGGTGTTGCTAAATCTGCATGAAAGATCAAAAAAGTCTTTCCAGAGAAGGTGACATCCAAGCTGATTCTTGAAGGATGGGGCTCCCACAGGGTCTTTCCAAGATTTAAAGGAACACCTTTAGTTTTTTCTTCCAAATAATGAAGTAGCTTGATTTGTGAGACAGTTAAAATTGTCCACTCAGATAAAAGGTGACCATTTTCTCTTTGGTGGATCAAGGGAATTCCATAGACATAATGTGTCAGCACTTTAGCAAGATACTTAACTAGGGCTTTCATGATCTGTTTTTGCTTTTTTAAACTTTTGATTTTATATTGGAGTATAGTTGATTAGCAATGTTGTGATAGTTTCTGATGTACAGCAAAGTGATTCAGTTAAATACATACATGTATCTATTCATGATCTCTTTGAATGGCAAGACTGGGACACGTGAGCAGAGTGATGACTCAGGTACATAACATTCTGTGTGTGCATGTTCAGTTGTTCAGTCGTGTCCAAGTCTTTCTGATCCTGTTGTCTATAGCCTGCCAGGCTCCTCTGTCACGGAATTCTCCAGGCAAGAATACTGGAGTGGGTTGCCGTTTTCTACTCCAGGGGACCTTCCCAACCCAGGGACCAAACTCATGGCTTTTGCATCTCCTGCATTGGCAGGTAGATTTTTTACCACTGCACTACCTGGGAAGCCCCACATAAAATTCTAGTAGGTTGAAAAATGGACTCCAATGTGTTAACTATGGTTTGAATGCTAACCTAGAGAACAGCCTCCCCAAAATATGCCAATTAGTATTCTCTTTGACCATGTCCTGTTCAGAGTTTTTAATAATTTGGATCAGGACATAGAGGCTTGTTCAGTCAATTTGTGGATGATACAAATCATCCAAGGCAGCCAATATATTGATGGATTTAATCAAGGATTTATAAAGATCTCAAGAAGCCATAATAAAGGGTCAAAGTTAATCACATATAACTAAATAAGAAAAATGAATGTCCTCCCTTACTTCATCCCAGTTACTAAAGTACAGGCAGAAAAGCCCTCACTAAGGCATTGTGAGGCAGTAGAAAATGTTCCAAATTTGGTGTCAGAAGACCTAAATTCAAGTCCTAGCTTGACGGAATGTTAACACCGGCAATTTTAAGCAGTACTCTAAAACTTCACCTAGCATCAGTTTTTCCATCCATAACTGAAAAATAAGACAATTTCACAGAGCTTCTATGAGAATAGGGAATACACAAAGACTTTGTAAAGTATATATCACTATCCAAAAGTTATCTTTTGTCATGCTTTTAATAACAGCAGTGAAATAATAATAATAATAATAACAACAGCAGCAGTAGTAATTTATTTGAGATCCTGTAGTCTTAAATTCCAACCTAGAGACCAACCGTGTGGCTTTCAGAATAGCCAATATAGTCTCTACCCAGCCTTCTGTATTTTCAACAACTTCTACAGACAATTCTGATACATTGCCAGGGCTTAGAACTAGTGGAGTAGTTTGTTTCAAACTTTCCTGATGATAAAAATACCACATTGTTTAAACACAGTTTCTAAGGGAGGCCCCACCCCTGGAGATTCAAATTCAATAGGTCTGTAATAAGGACCAGGAATTACTATCATCAGGAGAGTTTGAAAAACATTGGACTAAGTAATCTGTAATATTCTTCCCAACTTCTAAGATTCTGAAGATCTGATCCAACTCTAGCTGCTCACTGGTTCTGATAACAGTTTTGAAATACTTGGATTATAGTAATCAAGCCCCAAGAGAAAATATATATGCTTGTAGCTGGCCATGATATTCTTCATATGGTGTCTCTAAAGAATTAAACATATTTTTTAATAAACTAAACAGCAATGAACATGTTGACTTTCCAACTGGCTGCAGTTTGCTATTCTGGCTGATTCCAGTAAATCTATGTATGCATAAATGCAAATGACAAAGTGAATCATTTTCGTTAAAGTATTACTCACTGTAAACAGACTTTAAACCTTTGATCAGTTAGGAGTTGAGTGTAATATATTTAAATCAATATTTTGTAAATATTTTCATGTAAACATACTCCGTTCTCTGACGATGTGAACACAAGTCACTAGAATTTCAGTCTAGACACATTCTTTTTTTTTTTCAGCTAATATTTCACCTTAAAGTAGAGGTGAGAAAGTATGAGTGTGTGAGTGCTGATCTGCCTGCACATTCAGCAACTTTCATTAGTCTTTGATGTCTCATCTGGGTCCTCTCAAGAATAATGTTCTAGCTCAATGACTGCAGATCTAGATCTTCTGCAAGTCCTCTTCTCTTTCTTCAATTCCTTGCAGCTTAGAACCAAAAGCAAACCTTTCTATGCATTTCTGAGAAAGAAGCTGGGGAAAAAATGAAAAGGAAATTATTACAGAGCAAGTGAAATGTGATTTTTGCATAGAGGTTTTTCTTTCAGAGCACGGTTCCCTTAGTCCAGAGGGAGATGGCGCAGACTCGGCTGCAGGCCCAGAGCTGTTTGCGTCTCTGCTAGGTAGATGATGTTCTGAGGAACTGAGAGTCTTGTACACCCTGCTTGTGAGATATAGGTTGAAGATAAAGGTGAAGAAAGAAGACAGATAAATAGGCAGGAAGAGAGGACTGCGGACTGGGTATAACTACATCCTCCACAACTCAAACAATAGCAACTAAACCCCGCCTTTCATGGAACACTTTGTTCTCCAAAGGGAAGAATGTGTTCAGTTTTGCATTCCTTCACTGATGATAATAGTTTCTATTCCAAGGCGGGAGGGGAGGGGGTATCATATGTGTTTGGAACAATCAAGTCATATTATTTTGGAACACATTGACAAAAGCAAGTCAACAATTTCAGAACACACTTTATTTCTCAAAATGTGCTCCAGGAGAACATTGTTGTTGTTGTTTCATCACTAGGTTGTGTCTGACTCTTCTGTGACCCCACGGACTGTAGCCTCTGTCCATGGAATTTCCCAGGCAAGAATACTGGTGTGGGTTGCCATTTCCTCCTCCAGGGGATCATCCCAACCCAGGGATCGAACCCACATCTCCTTCTTTGGCAGGCATTGTCAGTGCATCCTTCACTGTTCACCAGGGAAACTGGTCAAAATAGATAAATTAGTAGATCATTATTTTTATCATAAGTGATGTATTATTTTAATGACCAAAACAAACACTTCAGTTGAAGAACAAATTCAGTAAGAAATCTTCCACCCAAAAGTGCATGTTGACATATTTCAGCTCTTTCCCTAAAATGATATCCCTTCCCCTCCTCTCTACACTCCCATTGAGAGACAGTCTGCCAGTTGTCTTCCACAGCTCCTGCAAATTCCCTAAGGAGCAGAACTGGAGAAGCCATGCTATTCCCCAGAGAATTTCAGCTTCCACTACCTCACAGAATGAGGAAAAGACTGAGCAGCTCCTTCTCCAGGTGACAGAAGATAGAAGGAGCAGGTGAGAGAAGTTATCAGAAGGAGGGAGGCGCCGGAGGGCTGTGCCCCCATTGTGATCGCTCTGGGCACTCTCAGCATCCAAGGATCACATCTGGTTCTTCTCTCTTGTTCTCCAGCAACCTGTCTCCTTGCAGTGACCCAGACACTGCCTGTCACCCCACTGGAGAAGTTCAACCAGACTGGCGCTTTATCTTGTATTCTTTCACCTTATTCACTCCCAAGTCATTTTGGAAGTGGAAGTGAAGTCGCTCAGTCGTGTCCGACTCTTTGCAACCCCATGGACTGTAGCCTACCATGCTCTTCCATCCATGGGATTTTCCAGGCAAGAGTACTGGAGTGGGTTGCCATTTCCTTCTCCAGAGGATCTTCCCGACCCCGGGATTGAACCCAGGTCTCCTGCATTTTACCTCCACACAATTCAGAACGTGTTTGTTGAACACCCGCTCAGTGCCAGACTCCCTGAGAAAAGCAGCACAAAGGTAAGTATTTACTCTCCCCCTCACTCAGCCTGCCTACTGAGCCATGTGCATAGGGCCACACAGGTAGCTTCATAATGAAGACTATGACATTTTGCCAAGGATGAATGAATATGGAAACGAAATTGGATTTCAGAGCCCCAGTTATCCCTGGGGCAGGGTGGAAGGGGGCCTCTTTCTAAGAGTTGTTCCTTTAAGGTAATGATACTATCCCACATTCGTATAAAGGTCTAGAGTTTACAAAGTCTTCTCATAAACATGATCTCATTGAGAAATGTCGAGAGTCAGCTTTTCTTTCACAATTTACAGATGACAAAAATGAGGCTAAGAAAAAGTAAGATCATGCTGCACCAAGAGATTTTTTAAATAATATCGTTCAACAGCTGGTATACACCCAGAAAAAACTAGGCTAGCTCCCGATTATAATGTTACTCCCTTAGGTATTTCCAAAGTATAGCTTCAATTGTCCCGCAGAATAAGGTTTAGAGGCAAAAAGATGCCAGGCACTGTGAGCACATTTTACCAATTGTCACAGCCTTCTTACACAGTGTCCAGGAGATAAAACAATACATTTCTCAGGGTCTGGAACATTCTTCTCTGGATCACTATGATACAAGACCTGTAGATGGAGTTGAGGGCGGGGTTCTACAGACTTCAGCATCAGAACACAAATCAAAGACTCCAGGAAATTTCCCAAACTGTGCAGCTCACTGGGCAAATAATCAATCTGGATTTAAATGACATTATCTTCAGGTGAAAGAATCTGCCTGCAATGCAGGAGACCCAGGTTCGATCCCTGGGTGAGGAAGATCCCCGGGAGGAGGAAATGGCAACCCAATCCAGTATTCTTGCCTGGGAAATCCCAAAGACAGAGGAGCCTGCTGGGCTACAGTCCATGCGGTCACAAACATTCAAACATGACTGAGCGACTAACATTTTCACTTCTTTCATCTTCTGATGGGGGTAGAGATTAAGAAGTCTTTCAGGAAGGTGCAGGAGCTGAGGAGTTATTGCTTCACAAGCACCCATCTATAAAAAACTGGTGCCGCTCTCACTGGATACGCCGAACTTTGATGAGGCTAGAGAACTAGCCCATGCACATTGAAATGGGCTGGAGCTCCTCGAATGAAAGACATCTCTATAAGACATGTGGATGTGCATTTGATAATCTTTGACATATGTTTAATATTTAGATTTCCAAGATTACTCATGTTAATATCCGCTGCACATCTTACTTTTTTGCCTTTTGTGCTCACTGGGAAATGTGGGTTTGGACACGTTTCAAGCCAGATTTGTTCCTGTTGCTTTATTGCTGCTAACCACGGGGTCACTAAAATGGGAAAATCATCTGCTGCTTCTTCTTCCACTGAACTTTGAATTCAAAACTTACAATTCTGAAAATAAAAAGAAAGAAAGAAAAGGAGGAATGAAACAAGTAAATGAATAATGAATGCAGTAAAAATAAATGTGTGGTTCTGAGCCCCATTTAATTTTTCTTCAATGACAGTGTTGTTAATGCTATAAAATATTTTCTCTGATAAATGTGAGTTAGCTAATTTGCATGAATGGCTCGTCTGTCATTGTTTTAGTCTGTTGAGTTATGGGTTTTTAAAAATGGGTTCTTTTCTGTTTGACTTCTAATACATTGTTATTATATGTGATCACTGAGCTTTCCTAATGCCACGCTGAAAACATGGGTTTCATCTTTTTCAAAAAAAATTTAATTTGAGAAAAGTAATTTATGTAATAATGAAGTTCTTCAGATAAATGTATTTATAAGGAAAAGTCATTGACAGATTAGTCAGTATTCCTTTTCCATACAAAAAAATAAAATCTATTTTCTGACAAAGTAGCAACTATAGAAAACTTGGGAAATTTAAAATGAAGCCTCCGAGGATCCCCCTCAACACTTAAAGTTCTGTAATTTCCCAAGGACTAAAAAAAAAAAGAGCTCTGCAAAATGTTTGTCATGCACCTGTCCCACAAAAGACTGAAGAGCTAAAGAAGGGCCTTAGATTCTGAATCTTACATAGACTAATGCAAATTAAATAATGCTAACGATACTAGGGAGAGGTTTCAGTGGGCTTCTTTGGAAGAAAGCAAGTAAAGGCAGAAGGAGTGTGCCAAAACAAGGCAGGGATTCGAAGCAGCGTGTCACTCATCCACCTTCGCTTTTTAAGGTGCTTTTTAAAGTAAATTCAGTGCCCCTAAACTTTGAAACAGATGCCTATGTCTCAAAATTGTCCAACTGCACGTCCAGAGCAGCATTTGAACACTGATGAAATCGTAACCCATGAGGCAATTGCTTCAGAGTTAGAAGCTTGAGGAAATAGCATTGTGTGACACTGGAAGTGCCATCTCAGCAGTCCCCGCAGTGCAGAGCACTAGCGAGTAAGTGCTCTGCGGCTGCCTCGCCCCGTGAGTGAGAATCCGCAGACAGGGAACCTGACTTAAATCCACCCGGCAGAGAAAACTGCAGGTGTGTCGGGACAGCCTACCAGGCACGGCCCAGGGTTTTGCTTCAGCACAAAGTGCAAAGACTTGGGCTCCAAGGTGTGTAGACGCAATTTCAAATCCCGCTTGGCCAACTACCTGCTCTCTTATCTCCTCTGAGCACTTCTTTTCTAACACAGAGTAAGTTCCATATGTTAGCTACTGCTATTAATACTCAAATATTTATACAGTGGAGAAAATAGGACCCACTTTATGACACTACTTTGAATGTTAGGGATAAAACATTTGTCACTCCAAACACAATACTTGACATTTAGGTAGCTGCTACTCCTACTTTATGTCATTACCATTAGAATCATCTTCATTGCACTATGAACTGTTTAGAGTAAGGGTTGTGTCTATTGAATTTAGTGGTGAGTTTCCAGCACCTGGGGCTTCCCCGGTGGCTCAATATAAAGAATATGCCTCCCAGTGCAGGAGATGCACATTTGATCCCCTGGGTCAGGAAGGAGGAGGGCATGGAAACCCACTCCAGTATTCTTGCCTGAGAAATCCCATGGACAGAGGAGCCTGGAGAGCTATAGTCCATGGGCTTGCAAAGAGTTGGACATGACTAAGCAACCAAACAACAACAAAAACAACTCCAGCACTTAGAACAGTGCCTGGACATAAAACAATCTATTTGCCCTTCTCCCCCTAATAGCACTGACATAATTCAGACCATATCTGATGTTTGTTTGTTTGTTTTTTAAGTGTAAGCCTTTAATTCCAGAACACATTCAGATTGAAACCAGAGAGCCCTGTGAAAGTTGTGAATAATCTGGTTGTATGGTCAGTTCAAAATAGTTGGAGATCAAGGAAAAGCTCCAGAATCAAAAGATTGAGATCTAGTGTCCAGAGCTCTGGTTTCTGTGTCTGTGTGACTTAACACAAGGCCCAAATGTTCCTGAGGTTCAATCCACTTACCTATGAAATGAGGAATAATGGTGATGTGGTTTAACTACTCTAGTAGCACTGTTTTGAGGGCCAAGTGCAGCTATATATATAAATATAACATTGGAAAATGTTTCGTGTTTTACAAAATACTACTGATAATAAACATTACTTATCATTCACCCATATGATTGAATGTCTTCCTGGTCTCTGGACAAAAGGAACTGTGTAGACCAGCAGGCCAAAAACTCAGCCTGTGAGTTTATATAAATGGATTTTATGTTTTTAGATTGCTAAAAAGAAAAAAAAATCAAAACAAGAATTCTAGTTCATGACATATGCTTCTGCATGCTAAGTCATTTCAGTCAGTTGTGTCCAACTCTTTGTGACCCTATGGACTGTAGCACACCAGACCCCTTTGTCCATGGGATTCTCCAGGCAAGAATACTGGAGTGGGTTGCCATTTCCTTCTCCAGGGGATCTTCCTGACCCAGGGATCAAACTCGCGTCTCTTGTGTCTCCTGCAATGGCAGATGGATTCTTTACCACTAGCACCAACTGGGAAGCCCATTTCATGACATACCTACAATATTTACTCTCTGAATTTTTAGAGAAAAAGTTGGTCAACCCCTAACTCTTAAGAGTTTATGTTAATTATAGTCTTAGTTTCTTTTAAGGTTAAACCTTAAAGCAGATAGAAATTATGCCCTGCACAATTGATGCTTAATTAGCTGCAGCTCAGACATAGCTGGTAAAGAATCTGCCTGCAATTCAGGAGACCAAGATTCAATTCCCAGGTTGGGAAGATCCCCTAGAGAAGGAAATGGCAACCCACTCCAGTATTCTTGCCTGGATAATCCCACGGACAGAGGAGCCTGGCAGGGTATAGTCCATGGGGTCTAAGAGTCAGACACGACTTAGAGACTAAACCACCACCACCAGGTAACAAAAAGAGTACTTCCTTAAATTAAAGGCAGACCCTGGGTGCACCTCACCAGCCTTAGGCACACCCTCAAGTCCAGGGATGAAAGCTGCCCATTCTAGCCTGCTCATGTCTCTGGGTTCCAGGTGAGCCTGTCACGTGTCACCAAAGTCAGTGTCTCTCTTGTTTACCTCTTTATTGTCAGCATCTATCAAATAGCAAGGATTTCCTAAGTATTTGTTGAATGAATGAGTGAATTCAAATATTCATTCATCTGCTATTCACAGGCTGGCTCCAGCCCTTACTCTTCCATAACACCTTCAGAAACTACTCCAACCCAGAGGTCTCTGTCATGTCCTAGAGTCTCACATCCTCTTTGATCCAAGGGAGACCATGTAGGGTTTTCAGATACTCTTGAAATGTTGCCCATACTCTTTGCTAATTAATGCATTTGTTATGTATTTATACTTTGTTCTTCCAATAAGGTTCTAAAACTGTCAGGTCCAACATGGCACCACTTTTGGCTTCCGCCTTAAAACCAGCCAGCTAATCCATCTGCACTTGCAGCAAAATACATTAGGATGACCTAACCCCAGCACCTATGACTTGACACAGAGACCATCTCATTGCTGGTTTGCCCTGAATGTCAACCGCTGACCTGAAAATTTCAACCCTAGGTCTCACCATGTCTTGGGTACTAGCTTGTCACTTTGTTCCTTTGTTTCTGGGCCCCAGGAGTAGTCATTTGAGGCAGGATCTTGTCTTGCCTGGCCGTGCAACAAAGGGTGGAACTCCATCTCTTGACCCCAGCTTGATGCTTGGGGCTGCATGCTCTGCACGTGCTTCTGATGCTGACAGCCTTCTGCCTGCTGAACATCCTAGGTCCTTCCAGTGCTCTCAGGCTCCCACTGTTAGATCATTCATCATGGACCATATTCACAATCACTTGGCAGGACTGTAACCTCCAGGATATCACATTTTATTAACCCTCTTCTGGACTACCCCGACCTGTGGTAAGTTACCAGGCCATATTAGGCCAAGCTGTGAGATACAGCTCTGTGACTTGCATTTCTTTTTTATCTACCACATGCCTATACAGTGCTTGAACCACTGTAGGCTTACCAGAGCAGCTCAGCAAAGATCCATTCATTGTTTTTCCAGCATAAAAAAAAATAATAAAAGATGGTCACTTATAAAGTGCCATATCTAAGTTTCTTGTACATCAAACTCCATGGTTCTCACCCCATCAGACTCAACATCTCCTTTTTGTAAAAAATATTTTATGATCCCCCCCTCTACTATCATGAAATGAAATGTATAGACAGTGTACAGTCAGCCCTCAGAATCTGACAGTTATGCAGCCAAGGAGTCAATCTACCACAGATGGAAAATATTAGTTTTAAAAAGTTCCATAAAGTTCCAAAAAGCAAAACTTGAATTTGCTGTGCATCAGCAACTATTTACTTAACATTTACATTGTAGTTGGGCTTCTCAGGTGGCGCAGTGATAAAGTCTGCCTGCCAATGTAGGAGCCGCAGGAGATGTGGGTTCGATCCCTGTGTTGGGAAAATCCCCTGGAGAAGGAAATGGCAACCCACTCCAGTATCCTTCCTGGAAAATCCCATGGACAGAAGAGCCTGGTGGGTTACAGTCCATTGGGCAAAGAGTAGGACATGACTGAGCAACTAAGCATGCACACCTGCATATACATTGTATTTACAACTATTTACATAGCATTTACATTGTATTAGGTATTACAAGTAATCTAGAGATGATTTAAACCGTATGGTAGTACATGCTTATACACAAATACTGTGCCATTTTATAGAAGGAACTTGAGCATTACAGATTTTGGTATCCATAGGAGTCCTGAAACCAGTCACTGACAATACCAAGGAAGGGCAGCTTATCATGTATATATATTACCTAGACACATTTTTAAACACCAATATAATGCGCTGCATGTACAATAAAGGAGAAAAAAAAGGAAAGTAATTCATCATAAAATAATGTGCATTTACACATGTACACAAGAAAGACTTGAAAAAGTAATCAAATGCTTGCACTGTGATTTTCTCATGCCCAATTATTGGCAAAGTTCTGAACAAAACAAAATATAATCTTGCCTAAATATACAAGGTAGTTGTAAATTCATGGAAAATTTAGTGTGTATTAAAACTGGGTAGCAAATTATGTAAACTGGAGTTAGGTTTTAGGCTTAGACAGGGTTACCTACCTGAATGCCTAACAGGACATTCAGAAACCACATGAGATGCTACAGGATTCTGCATTGTGTGGGACTGTCCGGTGAACAAGATGTCTCACATCCCTGACTCCCACCCAGTTCAGTGACATCTGAAAAATGTTTCCAGGAATTTCCAAAGCATTCTGTAGGGGGCAGTATTACCACCATTGAGAGCTACTGGTTTAACCAACCTATTCAAAACTGTCCTGCACTCAGATACCCTCTCAGACACAATAACTCCTCTGATCCTGAGACCCCCAGCTAAAGGGTTTGACTGAGTGACTGTACTTCAGGGGCTGGCACACCCCAAATCCAAGAGCCAAAGTTGAATGAATCCTGAGATCTCAGCACTACCCAACCTCAAGGCTATGAGGCGGTCACAGGGGAGGAGATGTCACTGCACAATGGAAATATGAGAGTCCCCTCTAGCTAATTAATCATATTAAAAGGCAAAATCATCAGGATTCCCTACTCCACTGACTCTCTGCATCACATACTCATTTTGCTCTATAGAACCACTGAATGTAAGGGTTGACAGTAACTTTCTCTCTCTCTCTCTCTCTCTCTCTGTACACACTTAACACTTCATCCTGTCTCCCAGACCATGCTTCTCCTGCCCAACCTTCTGCCATTTCTCCTAACACACGTCACAAGCACCCCAGCTCCACGCCTTCTTTCCCAGACCTTATATTGCTAATCCTACCTTCCATAGAGTCTCCTGGCTCCAATTCTGGCTACATTTCTACACAGTCTAGGTAGACCCAGACTGCTCTCCCATTGCCCTCATCTGGTTCACCCTGGGAAGAAACTATGACTGGTTTTCAGGGGCCCACTCTGGGTGATTTCTCTGCATGTTCTCCCATACTTTTGCTCTTCAATAGCTATCTTCAGTAAAGCAGGACCTTAGTTTATGTAGCATGGGACTCCATCCTCCAGGATGTTTCTCTTGCTGTCTACCTGGAATGAATCTCCTCCTTCCTTTCATCTCTTAAACTGTACCACTCTTCTAAACCAGCTGAAATATCCCCTCCTCCAAGAAGTCTTCCTAAATATTCTTTCCCTCTAAGTTTCTGCACCTCTTCCATAGTCAGTCTTTTTTGCTTCAACCTTGAAGACAAAGGTCCTTTTTAGAATTCTTTTGTGTCCCCAATGACACAGAGGAATTTGCCACGGTAGCCCAACTGTCCAATCCATTCTTGTGGTTTTATGAACTCAAAAGAAAGGGAAGTGATAGACTGATGGCATATTTAAAATCTTCGAAGAGGAGCCCCTAGCCTCTTCTTCAGAATCACTTCCCTTCTCCTCAACTAAAGTCAAACCCCCCAAGGACACCAGCTGGCCCAGAGATGTACCTTCCCCTCTTCAAGTTACAACATTAGTGCATTGAAAGTAGATCCATACCATCACAGTGACTCTGAAAACATGAACTAAGACAATAATAAATTAGAGCAATAGTCAACTCATAGCACTGTGATGGTTTCATGTATGAATTGGAATGTGAACATTGAGATTTTCATTTCATGGTTGAAAAATATACGAGTTGACCCAAATACAAATTTTTGCATTTCCATCATTTACATATCATGGGTCAGTAATCATTTCTTGCCTAAGTGGCTTTCCAAATGAAAAGCTGTACTATTGTAATGGTTTATCATATTTACAAACATTGCATTGTGCTACCCATTCAGGGCTTTGGATTCATTGGCAAACAAGCGGATCCCAGTCTCCGAGAAGGCAGAGCGATGCCTGAGGGGGAGAGAGCCAGTTCCCCTAGGAGAGATCCATGTGTTTCTTCCTCCCTCAAGTGCAGGAGTCCAGGAATCTCTATTCCACTGGGACATCTTCTAGCCACCTCTTTTCTCCCGCGTGCCATGTGGTCAGCAGGGGCCAGGGCTGGACTCTGCTTGTGTTTCTGTGATTTTTCTCCTCTCTGGGGCCAAAGAATCTAGCTGCTTTGAAAATGTCTCCTTGGGAGGCTGAAAGTGCTGAGACAGCCAAATGTGATCTTTGGGAAGGGTAATGCAACCTGATGTTTTTTATTACAGTTCAGAACAACATCGAGTGAAATGTCTATGGTGATTCTTTTCCCTCATTTTAATGCCAGGATAATACAAATCAGCACGTGACTGAGCTGGTCTTTGATGTGAGCCCTGTCCCTGTCACCGCACCCCTTCACAGTGGCCTGGGTTACCTGCGCCATTAGGGATCTCACTCTTATCACTGGGTACGAGTTTCTCAGAAATCTGTGTTTTTAAAGGATAATAGAGTTAGCACCATAGATTAAAAGGAGAGCTGGTGTAACTGTTACGCCACCCCTGCAGGCTCAGTTTCCAGGTCTGACTTGCTCTTTCTTACAACTGGGGTTGAAGGTCAGCATCCAGTCTGTGTGGGGATAGTCACCCCTTCCTCATTCACACATGCAAGCTCTCAGCCCCAGCTGTTCTCCAACCCACACCTCCTTTGCTGAGCTTCTCTTGCTCCTGCTTTGGCACAAACACTTAGAAGGAAACTAAAGGGAAAGCATTGAGGTCATTTATTAGATTCTCCTGTGAATTTGGTTTCAGGACTAGAAAGCGGTGCCGTGGCTGTGTGATTTATGAAATCCCTCCTGCTGCTGCTTTTCCTTATTTTGAGGGTGATGTACAAGAAGTGAGTTAGCAAAGAGTTGACTGGCCACATTTCACACCCTCGCCTGTGAGTCCTAGGATGGAGGACATAAAGACAATAATGTGGATGGAGAGGTGGTGGGGAGGGATTTAGCTGTTAATGGAAATTTCTCCTTCAGACTCTCTGGGAAAAAACATGCTGCCTTTCAGAGGATGGATCTCCCCACCCTTTTTTTTTTTTCTCCCTGGCTCCTATGTTTTAAAAAAGTTAAGGGGTCTGTGGGGGGGGGGGGGGGGTGGCAGTGTGTTTGGAGGGAAGCAAGCAGAAAGGGAAGGGAGTGGGAAATGATTGTTATCAACCCAAAGTCCTTCTCTGGCTGCTGCAGCTCTGTTTATGAAATGCCATAACAATAGTGAGCTCACGCCTGTGTGCTCCTATCAAGCAGGGTTCCTGGGTGCCAGATGGGCACTTTGTGACTGTATGAGCATGGATTATTTCATTTCCTACATCTGGGACTCCAAATGGCCTCCCAGAATGCCACAGGAGAGGGATACCGCTTCTCAGCTAGGGGACCCCACCTTCACCAGGGCTCCCAGTGAAGTAGAGGGGAGGAAGCCAGCCATTCCCAAGTGATATCTGAAAGTTGACACACACCAGGGATAGGGGGAATGTTTTAGAAGCCAGAACAAGATGGAAATAAATAATAACCCATCATGTATGTCAGCAGCAGTTGAAAAAAAGAGGAAAGAACAAATGAAAAACAAATCATAAAGCATTTTCCTCTCTGGCCTCAGAAGATGTTCTGGGAATAATCTTTTGTATTTCAGCTTTGAAATTCTGTTGTGACCGTCTAGCCACACACCTCTGGATATTGCTAGTGGTCCAGATAAGGAAACCAAAATGGTCTGAGGAATGCCGGCATAGACCACAGCCTCTTGGCCTCCTTCTCACTTTGTTTCAGTTAATGGGATGAGATGTACTGGTATGAAAGAGTAGCAAGAATGCTTACTTCTCCTAAGCACTGAACCAAAGTTGAGTGTTCGCAGAGGCAGCACACTGAACTGCTATTTAGATGAATCTGATGGACAGAGTTGCCGTCCAAAAACCAGATTCTTCTTGTTTTCAGGTTTATTGTGGAAAATCCTCACCTGCTCAAAAGGAGTTATCCAAATCATTCAATTTGTCCTGCAAGAGAAAAAAAAAAAAAAAAAAACTTTTTTACAAGAATATGTGACTTATGTTAAAAAAAAAAAATCTGACAGTTGACTTAACCATTTTGCATAAGATATTTACAAACCATGGCAGATTAAAGGGGGTTTTTATGCATTTTCACATCCTGCTTGGTTTAAAGCAGCAATTTTCTGCAAGGACAACAGAGAAAAAAACACGCTTTACACTGCTTATATTAATTACAATTTTTCATTACCCATCATGTTTTCTGCAGGCTTGTGTATTATTACTGCAAAATGTAATGAAACAGAAAAAGGAGAAAAGAATGGACTTCTGGGAAATTTTCCAATTCTTGAAATGCAATGTTAATTGAGAGCTATTTTTAGGGCTGTGCGGATAGTGCAGGACCCAGGGCCATTGGTACAAATGGGTCCAGTCCAGGTGCGGCTTCCCGGGTGAAAATCTGGGTCTCTGCTGCTGGAGAGCTTCAAAATTTCTGTCTTGCTTGGTGCCAAGTCTTACCAAAGGACATGGAAGGATTTCTACATATGAACTAGTCACAAAGGAAATAGAAGAAAAGCAAGGGGAGAT
This sequence comes from Cervus canadensis, assembly GCF_019320065.1. Classification (NCBI taxonomy): domain Eukaryota; kingdom Metazoa; phylum Chordata; class Mammalia; order Artiodactyla; family Cervidae; genus Cervus; species Cervus canadensis. Next base: position 53,501,656 of record NC_057387.1, read on the forward strand.
GAAGATGGATCCACATGGAGCCCAGGCTCAGTGATGCTTGGTAGCGATTCCCAACCTCACCTTCATCCACTCCATCAGAATGAAAGAAAACTAATCAATATTTAGGAAAATGGTGACACACAGTCCAATACTTTCCAAGGCCCTTACAATGAGTAATTCAAAACGTGTCCATGAAGTGGTGGCCAACAAGACCCTTTATCAGGAAACTTCTTCCCCTGCTGGAGAATTACAAGTTCTTAGTGTTGGGTATATCCTGCCAAGGACTTGAGGAAAATTGTCTGCCAAGGCAGGAACTTGGTGGATTGGAGAAATATTGTTTCTTTTATTACTAAACTATATAGACCATAGATTTAACTTCCCACTTGATTAAGCTGAATAGATGACTCTCAAATTCATCGAGGTCCTTCTGTATTACTTCTGTACCCCAGAATCCCATTTCCTGATGTAGTGTTAGAACCAACATTGCAAATGATAGAAGACACATAGTAAGAAGAAGACACAGCCCCCTGTTTACAGGGGCCAAGTGTTCTAGGAAAGGTCTCAGAAGGGCTTCAAAGAATTTAGAAACTCTGGGCGCACTTGAAAATTCTCTATCTCAACATACCATAAAGCTTTTGAGGCTCTCTGAGTGTTTCAGCCATTAGTCTCCTGCAAATGCATTCTATAAAAAAAGAAAATTAAACAACTGCTAAAACCCATAAAGTCCTATAATTCTTATTGCTGCTTCCATTTTCACAAAGTAAAGACAACTGTCCAGAAAAGTGATTTGGCCAAAACTCGCTTAAGGCTATCAGACTTAGAAATCCTGTGTGAGCAGCATTTCACCCAGTTAAAAGCAACTGAGAAGAACAAAGGGAAAACACTTTTCAGTCAATAGTTTTCTCTGAGCTATGAAGTAGGTACCCTGCCCACCTGTCTCTGCTGCTTCAGGCTGCCCAGGGTCACAGCCAGTGCTGTGAGCTTACTCTGAAGTCAACAGATTGCAATACCCTGTTGCAATGTTGTCATCAGAGGCAAACTGGCTGTCTGCCTTGAGACTGTTGCCTCAGCCCCGATTTACACGTTGTAAATAAAGTGTGTAATAAAAAGAGAAATTCCAACATTTCTAGGAGTTTCTTCCCAGAGCAAAGTCACCTACAAGATTTGTTGGTAAAACCACTGGTACATGGAGTGAGAAGGCAAAATGGAAACGGTGCATGAGAACCAAGATTCCATAGCTGGGTAGACAGAAACATGAGTTTCCAGTTCCCATTGCTTAGATTCAAAACACAAAGATTAACTCAGATAGTTCCTGGCCAGCCTGGCCTACATGCAGTACCATCCACAGCTGGGCTAACCACCTGGCAGGATTCCATCTCCTGCTCATCACAATGATGACAAGAGGTGATCTAAGCAGTCCTTGGTTTACTCCAAGTAATTCCCCTTCTTAATCACCTGCTGCTTCAGATATGCCTCTTTGGACTTCTGTGCTTATTTTAATTCTAACAGGGTTAGATCTCTATGTCTCTTTTAATCAGCTTTTAACAATAGCTATTCACCTCTGCTATGAATATTTTGTTCCCGTACATTCCCCCCTCCCACTTTATCTACTTCCATCTTCCCAATTTCTAAAATTTATGGCTTAGATTTTCTTACTGGTTACATTTGTAGTGTTAAATAACATAGCCAATGTTTGTGTCTCATTTCAGCAACTTTATGTATATAGCTTGATAAGTATATTGTTGGCTCATCTTTCCCTCTCCCACCCCACATCCCCCACCCCAAATCCCAATATCTGTCAACTCTACCAATATATTTACATTGTCAAAATTGATAACATTTATGTTCTTTTCTGTAATTATAATTAAGCCTTCTGTGAGTTTGTCTAGGGATTGACTCTAACAATTAATAACCTACAACCTACAAACAGGGTTTATACGATCATGATTATATAAATATTTTTACTTGTGGACCAATCTCCTTCTTTCCTGAGACATCCACCCAGCTGTCTCTGAATTTCTACTCCCATCCAGGCAGCTTGCTCTTGAGTGACTGCCCAGCTGTCACCAAGGGACTTCTCTCTCTGCCCTCTCTGAAAGTGAAAGTGAAGTCGCTCAGTCGTGTCCGACTCTTTGTGAGCCCACTGACTGACTATAGTCTACCAGGCTCCTCTGTCCATGGGATTTTCCAGGCAAGAATACTGGAGTGGGTTGCCATTTCCTCCTCCAGGAGATCTTCCCAACCCAGGTATTGAACCCAGGTCTCCCACATTGTAGGCAGACGCTTTAACGTCTGAGCCACCAGGGAAGTCAGAGCTATTGTTTCCTGGATCCCATGTCTTCCTCCTTCATGATGTTCCGGAGTTCACTCTCAATGATTTTTTTTTCAGAAATATAAACTATAGTTTATTTCATGTTTGCTATGTTTTTCCTTTTGCTACTTCACTAGGGTTTGGCTGGGGATAGCATCCAATCAGCATCCAATGTTGTTGATGAGAAGTCAACTGCATTCCTGATTCTCATTACCCAAAAGATAATCTTTTTTTCCCCCCCTGTATTGAATCTCTTTAGGAGTTCCTCATTTTTCCTGGTGCTTTAAAGTCTCATAGGTATGTGTCTGGGTATGGACAAAAACTAGTTTTAAGACATTTTGATAGAGATATCTGCTCCTTTTTGCCTTCCCTGTTAGGATTAGAAAGAAGAAGTTCTGTATTGGTTTCTGAAGCTCACATTGCTATCAGGGAAGAAACAAATCATAATATGATTTTCTCATATCTGACAAATTGAATTTAGAGTATGAAGTTCAAATTTTTATGAACAAGTTAATAAACACATCATCACTAATAAATTTTTAAAGCCCTCAAAGCCTATAAAGTAGAAGTTTCCCATACCTCATTCATAAAGTAGAAGGAAGAAGGTGGGTGAGAAGAAAAATTTAACTAAGTTTTTGACACTTTCTTACATTTGCCAAAAACCCAAAACTATTTGACTGTGTTTTAAGAAAATAATGAATATAATGGAGAGAGTTTATGGAAGAAGGAATGTAAAGAAGTACTTCCTTGGATAGATTTTGTATAAATACTTCATCCTATAGCAAATGAACCTGGGTTTTAGAACATACAGATCTGGACAGTAACTCCAGCCCTGCCATTTTCTAGTTAAGTGAGTCAAGCAAATTAAACTCAATAAATGTTACTTTCCTTCCTTCTTTATCCCTAATTCCATTGGCTTAACAGTGAGGCTTGGATAGTTATAAATGTTCTATCCAGTGTACCATGATGAGGTACAAAGAATGAGTTTAGAAATGTAACAGGATGTTAAATTGGAAGTTCTGACTGATGCATTGAGATACAATTGATGTTGCATTCCAAAGAAAGTGCTATACCATATGCAGAATTTCCAAAAGGAGAAATATAGAAGAACCAATTGCATAATCCTTGAAATCTGTCATTCACATTAAAGACATAAAAGGGCTCTGAGAGTGGAAATTAAGGAAAATTTTGTGACAAGGATTTTAGAAAAGAGGTTTTGGGATTCTGGGACTCCTTCTCAGGAAGGTCAGTGGAGCTCTAAAGACCTCAATGTGTATCTCCTGCAGTTTGGGAATAAGTGACCAGACCTAGGTTACATCTGAAGAAGTTAAAATGACCCTTAGAAGCAAGGTAATAGACTACATTTAAAAAATAACTACTCACCAAGGTTTTTGAACACTAAGAACTAAATCTACAAGGCCCAGGACCATTTAAAAGGATCTGACTAAGGAAGGAATGGCTTAGTAGACTAAGGAGACACATTAGAATTGTTCTCCTAATTTAGACACAACTATCTTGAGCTATGGGCTTCCCTGGTAGCTCAGCTGCTAAAGAATCTGCCTGCAGTGCAGAAGACCCCAGTTGGATTCCTAGATTGGGAAGATACCCTGGAGAAGGGATAGGCTACCCACTCCAGTCTTCTTGGGCTTCCCTAGTAGTTCAGTCAGAAACAATCCACCTGCAATATGGGAGACTTGGGTTCGATCCCTGGGTTGGGAATATCCCTTGGAGGAGGTCATGGAAACCCACTCCAGTACTCTTGCCTGGAGAATCCCTATGGTCAGAGGAGCCTGGTGGTCTACAGTCCACGGGGTCGCAAAGAAGCAGACACGATTGAGTGACTAAGTGTGAGCATCTTGAGCTATATCATGTTTATGTGCACAATTCCCTTTTTCAGTAGATAGTTCTATACTGCTCAGGCTTCCCTCATAGCTCAGTTGGTAAAGAATCTGCATGCAATGCAGGAGACTCTGGTTCAACTCCTGGGATGAGAAGATATGCTGGAGAAGGGATAGGCTACCTACTCCAGTATTCTTGGGCTTCCCTTGTGAGTCAGCTGGTAAAGAATCCACCTGCAATGAGGGAGACCTGGGTTCGATCCCTGGGTTGGGAATATCCCTTGGAGGAGGTCATGGAAACCCACTCCAGTACTCTTGCCTGGAGAATCCCTATGGTCAGAGGAGCCTGGTGGTCTACAGTCCACGGGGTCGCAAAGAATCAGACACGATTGAGTGACTAAGTGTGAGCATCTTGAGCTATATCATGTTTATGTGCACAATTCCCTTTTTCAGTAGATAGTTCTATACTGCTCAGGCTTCCCTCATAGCTCAGTTGGTAAAGAATCTGCATGCAATGCAGGAGACTCTGGTTCAACTCCTGGGACGAGAAGATACGCTGGAGAAGGGATAGGCTACCTACTCCAGTATTCTTGGGCTTCCCTTGTGAGTCAGCTGGTAAAGAATCCACCTGCAATGAGGGAGACCTGGGTTCGATCCCTGGGTTGGGAAGATCCCTTGGAAAAGGGAAAGGCTACCCACTCCAGTATTCTAGCCCGGAGAATTCCATGGACTGTATAGTCCATGGGGTTGCAAAGAGTCGGACACGACTGAGCAACTTTCACTTCCACTTTCTATACTGTTCAGAGTGAACACTGTGATTCTATTGTACATCCATAATATGTCTGCAACAGTTCTAAGTTACCATATAATTAAAAATAATAGCTAATATTTATTGAGAGCTTTCTATGTGCCAAGCACTGTTCTAAATATTTCATATCTATTAACTCACAAGAGCCCCTACTAAGTAGGCATTTCTACTGCCATCCCCATGAGGAAACTGAGTCACACAGAAGGTGACTTGCCCACAGATTCATAGCTAGGAAATGGCAGAGCTAGCATTCAACTCAAGTGGTCTAGCTCTTAGACCCAAGCTTATAACAATCATTACATTCTCTCTCTAAGGCTTGGCAAGAACAGTTTCAAAGAATTAAGTTCCCTTTCTTCTATTTTCAATAAATAAAGCTCCAACTAGCATTTTTAAACCTCTAGAAGAGTTTGTGCTGGTTTGAAGACCTCCTAAAAAGGAAATAAAAAGCAGATTTCAACTTACAGAATTATTTTTCAAAAGTAAGGTGGTGTAGGGATAAAATAGAGGAGGAAATAAGTAAATATGGTACTTGGTATCTGAAACTGGCCATTCATCAAGACATGTCAGCAACACCCAACTTAAATTTGATGAGTTCAATATTTTCAGGACTAGCAGAACTTCTTGTGACCTGTATAATTGAGCAGAACTTCTTGGTTAAGATGGGCCTGGGGCTGGACCTCAGCTCTCAAGGCTAAATTTCTTCATTCCATAGTTCTTCCAGGTCACTGTCAAAAACACTGGTAATTTTACACTGCAGTGATCTGTGCCTTTTCCTGGCCTGAGGATAAATAGAAAACTTAACAGTTCTGAGAGCTGTTGACACCATGTACTGAGAAACACAATCAGAAAATGTTAAAGGAAACCCTTGAAGGATGTGAATGAAGAATGTGGACATTCACACATGGAAACTCCCCATGTGATGCCAGCTTTGCTCCCCAGCTCTGCAGCCAAAAAATGAACAAGTTAGAGAGGGAATAGGGGTGCATGCCTGAAGCTTTAATAGAAAACAATAAGGGATGATCATTCCTAGCAAGGCTTCAAATGACCATTGACTGGTAGGCAGAGGATTCTAGTGTGCTCAAGAGAAGGGTTACAGTGATTAAAAAAAAAAAAAAAGATGCCTACAGGAGGATAGGGAAAATCCAGTTCCATCCCAACAACTACCAAATGTAGTTGTTTGTTTTCCTATTTGATAAACACACATGGATACATTTTTTTATTTCCCCCTTTAAGTATGTATGTAACCCCTTTAAGACTCAATCTAAGGTCACACATTTAAAGGAAAACTAGGGAGGTACAGGTGCATTTCCTGAACCCTACAACTGGATATTTGGTCTGACAACAGGACAGTGTGTTTGAACTGAGAACAGGAAAATACCTTACGATCTCTGTCAGCATGAGCTATAAGGAAGAGTTAAGAAAAAGGAAGGGCTTGCTGGAGATATAAAGTAAGCTGTGTATCCTGGCTTTGAAGTATGCACAACACAGCCACATGGGAGCTCAGATCTAACTGCTGCTGCAGCCCTAGATCCCACTCGAGTAGCCTAAGCAATAGCCCTGGAGTCTTCTCCTCGTTAAGTTTAATAAAAGTGGTTTAGTTTTCCCCCTCACAGTTATTTCCCTTCTTATTTGCCAGAGATAGATGTAGACAGCGTCATTCTTAATGTAATTACTGTTCCCTCAATATAAACGGCTTTCATTCACTCACTTATCCATTCAATATATAAACACTAAGTGCTGATCTAGGTACAGGAGACTCACAGATAATTAAGCCATTGTCCTAGTCTGTGAAAAAATGAGAGACATATAATGTGTTATATATGAAGGCAATAACAGAAGTATGTGCTTGATATAGTCAGTCCAGAGAGGACAGGGTGATTAAGTAGAAGGGACAAAGTATTCTGGTAAACAATGACCTAGAAAGAAGAACAGGAAGCGTTTAAGGCTCTTCCCTCATTAAAATAAGTCTGTAGGACTTGGTGCATCTCCATCTGAGTCCTCATCCAGTCTTCCTCCAGGTCCTGGGATTCAGATGCTATGTGAGCCTCAGAAACAGGAAAAGTGGTTGCTTAAGTATCTTGCAGACTTGAATAAATCAACAATGGGCCTGTGAGCAATGACCTTTGACAAGTCCTTGTGTTTGGCTCAAGTGCAAGAGAACACAGTGCCCAAGTAGAGAACAATCTGCCTGCCCAGGGACCCTCCAGAGGTGAGGCTCTGTGCTACAGGGACTGGCCCTGGGTACACTGACCTCTGCTCATCAGAAAGCACAGTTTGGGGAGGGTCCTCCTGCTGCTGCTGAAAAGTGATGATTAAGAGGCAGCACAAATCGCATGGATCCTGTCCTAGCCTTATGCTTTCTGAAGATAATGATGATGAACAAAATGATGAATGAGCTATGATAATTCTATAAAACCCCTCCTGTCTTCTCTTGCCTTCTTTTCTTCTCCTATTCTCTTCCCTATCTCCAAATCCATTCCTCTAACTCTTTGATGATTCAAACCACTTTTCCTATGAAGACAACCAGAAAATACCCCCCACAATGGCTCCTGAGCCACCTGAAACCTGCCTCCCTTGCTAATGACAAGGCCCATCTCAGCTGACATAAGCCATTTTTATGTGGAGTATTTGATGGTTCTGTGTTTTGTTCTGATGATTGTTAGCTCTTTTGGTTCATTGGCGTTGGAAATAAATCACATCTAACCTCTTTTGTACTAAAATTAACTGTCTCCTTGGACTGATTATCTTGCCCTTGGTCTCTGCGGAGTTGCACCCACAGGATCTCCAACGTGCCTGGCAGCCCGAGCAGTTTGCTGAAGTTCCATGTGAGGGGAATGAGGCTGGCTTTCCCAGGCTCTGGTCAAGAGGCCTTGGCTACTCCTAAAAACAGCAAAAATGCTTCAGCAACATTCAGAAACCAAAGCAGGAAACAGAACCCCTCTCACATGGATGGATAGCAAAGGCTCTGGTGGGACAGGAAACTCGAGGATTTTGAACAAGTTCATCCACCTGTTTATCAGGTGGGTTTAGTTTTCTCAACAACGTATTGTAATTCCAGTTTGGAATGTGTCAGAAATATTTTTTTCATGCTCAAATTGTTTTCCTTGAAAAAGAAAGAGCACAATTCAAAAGAACATAGAGGAGGGAAAAAGTCATTCTTTTCCAACCTGGAAAACAGATATAAGACTTTCCCACAAATTAATACATAAACAAAGGTTCTTTTTCAGAGGATGGAGAAGTGGTCCTCAAAGAGAGAAAAAAATAGTTTGGCACCCTCAACAGAGGAGAAAGTGGGACGCAAGGGATGTCAGGTAACAAGCATCTGGTCCACCCCTAATTTCAAGGGTTGAATCTAACTAAACCAAACCAACATGCTCTTCAAGTTGTCTCTTCAACATGCTCTTCAACAACCTCTTCAAGTTGTCACCCACCCTTGCAGAGGCAAGGTTGACCTTGTGTTGACCTGAAACTTTTCCCTCCATGTTTCATACATCATTTGGATGCTCCTTCAACCCCTCAGACTTTCCCCCCAGCTCATTCTCTGGCTCTTTCTGTACTTCCCTGATTCTGCATGTGAACTCTCAAATTAAAATAAAAAACTCAGTGTAATCAAAAGCCCAGAACCATTAAAAATTTTTAAAGTTGTTTCTCTTTCTGATTTCCTGATTTCTATTAAAGGCGGCACTGTTCTGCTGCACATATATGCTTAAGATCGAACAACACTCCCTCATCACCCAGCACGGCACTTTAATTCAGCATTGCCTTCATCAGGACCCTTTCATGCCTAAAACACCATCAGTGGCTCTTCTTTAGCTCTTACATGACAGTATCCCCATTGCTCCTTTAAGATTTCACAGTATAACCAGATGTGAAAGGACCTCTATCCATAAATTAGCCTTAAACTCCTGAAGGAAGCCTCTGCTCCAGCCTTGTCTGTCTACCAAAAGCATCTAGCATGTTTACCTCCAGTCTCTGTTCATGCTGTGCTCTCCACCTTGAATGCCTCATCCTTCTCTCCATAGGTTTAGACCCTTCCACTCATCATAGTTTACTTCATGACCCATGGCATCAATGAAGCCTTTGGGGCCACCCAAGTTCATGGTAGTCTCTCCCTCCTCTCTTGAGCCTGTATGGCAATTAGAGTTTGCACTGCTTGTTTGACAATTATCACTTACTCTCTTGTATAACCATTAATCCAGCAGACATTTTTGAGCACCGACTATCTTGCCTATGGCAGATTCTTTGATATTTGCTAATCATAAAAGGTTAATAAGAAACAAGAAGTATGGAGGAGGAGGAATAATGGGCAGAACAAGCAGGTCTAAGAGAAAGAACCTTTTAAATAAAAGAGATGTAAAGATGTTCTACATCATAGGAAGGAGGACCATTTAATAACATGGTATGTCTCACCTCCAAGCCTATCTGTATATTCTCCTTTCTGTGATGCTAGTCCGGGACTTTACAAATGTTTTTGCTTTGCTGGTTGGCCTCCTAGGAAGCCGTGTTAACAGGGAGTGCTAGAGAAAGGTAGACTGGAGGTGGTGGATGAGATCTGCTCCTTCCTGTCTGCTCTCTGATGCTTTCTGTGGGCTTCCTGTCCTCTCCCTATAAGTGTCACCCCAGCAGTACTCCTCCACCTCATCAGTGGCAGCTCCTTCTAGCAACAGCAGCTGAATTCAGTTCGAAGCTTTTCCAGTTCATAGAATCAGCCTCTCCGTACCACCACCCCTATCCTGAGACACCACTGCACGCCAGCCAACACGCACTCTCCTCTACAGAGTCTGGGTCCCAGTCTTTTCCTAATGCAGACACCATCACCAAGCACGCATCACTTCTCAGAAGTCTGGCTTCACCTCCTTGGGGCTCCTCCTTTAAGCTTCTAGGCTTTAATAATTACAATTTCTTCCCTTTGTTTCTCAGCCCTAAGGGTGATACATGCCTCCCACTTTCACAATATCTTAGCATCTTCTTTCTACCTTTTTAGTTATCTGGATAACACTTTTTTCTATTAAATTCTATTCAATAACTGGTACAGTTTCTATCTCCCTATAAGACTCTGATTGATACAGAAGGAACTAGTTTATGGGCATAAATTAAAATAATGCAAAGTGGTGCTGCTAAAATGCCAATAGATATTTTAAATACTCAAGCAATCCAAAAGAAGGAAGGAAAGAGAATAAGAGGAGTAAAATTCAGAAGAGACAAACTAAAGTCAAACATATTACATTAAATGTTAAAGCACTTAACTGCCCCCCGCAAAAAAGCAAAAATGATCAGAAGTGATTTTTAAAATGGAAGATCCTACAATATTCAAACTTTAAAGACATATTTTAAATGTGATAACACATAGGTTGAAAGTAAATGGATAAAAAGAAGATATATATTACATACAGTAAACATAGAAAAGCTGGGAGTGGCTAGATTAATAATAGACAAAATAGACATCAAGGCAAATAGTACATCAAAGACAGACATGGACATTTTATAATAATTATGCTATGTCCATCAGAAGGAGAGAACAACCATAAATTTGTATGTGCATAATAATAATTTTAAAATACAACCAAAAAAAAGTTTAAAGGAAGTAATATACAATCCACAATCATAGTGGGAGATTTAAGTACCCGTCTCCCAACAATTCATTGAAAAACTAGAAAAAAACCATCCTATCCACAGAGGATCTGAATAACACTATCAACATGACCTAATTGATGTTTCTAGATATTTATGCAGTGCATCATCCAACTTCTTTTGAAGCACAGTTGTATAGTCACCAAGATAGAACATATACTAGATCATAAAATAAGTCAAAAAATTTTAAAAGAATTGAAAACCAGGATAATAGCAGAGGATTAAACAACTAATATGCAAATTTAACTCAGCCCCCAAAATTAAACAATAATGACAACACTACCAACAACCACTGCCCTCAATAAAAAAAATTCACACCAGAGCATATTACTATGAAAGCTCAGAATTCCTGGGATGTAGTGTAAATCACAAAACTCCCAGATGGGGAAAATTAGACCCCTTACAAAGAAACCAACCCAAGTGGCATCAGATTCACCAATAGCAATATCTTCAAAACTTTAAGTGACGATGATTTGCAATCTAGCTTTCTATTCCCAGCCTGTCATGTGGGTAGTAAAGTGACATTTTAGACATGCAAGAACTGAAACATAATGTTTTAGAAAGTTAATGGAAAGCATGTGTCAATAAAACAAGAAATAAACCAAAGAAAAAGAAAGACATGAAATCCAGAAAATATATCAGAAGAGAGGCAAAAGCATCATATAATGACATCTGTGAAATCTTTCGGAAAGAAAAAAGTCCACGTAGGAGCAAGGAGAGGAAATCAGGGGGGAGAAGTTCTCTAGAAAAGTTAGAGCTGCTGTGCGTGAGTCCCTTGACAAAACTATTTATTTATAGCAGAGATATTAGAAGATTTGCAAAATTAATCATAAGCATATAAAAAGAGACTTCAGAAAAATTAAGGCAATGTCATTTTCAGCAGAAAAAAAAGGGCAGGACAAGGAAAGAAATATAGTTGCAAATCACCATGGCTCATCACATGTACATTATATGTACATAATAAACTAAAATTGTTTTATTTAAATAAACATGTAGAAAGGGAAAGAAGAAGATATCAAAGAGTTAAGTTTTTATCTACTATGGCAAAAATACAATAAAATATTCCTAAAATTTATCAGTCAAGAAATAGGCATATTATTTACATTAAATGAAGTAATAACACTTAGAAGAGTGACTAGTACATGGCAAGCAGTGTCAGCTATTATTAGAAACACAAAGTTAAATATCAGGAGAAAGAGCCAGAAATGAGAGCAGTTGTCTCTTGGGCATAGGATTCAGAGAGAAAGAAAACTATTTTGGTTCATTACAAGCTTTTTAGTACTACATGACTTTTAAAATAATATACATGTATTGGTTTTATAAAAATAAAAATTAAATTAATAATAAAACAGCTATATTGTAGAATAAAATATAAACATAAAAACGTTACGGCATTGTAAATAAGGAAGTAAAAAGTAACTTATAAGTAAGGTGAATGTAAATTTTAAGAAACAAAGTATGTATTGTAAAAAAGACATATTAAGCTTTTTCATATACTGTTGAGTTAAAAACTAAACAAATTTTTAAAAACCATACATACTCAAAAACAAAAAGAAACATATTCCACAAACAAAAAAAAATAAAACAACAACAACAAAAAAAACCCAGAACAAAACAGAGAGAACTCCCTAAAAAGAGATATTTGAAAGTGAGAGAAACAACTGAGAAACCAAGTTGTTAGGTGAAAATTAAATATCCAGTGCACAAAATGGATACAAACCACCTACCTGAGACTGAAGTCAGAATAGAGCTTTATCGTCATTAATGGCTGCCAAAATGTCTCTGTCCATCAGCCCAAGATTATATCTAAAAAGAAGCCACTTGTCCATAAACAGGGATAAGCCCTGAGTTCCTGTATTAGCACTAGGACAATGCATTCAGGGGAAGGCTCCAGAATTTCACCATTTCTGCAGGGTGATATACCCATCTGAGTCACAGCTATAAGCCTTGGTCAGAAATAGGCTGTAGGAGTGGAACAGAAGCCGCCATGAAACCATCCCTATAAGGACAACAGGTCCCAAGAAAATGAGAGGATGAGTTCATAAACAAAATTCAAAACTGTACTTTTAAAAATCCTTATCAAGGAGAGAAAGCCAATAACCAGAAGAGTGGAGAAGTTTAAACCCAAGAACAGAGACATATTTGAATGATACAGAAAGGACATTAAAATGAGTAGTTTTTTAAATTCTTGGAAATAAAAAAGGGATAACATTCATAAAAGAGGACCAATAAATATAAAATAAATAAAAATGTTTATGAAATAACTTGATAGGTTAAAAATGTAGACACAAGCAAACTGAAAAACTTGAAGTAACTGCCCAAAAAGTTATCAAAAAAGATTAAATCTGGGGGTAAAAAGGGGAATTTAAGAGACATAGGGCATAGAGAAATGATTTAAAAACTCTACCATATATCTCATAATAGTCATTTCATAAGAATAGATTAGAAAGAATAGGGGCAAAGGGGAGAGTACAGAGAGATAGTAACAGAATTTTCCAGAACTGAAGGAACTCGTGAGTTCTGAGACTGGGAAAGCCCATCAAGTTTTAAAAATTCACACCTAGATATATCATAGTGAAAGTATACAATATCAAAATTAAAGAGAATGTAAAAGAATCAGAGATAAAAGAGAGATAACCAATAAGGTAATGAAAAAACTGACAATGGACTTCTCATTACAACAATGACTATCAAGTCTATGGAATAATTTTCAAAGCATAAGGGAAAAGTGCTATGAATCAGGAATTCTATACAAACTGCTGCTCGACAGCTGGGATTCAGAAAATTATTGACCACAACTCTTTCCTTTAAAAAACTACTCAAAGATGTATTCAGTAAGGGACATAAATTAACCTTGGAGGAAAAAGGAACTGTGTGGGGAAAAAAATTGGTAAAATGAGTTGGTAAATCTGAAAAAGTATTGATTATAAATAATAACACAAATAATTCCTGTGCTTATAAAAATAATTCCTGTGTATATAACTCCAATACTAGATCATTCTAGTGTAAGATCAATGAAAGTTTACTCAGATGAGAGTACGAAAGTTAAAGCTTCCAGGAGAGTGATGGAGACACTGATTAAGCTTTGATGAGAATATGTAAGTTTGAACATATATGTTAAAAGTCTAGAAAAATTCATGAAAAGAATAGAAACAGTAAGCATAAGTTCCAAACCAACAGAATATTAAAAAAACTCAATCAGCCCACACAAAAAAGAAGGAAAACAAAAAAAGATAAAAGAGAGTAAATAGGAAACATAAAGTAAGTAGCAGAAATAGCTTAACAAATGTAGATAAACTCCTAATTGTCTTTTTAAAAATAAATCACGTAGGAGTCTCTCTGAGACAAGGCAGAACTAGTACACAACATAGTTTAAAACTGTTGGAGAAAAACTGAGGGATTTCTGGTGATAGAGCCTCTATTTTCTTACTCAAATAATAAAGACAGTAAGGGGAACATGAGCAGTGTTGAGACTTGAGGGCTGTGGTGATCTTGTCAAAGCTTTGGGTCAGAAGTAACAGAAATCCCCTGGCTATAGCTCATATAAAGTGCAGCCTATTTAAATGATACAGAAACAAATTGTCCAAAAAAAAATCTGATTGGCCAATGATCAATAGGTTGGCTCACCTGGATACAGTATTTGGTGTACACTCTTTTCCAAACATCTGTGTTAACATTAGGGTGAAGGACAGGGAAAATGCTGGAAAATATAATAATCTAGAAGACAGGGCACCTGTCTCCTACAAAAAGTCATAGCCCAAAACAGTGTGTCAGAAAGGAAGGTAACAGTAAGTCTAGCAGAGTTGAAGAAAGGCCAGTGTTGAGTGCTCAACTTAAAACCAGACACCGTAAGAGATAAGTGGAATTATTAGCCAAGGTTGTTCCATTTTCTGCCACCAATGAAGGGAATGGATGAAAATGAAGATTGGGAGTGGAAGGGGATTCACAAGGTTGTTAAGAGAAATTCCCTCGATATTCTGTATAGGGCTGTGGAGAGGGAGTGAAGCCTACAGAGCTCAGGACTGAGCGGGTAGGAAGGGTCAAGTCATGGATATTTCACTAAGGCTCTGTGGGCGGAAGGAAGAGAGATGGTGACTAGGAATAGGGGTGTCACTGCCAGAGGCTTCGAAGGAGGAGCAGTTCTGGGTGTAATAGAAGAAAAGGGCCGACCAGGTGGAGTAGAGTGAACATCGTTACAGCAGAGGAAGTCAAGGGGCTGCATAAGCGTCATCAGTGATGACAGGCAACCGGGTGTAAAAGGATGCTGAGGGCAGGGTGCCAGGGAGCTCAGTGAGCCTGGCAGCTGGGAGGTGGGAGGCAGTGGGGGTGCAAGGTCATGTAGTCAATAGACCATGAAAGTGGTGAGGAGAACTAGGAGAACACTGACACAAACCTGACTCCTGGACCCAAATTTATCAATGGGTCCTGTCACTTTCAGGGTGAAATTCTAACCCCTCAGCCCAGAAGACCTTTATGACCCTTCATTTCCATTTCATCTCCTACTGCTTTCTCTCAGGCTCTTCACACATCTAGTGAACTTCTTTCTTCTATCTCCACATGCTGATTCTTCAACCAGACATGTCCTTCTCCTATATCCTAACCCAACTGACTCCTGCTTCGTTTTCAGAGCCAAGGCCAAGAGTCATCTCCTCTGGAAAACATTCCACATGTGAGTTTCCAGTCTAAGTTGAATGTTCCCCACCCCTACCCTTGTCGTGCTTCCACTGTACTCCTAGAGCCTTTGCCACACCCCTGTAAAGTTTTCAAAGGGTAGAGGCTGCATCCTACATAGTTTGATGTCTGCAATACTCAGTGGGGTCTCTAGTATATAACAGACTTGCAATATATGCTTTTAGGTATATGCACAAATTTCAAGGGGTTTGAAAGAAATCATGCCATCACAATTAAGGTGAGGAAATCAAAGAAATAAATATCAACAAATATCTCCAAGTGATATTGAATAGAATGGAAAACCACTATGGCACAGTATAAGCAAGTGAGAAAGGGAGTAAGCAGAAGACATATGGGCTACTGGGAAGGATATTACATTGACTGATGAGATCAGGGTGAAACAAGATAGACGAGGGCTCCCTAGACATGTTTGTACCAAGCATGTGATTCTGGGTCACAAGGATAAAACACAAGGCACTAGAAGGCAACCAATATTTGGCTCTCCACCATACACAATCTCACATCATCAGCATAACAGACCCCTGAGATGGCAATTGACTTTCCATCAATTGACTTCCCTTGTACTGGAAAGCCAGCAATCACAATCAAGTCGGAATGGAAAGCCATGGTAGTTCTGTGACATTTCCTTCCCAGGTGTGGCAAGATCAGCTGATTTTGTCAGGCTTGAGCTTCCTTGAGCAAGAAGTTCACACAAAATCCTATGAAAGCAAAGAAGCTTCCCTTCTGGTTCTGCATATGTCCTAGAGCACCAGCACGTGTTATAGACTTATTAAGATTCAATACACAGGGCCTTCCTTAGCAGTCTAGTGATTAGGACTTTACCTTCCAATGTAGGGGGTATGGGTTTAATCCCCGACTGGGGAGCTAAGATACCACATGCCTTGTGGCCAAAACACCAAAACATAAAGCAGAAACAATATTACAACAAATTCAGTAAAGACCTTAAAAATGGTCCACATCAAAAAAATAATAATAATAATAATCTGAAAAAAAAGAAAATTCAATAAAATTATTTCAAAAAAAGATTCAATACATATTTATTCATTGACTGAATAAAGAAATGAATGAGTCAGTGAATGAATGAAGGCTAACCTTTATTAAGTATAAGGGTCAGGCACTCTAAGTACTTGGCGTGTGTTCTTTTATCTAACCTTCTTGATATCCGTGATTATTGTCCATTTTACAGATGATTAAACTGAGGCTAGGAAAGTAAGACATTTACCCAAGGTCACACAGCTTGTAAGTGACACAGCAAAAATTCCCCAGGCTTTTCTGCCTCAGAATCTCCGTGCTGCTACATGGCTTCTCAGTAAATGGATTCCTCAGAATTAATGCATTTCTCTGGAAATCTCAGCCTCCCTATATGAAGACAGATGGTCTCTGACGTTCTAGCCCTATGAAAAAAGCACAAAACATTGGGAGTTGAGGGTGACTAGTTCAAAAGGTACAAAAATCTAAAAACATATTGGCTTCACTCAGATATTTGTCCAATAGGGGTGGAACAACTTTAATTAGTGTAACAGGACAATAGGAATTAAATTGGCTTGGTCAGAAGATTTTTACAGGATGACACTGACGGTATTACTATCCAACTTCAAAGATTTGGAAAGATGTTCCTGCTAACACTGGAGAATAGAAACCTGTTTTTCATCAACTAGGCTGGCCTGACAAATTAAGTCTGTGGAGTCATTAGATTAAGATAAGAGCTTATCTCCTCAGCTGACATTTATTCAGAGGTTTTTATACTGCTCAGCTAGTAATTAGTGCTGTTGAATTTTTAACACTGCTTTGTCCACTCATTCAAAACTTCTAGAGATGTATTTGCATCTCCTGTGTATATATTTGGGTATTAAAAATAGAAGAGAAATATAAGTGAATTACTTTAAGAGGTTTGAAGAATTCTTCCAAAAGTTATTCTGAGGTGAAACCTGCAGCTTAATGATTTATTTCCAGAAGAAGGGACCAGTTCTCCCAAATTGATCAGTGTGGAATAAAGAGTTGGCTTTTACTATGAGATCTATCATTTATTTTGAGGCATCTATTTTATAGGTTTATAATGTTCTAGTGGAATCATTAAAACTAGGATTGCATATGATAATGGTTTCCTGCTGTTTCACACCCCAACTCCCTACGATAGCGTCCCTACTGTTGCTCAAAGTTGGGGGGTTCTTTTAGTTTCTTTCCTATGACTAATTTGACTGTGAAAGGCTTATTTTTCCAGTTTTCTTGTAGTTATAATAACAATTTGATTACTATAGAATAAACTAATACATTAAGCCTGCATGAGTGTCTTGACAGTCTGTCAAACAAACGATGCTCACATTTTTAAATGCATGGTTTGCCAAATTCCAAGTTCTATGGTGAAATACTAATTAGTAATCAGATGGGTAAGACTCCCTGTTTTAATAAAGTCCATCACTTGGTTAAAGTTGCATCCCGTTACTATTACTATCACATCATTTATTCTGCCCTAAGTGTAGACATCTCTCTCATCATTCAACATATTGTGTTTCCCACTTTAAAAAAAAAAAATTGGCAGAAAGAATTCTGTAGGGACAAGTAAAGGTATTTGACTCTCCTGGTTCACCTTACCACCACCCAAAAATAAATCTCAAAGAAGACTCCGAATGCTTCAGAGATCTAGTCTGGAAAATGGATTCTCTGTCACAAAAGTGTGATGACAAAATTTTGAAGTTAACAAGCTTCTGAAAAAGTTCATTGTGAATCAACTGATGTGTGCAGTAAAGAGACAAGTACCTCTTGTCAGGCACATGCACTGTGAACTGTCCCAGAAAGCAGGGGAAATTTTTCGAATTTGTTACAGCAGAGGTCCCCAACCCCTGGGCCATGGACCAGTATGGGTCCATGGCCTGTTAGGAACTGGGCCGCACAGCAGGAAGTTAGCAGCGGGCAAAACAGAAATCATTGCCCACCCCCATGCACGGAAAAATTGTCTTCCTAGAAACCAGTTTCTGGTGCCAGAAAGGTTGGGGACCGCTGTGTTACAGCATACAATCATCACTTCTCAGCACCCCAAGTAAATTCAAATATATGCTTGACATCCCTAGAATGTACTGGAATGAAAAGCTTACCACTTCAAAAAGCCACTGAACCTCAGTTTCCTTAACTAAAAAAATAGACATTTGCACAGGACGGTCTTTAAACACACATCCCGGGGTCCTGGGGGCTGCCCTGGTGGCCCAGTGGTAAAGAATTCACTTGCCAGTGCAGGAAATGCAGCTGTGATCCCTGGGTCAGGAACATCCCCCAGAGTAGGAAATGGCAGCCCACCCTAGTATTCTTGTCTGAAGAATTCCACGGACAGAAAAGCCTGGCAGTTTACAGCCTGTGGGGTCGCAAAGAGTCGGATACAACTGAGCGACTGAGCACACGCTCACACACCTAGGGTTCTGAATCTCAGATTTGAGATCTGACCCCCAAGGTGGAAGCCTGAGAAGACTGAGAAAATTATTACAAAAGAAGACCCCACTGAGTTTAGGGTCATCTGAGGAATCTGTAAAATTAAATAGAGTAAATAGAAACTCTGAAATTATGTGATTAGATTTTGTCATCAGATAGAGGTCAGAGTATATTTGTTGAACAAATGACTGAATGAGTGAGTGAGTGAATGAATGAACTGAGAGGTAGCCTGGGATATTGAGCCTTGGAGTCAGGCACACCTGGGTTCAACTCCTAACTCAGCCATATACTTGTTTTTGCCCTTGGAAAACACCCTTCTCTGAACCTGCTTCTTCATTAGTAAATCAAGGATAATAACTAGCTCATAAATTTGTGGCAAAGATGAACAAAAACCTATATAGGTGCTCAGAAAACATTTGTTTTCATTTCTTTACTTCCAGGAAATGTATGGTTCCATATACATTAAGTTGTAAAAATATCACCACCCAGCTTTCAAATTCATGTATTTACCAACTACCACCAACACATTTGTATATGTTATCATCCTCCGTTAATGGGAAATGAAAAAGAAAGGAGAGAGAAAAGAACATAAAACTTCCCTTCCAACTCCCCCTGGGTAATCAGGCCTGGGGAAGGTAGGCGTCATTCAGTATGTTTACAACTGAACTCCATCTCAGTACTTGGCCTTCGTTAACTCATCTCCCACCCCACCCCCAGCTTTCTGAAGAGCAACATGTAATTATAGCACTAACGAGGTCATTTAGCAGAAACCATGGGTAGGGAGTAATGAATGTGCTATCAGGCTCGGAGAACAGCTTGGGCACAAATCCAAATAGTCCATGTTCAACTCTGATGAGCCGACCTAAACTTGGAAAACAGAGCTTGGGAAGAGGTTAATAATAGGACATGAAAATTGAAAGGCTCCTCTCCAGAGAGACCCAGAGCAATGTTTTGAGCATGGTCCTTTGGAAGCTGGTCTGTGCAGACATGAGGAGAAGCTGGGTGACACCCGGTACCTACTAAGATGGTTTGGGTGCTTCAGCGCCGTTACTGAGGATTTGTAGAGTACAGACCTGGAGGGGACTTCAGAGGTCATCTTCTTCCATCTCCCCATTTTACAGATGAGTTTAGAGCACTCCTGAAAGCGGAACTGGCTTGATCAGTCGATAGAAACAGAGCCAGCTCCACTCCAAGGCCTCCAGATAAACAGGTGTTTGACTCACTAGCCCATGCTGTCCCCTTGCCTCCAAGGATGACATTTAGGAGACCATTTGGACAGTGTGTAATGATACTTTGAGTGAGGCTAATGTTGCTTGGACCAGTTCTAGGGTAATTAAGTCCCAGAGGAATAAGCTTATCCATCTACCAGTTTGTATTTGGAATTAGTGCTCTTAATTGAGTGGCAATTGCTAACACGGCCATGGCTTTCAACTATATGAAAAAGAAAGTGAAGAAACAGAAGCCAAAAGAAGCCAAATCGTTGGCCCCAAAGCCAGAACCTTGCCCACCCAACTCCCACCTCCTAGGTCCCAGAGTCCTTGCCTGCATTTCTGCAAGCACCAAACACTGCCAGTAAGTAGGTTAAAGAATAGGCCTCAGACTACTACTCTTTACAGTTTATAGATGTTACTGAAATGAATAAAATAAAAATTACTATAAAATGGTCATGGTGCTTTCCCCCCAATTAATAATATTAAAATTACAACAAAATATTCCTAACTAGAGAAAGAAATTGTTCACTCACTCTCAATACTTGAAGTGGTGAGTACAAAAGTATTAAGATTCACAGGAATGGATTTTCATTTCCATGAGCGTCTATTAAGCACTTACCAAATACACAACACAATCAAGCAGCTGGGAGTCAAGATCGAGCATACAATCTGTCTTGAGAAACTTATTGTTCCTTTGGGGATGCCCGAAATACCTAAGAGATAGGGAAGAACAGGTTTCAGGAAATGTATGACAAATCCTAGGAGTTTCTTGTGGTGGTGGTTTAGTTTCTAGGTTGTGTCTGACTCTTTGTGACCCCATAACCTATAGCCCACCATTCCTCTGTCCATGGATTTTCCAGCAAGAATACTAGAGTGAGTTGCCGTTTTCTTCTCTAGAGAATCTTTCCGACCCAGGGATAGAACCCAGGTCTCCTGCATTGCAGGCATTTTCTTCACCACTGATCCACCAGGGGAGAGTTCCTTGCCCCCTATTACATTTATTTCTTGCCTTTCATTTAAGCACTAACTGGAAAGGGTAACTTTGGAGCTGCCTTTAAGATCAGGAGGCATTTGTTTGCTCTTTTGAAGTGTGTAGTATCTCTCTGGGGGCCCTCTTCTTGGAATAGCACCTCCATACAACTGAGTTCGCCCATGAAAGACCTCCCCAGGCACCATGCTTTCCCTAAGGGCCCTATTCCCATCCCCTGGGCATCCTATATTCATCAGACCCAGAGCCTGCACACATGCCCCCTTTGTTCCCAAGGAGTTGATAGGAAGCAGGGAGAAAATCTGTCTGACAGGGAATGGTGAGTGTCATTAGGGTGGTAGAGTGCCAAAAATAATGTGAGGATGATAACCACGCCAAGGGGATGGGAGACTGGGAGCATGGTTTTCAGTCCAGTAACTCCACCTTTCTTGTTTGACTTTGAGAACAATGTCGTGATAAGAGAAAGCTCTTCAAAGTCCTACATCACTAAGTAATTCAGGTCCCACTATAAAATGGTGTAGAACAAGCTTTCATGGCCACTGATGCTGTCCCGTTGTTTAGGGACTTACCAAGAAATTTTCCTCTCCTTTGCCCCTCCAGCTGTGGGAGATCCAAGTCAGAATGTGATGATGCTCTGGTGGAGTAAGACAGCCTGCTGGATTGGAATCCAGACTTTGGGTTAAGTAGACCCTGGTTCAAATTCTAGCTTAAGAAATTCAGAACTGTGTGGCCTTAAACAGGTTGCTTAACCTCTCTGGATTCCAGTCTCCTTGCTGAAAAATAAACAGGCTAATGATACATACCTTAGAGGATGATTGTGAAGATGACACAAGACAAAAAATGTCAAGACACCTGACCCGTAGTAGGTGCTCAATGAATTTTAGTTATTGTGTTTTCAGGGCAAACTTCCACTACTCTCTACTTCAGGGGGAGAAAAAAAAAAAAAGGAGCCACCTTGTCAGGATGCAACAGCTGGTGCTAGGAACAAATGGAACCACATCAGTGGAGAGGGCTGCCCATCCTCAGATTCAAATGCATTTTATAGAGATAGCAATTTGCAGCTTGTCAAATGTTCCCTAACATTTTGCAAAAATTCCCAAATGTCAAATTAGTGAGTAATCTGTACAGGACTGCAGATCTTGTTATCCTCTGACTGATTCATAGCATATTTTGGGTGTCCCAGACACCAGTCCAAGTAAATGTTAGTAAATAAGGAAAATTGCATCTCCCCTCACAAGGCTCTCAAGTTCAGCCCCAGCTTCCCCTTGCAAAGAAAGAACATAAACCTTGAGGGCCAGAGAGTAACACTCAATTCTTAGAGTTGCTTGAACTGTCACCAGTAAGTACACACTCCGCATATACCATGTACCCAAGCCTAGGGCAGGCTGGAGGCGGGGGGGCAGGAGTGCAGGATTGGCGGTACGAATTTTAATCACTGACTCCACAATAGCCACTTGTCTTCGTATACATTTTCTTAATCTTCTCAAACGTCCTTTTTATTTATTTAGCAAATACTGAAATTGCACTTGCTATGTGTCTAGTGCTTCCATAAGGGTTTATTTCTTGGTAGAGCCCTACCACACAAGTGGATTATAAATGCTTTACACTCCTCATAACAACTCAGTGAGGTAGGCACCATCATTATCTGCATTTTACAAAGGAGGAAACAGAGGTTCAGAGAGATGAAGTGACCTTCCCAAGGCAACATAGTGAGTGGCAGAGTTAAGGTGGCGATCCGGATAGTCTGGTTCCAAAGTCTGTAACTCTTGACCGTTAATTATGCCTTACAAGATAGGCATGATTAGTGAGATTATCCCCATTTTACAGATGAGGAAACTGAGGTTCAGAAAGGTGAAGTAACATTGCCCAAGATATCACACAGCTACTAGGTGGTGATAGAGCTGGTGTTTAAAACAAGGTCTATCTGTTTATATGACCCTACCCAATGGGTTACATGTTATTATTGTTGTTCTTTAGTCCCTAAGTTGAGCCTGACTCTTTGTGACCCCACGGACTGTAGCTTGCCAGGTTCCTCTGACCATGGAATTTCCCAGGCAAGAATACTAGAGTGGGTTGCCATTTCCTTCTCCAGGGGATCTTCCTGACCCAGGGATGGAACCCGGGTTTCCTACATTGGCAGGGCAGATTCTTTTTATCACTGAGCCATCAGGGAAGCCCATGTTATAAGTTACAGAAAGTCTAAAAAAAACCTTGCCTTAAGTAGCTGCTAGTTATGCAGGCCATGCATTAAAAACAAAAGCAAAAAAAAAGAGGGTGAGAGCCGAGGAAGACCATGAGCAATAGGCACCAAAGGGCTGCCCTCCTACACTATTAACGTTACAAGGAAGTAACAGTCATGGCTCCAGTCCCTGGTTCTTGACTCCTGAATGAGAGATGTATTCCCAAAACAGGGCTGAGGGCTCCCTGAGAAATGCCTCTCTGTTTTGCTTTTGTGTTTACAGTTTCACTGACTGGAAGAAAATTGAGACAAACCCAAGTTGCTGAAGCTGCAAGATGTATATTTCTATGCTTTCTTTAGAATGTGTGCCTAAACCTTGTTTTTTCCACTCTGTTAACTCTTCAAAAACTATTAAGAAGAAGAGTGACTAGATGCTGGGGGTGGCGGGGTGGTGGGTGGAGGACAGGAGAGGGAGGCCGAGAGGGAGATGGT
Organism: Cervus canadensis; assembly: GCF_019320065.1. Lineage (NCBI taxonomy): Eukaryota > Metazoa > Chordata > Mammalia > Artiodactyla > Cervidae > Cervus > Cervus canadensis. The sequence continues at coordinate 53,525,205 of NC_057387.1, forward strand.
GGGCAGATGACAAGCAAGGCCGAGTGATTTCCGTGCGAGCATTCCTACCCTGCCCTGGGCTTCTCCGGAAGCTCCAGACCTCGGCGCCCATGGGTGCTCGATAATGGCAGGACTGAAATTTTTGAGGACAATGGGAGTGTGACCTTTTGCTGTTAGAGGCGAACTCTAACGGAGATTCTTGGAAAAGAACTGGAGTTAGTAGCTGGAAAATACTAGGGTGAAGTAAGCTGAACTGGAAAATCTTGCTCACTGTATCTCCTTCAGCAAAGAGCTACCACTTTCTTATCCCCTCTCCTGGCTCAGTGTTCAGTAACACTGGCTGAAGCCTGGGAGCGCTGACCTAAGATAGAAGGACCAGAAGAGACTGCTTCACATTGCTCTCCGGGACCCCTTCTCCATCTCTGCTTGACAGTGAGTAGGTCAGAGAAATTCCCCTGCATCTCTCTGGACTCCACATTTTCCACCCCTGCCACACACAGTTAACCCCCAAGCTCTATCGCTTATAACCTTGGCCACTCTCAACCCCAAGTACATTTCTCCATTCCCACTGCTCCTGCTCCGCTCTGTCACCGTCGTCTCTTCCTTGATGACTGTCACAACCCCAGCTTGTTTTTTGAATCCACCCTTGCCCACTTTAATCATCATCATCCACACAGCAGCTAAGGCAGAAATCTGATTGTGTCATCAGAAACCCATTGCCCTTAGGACTACGTCCAGGCTCTCTTGGTCTACAGGCTGTTTTGTTATCCGGCCCCATCTTGCCTCCTGGCTGATTTTTCCCTCCCTTGCATCTTGCGCCCCATTCATACTCAGTGTTTGTAGGTCCTTAAATGCCATGCTTTCTTGCCACCTTCCCAGCTCCCATGCCTTCTTCATTTGTTGCTTAGCCGTTGCCCCCTCTTCTAGGCCCACGCTGCTACCTTCCTCTGCAGCCTGACTTCATGCCCCGTAGCCAGTGTGGTCAATGTGGGCTGAAACCCTCTCTAAAAAACTGTTCCATGGATGAATGACACAGATGATCTTTAAAAACATAAATCAGATCACACCACTCCGTTCCTAAAAACTCTCCAATTCGCACTTAGAATAAAGTTGAAACTTTTTACTGAGAGACCTGACTAAATCTGGGCCCTGCCCATCCCTCCAACCTCCGCCCATACAATGCCCTCCTTTGTTCACTTATATCCAGACACAGTGACCTTTCTTGTCCCCCAAGACACACCCACGTTGTTCCAGCCTCAGGGCCTTTGCTCAGGCTGTGGCCTCTGCCTGGAACACTGTTGTATTAACTGCATTTTACTCAGGTTTCAGTTCAAAGTCACCTCATCAGAGACCCCTTCCATGACTCTTTGCCAGTGTAATACACGCCACAGGTTCTATTGCCTTAGCAGAAGCTAAAATTATCTAGTTTCTTTCTTTACCAAGCTGTTTATTGTGCTTCCACAATTCAAATGTAAGCTCTGTAAGTGCAGGACTCACTCTCAGATGTTTCTTCACTGCCCAGAAAAGTGCTTGACATGAGCAGGTGCTCAACAGATAATTGCTGAATGAATGAATGGATGAATAAATGGATGAATGAAAAGAGACAAAGAGGAAAGTTGGAGGACTAAAAGGGCAAGTGAGTGACTGTAGATATATTCCCGTTGCTGCTCT